>NC_054467.1:213009760-213323534 GCF_017639515.1 Carcharodon carcharias
TCAAAAGGAATGCTATATGCATAGTTTCAAAAATGCGTACTATCATTTTACAATTCGTTATTAATTATACTGACAGACTTCTGCTTGTACAGAGTGAACAGGATGAGAATCAGATACAAATGGCCGGAGACGATGTTGAGCTGCCAGAAGAGCTGAAGAAAATGGTTAATGAGGACCAGGAAGAAGAAGTTGAAAAAGAGTCTTTCATTGGACAAATGTATAACCTCCAAAACATGGATGCAGACCAAATAAAAGAGAAAGTTCAGGCAACATTTAGTGAAATAAAACAGGCTGCTGAACAGAAGTGCTTCCTAATGTGAGCCAGTGTTGATAGCTTTACTTTCAATTCTAGTAAAACTTCCAATAAACATTGTAGTCATGCACTTCACACAGGATGTATGTGTCCAATATGCATTCTTGACACAAACAGTGTAAAGTTGTTAGCATCACATCTGGGGCACAATTTTTCACGGAACACTACATTAATTATTGCCAGAAGACAAGTATACTTATTTGATATAACAAAAAGTATTTTTCATAGAAAAGTTGTCAAAAGTTAGACATACTTTTTAAAACTATTTCTCCCCAAAAGCGCCTCTGTCAAGGTTGTGAGAAGAGTGAATATACAAGTTTTAACTTATATTTTATATAGTGGGAATTAAATGAAATTATTTTATTCTATGGCTTAATGCATTATGTTGGAATGTGTGATCAAATAAATGATTTGTTCACCTTTGATGGCTCAATCTTAAATGACTAGATTATGAATATTCTCTTTAATTAGTATGAACAATTTCACCAAAAGTGTCTGTACAAGTAACTGCTATTAGAAAATATTGGTGCAAAAAAAATGACACTCTAAATTTAAAACGTTGGCACAACTTAGAAAGCTACAGAAAAAGTTTAAAACTCTCATTAATTTGTAATGTAGTTGAGCATAGATCTGAGGATTATTATGGTGGGCAGTTCTTTGCACTGCCATCCTTTATCTTGATAAAGACAATACCCAAAGTGGGAAAGAAAACCACTACAAGCTTTAACACAGCCCATAGGAACATTACACATTTTAAAAGTTGTTTGAGCATGAAAATACAATCACTTTTGTCAAGTTTAGAACAAACCAAGCTTTATAATTGCCATGCCATTACTGGTTTCTTGTTGATGTGACAGCTTAAACCTAATATTATAAAACTAGAGCATTCGGCTCTGAATTGAAATACTTATTTGTTCCAAACAGTGAAGGATTGAACTTATTCCCGAATTGAGCAGGATAATCCCTGGACCCAAATTAGAAAAGACAAAAGCAATGTGCTTGACAGATTAATTAGGAATAACTTTTTACAGTGAGTTACCAAGCCATTACAATCCAGTGAAAGAGCATGATGTTCACTGGAGAAGCTTTCACCTTTAGACAGGTTATGTCATTTCATCCAAAGTGACTGTGTCGTTAATTTTCAAGCCAAAATTGTTAGCTGTGTGGGTCCAACTGCGAATAGATCCACTAGGTCTAGATCATTAAAACAAATGTTTACTGATCACCTATGTAAAATCCACTTTTTATCCAATTACAGACCTCTGTCAAGGACCTCAGTGCTCAATTGAATAAAAAATAGCTTAAGGATAGAAAGCAGTGAGTCATGGTAGATGATTGTTTGGTGGACTGGAAGATAGTTGACAGTGGTAATTCCCAAAGGCTAGTGCTAGGACCACTGCTTTTTTTAAACTATATATTCATAAAAATGACTTGGGTCTTGGAATACATAGTAAAATTTCAAAATTTGCCAACAATACACAATTTGGAGGAATGGCAGACAGTAAGGATGATACAAATTTCAAAGATAAGGTTGGAAAGGCTGGGATTGTGCTCCTTGGAGCAAAAGAGATTGAGGGGAGATTTGATAGAGGTTTACAAGATTATGACAGGATTAGATACAGTAGACAAGGAAAAGTTATTTCTATTGGCTGATTGTACAAGGACTAGAGGTAAGATGCAGGAGGAACATGAGGAAGAACTTTTATAGTCAGCAAATGGTAATGACATGGAACTCGTTGCCCATGAATGTGATGAATGCAGAAACAACAAATGATTTCAAAAGGAAATTGGATGGGCACTTGAAGGAAGTAAACTTTCAGGGCTATGGGGGACTGAGTGGGAAAGTGGGACTAATTCGAAAGCTTGGTAACACCTAATCACTGATTTCCCAATTTACCTAATAGTTTTTGGCTTTTTAACTTGGTGGTGTCCTGCATTTGGCCCTTCAACTTGACTTCCCAATAAAAATATAAAAGTTGCAAAATTCAACAACACTCAAAAACAGATGTGAGGATCACTATGTGTAATCAACCCAAACGATTAACAGAAACTTCATGCTGCCTGCTTCTTTAAATGATTATCTCATGCAACTTTCATGCAACAAACATGCTGTTGAGAAATGCATGCTTGAGCAGGGGTTACCAAAACATGAGAGGATAACATGAGTGAAAGCTAACCTGCACCACTTAAAGGGGATAAAAGCAAAATACTGCAGATGCAGGAAATCTGAAACAAAAACAGAAAATGCTGGAAAAACTCAGCAGGTCTAAGAGCATCTGTGTTGAAAAAAAAACAGGGTTAACATTTCGAGTCCATATAACTCCTCTTCAGAGCTAAAGAAAAATAAAAATCTGATGAAATTTATACTGCTTAAGGGGGGTGGAGCAGGTGAAGCTGGACAGAAGGTCAGCGATATGTGGAGGCAAAGGAGGGATTGACAAAAATGTCATGAACAAAAGGGGTGTTAATGATAGTGGTACTTGCTAAAGGAGGTACTGATGGTGGCATTAAGGGAACAAAGCAGAATGTGATAATAGCAGGATAATGGTAAGCAGTCTGGAAAGAATAGCACGAACATATGACAGATGGCCTTTGTGGGGGTGGATTGGGGGGAGGCGATGGTGGTGGGTAAGAAGATCAAAAACATGATGTTCATGGACACAGTCATCTTCACAGGTACTGGGAACGCTGTCTTCATCATGTTCTGAGGCTGTAGCTGTGCTTGCAGTGGCAGCAGGTTTCAGTGAGGACATCCTTAGTGAAGCATAGACTTCCAGCACTGTTACTTGCTGCACCTCAACAAATAAGAACATAAGGAATAAGAACAGAAGTAGACCATTCTGCCCCTTGAGCCTGCTCAGCTATTTAATAAGATCATGGCTGATCTTCTTGTCTTTCCACATTCCCATCTAACCCCACTAACCTTTGATTCCCTAGTCTGAGAAGAATCTGTCTACCTCTGCCTTAAAAATAATCAATGACCCCGCCTCCACCACCTTCTGAGGCAGAGAATTCCTAAGTCGCACAACCCTCTAAGAGAAACATTTTCTCCCCATCTCTGTCCTAAAAGGGCAACACCTAATTTTAAAACAGCAACCCTAATTCTGGACTCACCCACAAGAGGAAACATCCTTTTGACGTCCACCTTGTCAAGACCATTCAGGATCTTGTATACTTCAATCAAATCACCCCTCACTCTTCTAAACTCCAGTGGAAACAAACCCAGTCTGTCCAACCTTTCCTCATAAGACAACCCACTCAGTCCAGGTATCGATCTACTAAACCTCCTTTGAACCGCCTCCAATGCATTTACATCCTCCCTTAGATAAGGAGATCAAAACTGCACACAGTATTCGTGCAATTTCACATTGCACTATATAACTGAAGCATAACACCCTTACTTTTATGTTCAATCCTTCTCGTAATAAAGGATAGCATTCCATTAGCCTTCTTAATTACTTACTTTACCTGCGTACTAACTTTTTGTGACTCATATACCAAAATACCTAGATCCTGCTGCACCTCAGGATTATGCAGCCGTTTTCCATTTAAGTAGTACTCTGCTTTTTCTGTTCTTCCTGCCAAAGTGAACAACTTCACATTTTTCCTCCTTAAACTCCATTTGCCAGATCTTTTCCCATTCACTCAATCTATCTATATCCATCTGCAACCTCTTCATGTCCTCTTCAGAACGTACTTTCCTACCTATCTTTGTGTCATCTGCAAATTTAGCTACCATGCCTTCACTCCCCTCATTTAAGTCATTGATGTAAATCATAAAAACTTGAGGCCCCAGTACAGACCCCTGTGGGATGCCACTCATCACATCCTGCCAATCAGAAAAAGACCCGCTTATGCTTACTCTTTGTTTTCTGCCTGCCTGCTAATCTTCTATTCATGTTAATGTTACCCACTACACCATGCGCTTTTACTTTCCATAATAATCTTTGATGTGGCACCTTGCCAGCAATGCCCACATTCCAAGAAAAATTTTTTTAAAAGTTCAGGTAGGAGAATTACTCCCTTAACACCCTGGTGAATATACAAGAGAACTTCACTCCCTCCTCCTCCTGGAGCTTGTCTTGCTCTGTGTTGTCGCTACTTATTCTACCTTTCATGCTGTAGTCTAAGGGGATGCAAACTACGACACCCATATCTAGGAGCATGTGGTTCATGTAGAAGGGGGAGGCGATATTGTCAATGGACTAGTATTCAAGAGAAGCAAAGCAATGCTCTGGGGACCTGGGTTTGAATCCCACCATGGCAGATGGTGGAATTTGAATTTAATAAAAATCTGGAATTAAAATTCTAATGATGACCATAAAGCGGTTGTTGTAAAAATTCACCTGATTCACTAATGTCCTTTAGGGAGGAAATCAGCTGTCTTCACCAGGTCTGGCCTACATGTGACTCCAGACCCACAGCAATGTGGTTGACTCTTAAATGCCCTCTGTACAAGGGCAATATATGCTGGCTTAGCCAGTGATGCTCATACCCCATGAATAAATAAATTTTTAAAAATCACTGAAGTCAAGACAAAGCAATGTGCCACACCACTTTTTGAAGACTTTAGCAACTTTAAACAACTCCGGAAACAACCAAATATTTCTACAATCACGATCAGAGCCAGTAGAAATCTATCAGCGACCAACCTGAAAACAGTTGATGATCCCTTTAACTTGCACTGGCAGGGGAGGTGGAATCCTTCCTGCTGCTGAACATGCATTCAGTACTATGAGGTTACCAGAAGGTATTAGCTGAAGCACTGAGCTCTAATGGTGTCAAATCAGTGTTACACAATGACCTATGTCACAATCTGTCTACTCTGCATACTTCCAGTAGATATTCTGTGTCACAGTAATGCCCTCAACAAAACTGACACAGCCAGCACCAGAAATGTGCATACATGCCATGATCACCGTTTTTGAAGCAAAACACTATTAATGAAACTTTAAAAATGGACAATACTGAACCAAATTTCACAGCTGAAAAATATAACATACACTTATATAACTACTAGCAAAATTGTTGCATACAAATAGAACATTTATTAGACTTAGAATAAAATACATTTTCATCTTGGGAATCCAACTTCAAGTTTGCCCCAAACTGATGAGATGAGAGTTTCTTCTCTCAGTTGGATGATAAGTTACCTTGGGTCATCTCAACTTTCTTCCGTCACCCAATTGAAAAAAAACGAAGGCCTTGAGTTGAGTTGTCTAAAGGACTGGGTCAAGTTGATGAATCCAGAAATCAGCCAGGATATAGGAGGGCTTTGCCCTAGATGATAATGGCATTATACATTACATCTCTTCACACATAAGAAGATACATGAGCACCTGCTTACTGGTATTCTGTGCAATAGATCATGTTATTGTTTCTTTAATCATGGATGAATTAAAATTTTGAATCCAATGTCTTTTAGGCTGATTATTCCATAATCTTCAATTCTGGACCAAAATTTGAACTTTATGGGTGAACTGGAAACTTGTACCAGCCACTTCCAATGTGACATCTTGAAGCCCTGTGAAAGGCTATTAGATTTTTTAAATGTTCAGCTGTTCATAATGCATTGTAAGAAATACATTTTAAAAGAGTATCTTCAACCTTTCTAAACTGATTGTGATTTTATTGTTTTTATGTAATTGTGCTGCTTCAGTATTTTGCTGTGTCTGACTGTTTGTCTATTTAAGCTGTAAATAAAACTGATTCACAGTTTTTATCCTGTACACATTGATCTGCTGTGGTGTTCTATGCCTGTCAGAAGAAGGACAGAAGAAACTGGTGACCATGCCACATGATCTCTAATGTGCTATGTTATGTGATTGTCATTCCTGGGCCTCCTGTCTAATTTAAGGCTTACATGCATACGCACATACAAATTAGGAGGAGTAGGCCATTCGGCCCCTTGAGCCTGCTCCGCCATTCAATAAGATCATCAGCTCCACAACCTGCCTACCACTGATAACCTTTGACTCCATTGTTAGTCAAGAAGAATCTATCTACCTCTGTCTTAAAAATATTCATTGACCTGCCTCCGCCACTTTCTTGGGAAGAGAGTTCCAAAGATTCATGACCCTCAGAGAAACCATTTGTCCTCATCTCTCTTATTTTTAAACTGTGTCCTTTAGTTCTAGTCTCTCCCACAAGGAGAAAATGTGCTTTCACTGATCCCTATTCCAATCCACTCATCATATCTTGCCAACACAAAAAATGATTCGTTTATCCCTACTCTCTATTTCCTGTTTGCTAACCAATCTCGATCCATGTAAGGCACACTTTTCCAGATTTCCAGTCATGGGAGATTCAGCCTGCTTCTGGAAATAATATGTTACATTTAGACGGATCAGTTAATGTAGTGAAACATCCCCAGCCACTTCAGAGGAGCTTTATCATCAACATTTGGCATCAAATCACATAATTTATCCACGTGTCGTTGGCTGGGCCAGCATTTATTGCCCATCCCTAAGTGCTCTTGAGAAGGTGGTGGTGAACCGCTGCAGTCCATGTGGTGTGGGTACACCCACAGTGCTGTTAGGGAGGGAGTTTCAGGACTTTGATCCAGCGACAGTGAAAGAACGGCGATATATTTCCAAGTCAGAATGGAGAGTTACTTGGATGGGAACTTCCAGGTGGTGGTGTTCCTATCTATCTGCGGCCCCTTGTCCTCCTAGATGGTAGTGGTCGTGGGTTTAGAAGGTGGTGTCTAAGGAACCTTGGCGTGTTTCTGCAGTGCATCTTGTAAATGGTACACACTGCTGCCACTGTGTGTCAGTGGTGGACAGAGAGAATGTTTGTGGATGTGGTGCCAATCAAGCGAGCTGCTTTGTCCAGGACGGTGTCAAGCTTCTTGAGTGTTGTTGCAGCTGCAGCAACAACTCATCCAGACAAGTGGAGAGTATTCCATCACACTCCTGACCTGTGCCTTGTAGATTGTGGACAGGCTTTGGCAAGTCAGTAGGTGAGTTACTCGCCACAGGATTCCTAGCCTCTGACCTGCTCTTGTGACCACAGTGTTTTTATGGCTAGTCCAGTTCAGTTTCTGGTCAATGGTAACCCCCAGGATGTTGATAGTGGGGGATTCAGTGATGATAATGCCATTGAATGTCAAGGGGCAATGGTTAGATTCTCTCTTGTTGGGATGGTAATTTCCTGACACTTGTGTGGTGCAAATGTTACTTGCCACTTGTCAGCCCAAGCCTGAGTGCTGTCCAGGTTTTGTTGCATTTGGGTATACCTGAGGAGTTGTGAAAGGTGCTGAACATTGTATAATCATCAGCGAATATCCACCCTTATGATGGAAGGAAGGTCATTGATGAAGCAACTGAAGATGGCTGGGCCGAGGACACTACGCTGAGGAGCTCCAGCCGTGATGTCCTGGAGTAGAGATGATTGACCTCCAACAACCACAACCACCTTCCTTTGTGCTAGAGATGACTCCAACCAGCAGAGCGTTTTCCCTCAATTCCCATTGAATCCAGTTTCTCCATATGGAGATTTTAAAAGAGGGGGGAAATATTTGAGAAAAGAGACAGGTTTTAAGGAGCACCATAAAGGAAGAGAAAGATGTGGAGGAGTTTCAGGAGGATATTCTAGAGTTGTGGGTCTAGGTAGTTGAAGACACGACCACCAATGATGGAATGAAGAAAATCAGGGATGGAGAAGAAATCAGAATTAGTGGAGCAAAGTGATTTTGGATTGTTTTAAGTTAGAGGAGGTTATAGCGGGAGGGAGGGATGGGGTCAAGATGCATTTTGAAAACAAGAATGCAAATGTTTAAATTGGTGCCAGTCATCGGTCAGCACAAGTGTGGTGGGTGATTGGAATTTGGTGCAAACTTTGGATGAACTCAAGTTTATGAGAGTGCAAGGAGTACTCAAGTCAGAAGAATGTCTTGGCTTTGCCTGCTTCGGACCCCCTTCTCCTTGCTGAAACCCTCTGTCCTGTTTGCTGGTGAGCCTTCCTCTTCTGTAAGTGACCTCTGGCCATTTAAAATATCCACTCCTGCAACTGACTTCCTATTGCCTGCCACATTTTGGGCTGGCAGCTAACTGGTGTCATACAGACTAGATTCAGGAGTTAAAATGCTGAGTCTGAAATTGAAATCAGAATGTATGTTTTATTATCACTCTGCCCACTTAAAACTCACTAGGACTTGAAATTCGCCTGATATGCTTCCAGTGGAATCTGTATGTCAAAGTTTCTTTTATAAAGCTCACACTTTGCACTGTTTATACAAATGCAGCATTCAGGAATTGTTGGACAGGATCTTTTTGCTTCTGTAATTATACATATATGGAAAAACAGACAATTAGGAATTAGGTCATTTAGATCTTTGCATGGAGAACTATGTTTGAAACCCTTGTCATATCAATTCATAGTGCCCTGCACATGTATAACAACATCTGACATCAATCTAGTTGCAGAAGCATTATTGTACAAATGTAAGCAGTTTCAATTAAACTGTCAATTTTTTGGATCACCATAGCCTGTGTGTGTGTGTATGTGTGTCTGTGTTTGAGAGTGTGAATAGTTAATACATTGTCTTGGTTGGAAGCAATTGGTGTGCTAATCAGAAGCCATGAGTTTAAGTGTAGCATGTGCTGTTGCTTCAGGATGTTTGCCAAGCTTCCTGGGTGATAAAGAATCATGCTGGGCCATC
The DNA here is from genome assembly GCF_017639515.1 of Carcharodon carcharias. Classification (NCBI taxonomy): domain Eukaryota; kingdom Metazoa; phylum Chordata; class Chondrichthyes; order Lamniformes; family Lamnidae; genus Carcharodon; species Carcharodon carcharias. Next base: position 213,018,736 of record NC_054467.1, read on the forward strand.
TGTGTACAAAGGATAGAATCAGGCAAATATTAACCACTGAAGACTGAAAATTACAGTTCGTCCTCAAACCTCTAGGATCATTTTACAGAAGAAAATGCTTTGAGCAGAATCTTGTCCCCTCTCTGTGATGAGTTTGGTTGTGGGGCATTTACTGAGGAAGGAAGTGGGCAGGTGGCTGTACCACCACTTTCCCGTCTCTGGCCCGATTATGCCCAAGGCAGAAAGGAGGAAGGCTATGCAGGGTTGCAAACACATCTGGGGTTCATTGTGGGTTCTCTGGGATGGGGGCCTCATTCAAAGGAACTCAGTGCCTGAAGAACTCAGAAACAGGAAAGGGGAGGCCTGAAGGGAGCCATCCCCTTGCCCTTGCCCCGTGACATCACCATCCCACCCCCACTATATGTTGCAACCACAAAATGTGGGAGTTTCTAGCCACCTGGGTGATCCAGGGCAAACACAACTGCAGTAAGTTTCTGTGGCTTGAGGGAGCTTCAGCTCAGAGTCATTGAGCTGGAGGCTGAACAGTAGACAACATGATGCATCAGGGAGGGGGAAGTTACCTGGACATTTTGTACCAGGAGGCAGTCACACCCTTTAGAATAGGGTCTTTTGATTTGGTCAGTATTCAGGGACAGGAGGATGTGACTATGAATGAGGCAGATATGGGGAGCCAAATGGTAGAAGTGGAGGAGCCTCGGCCTTTGCAATTGTCCAAGAGGTTCAAGGTTCTTGCAGCCTTGTGGTGACTGCAGGTTGGATTAACAAATTGACCATGGCACCATGGCACAGGAAGCCATTCAAGCAGGGGAAGCTAATAGGCGAGTAGTGACAGTATAATCAGAGGGCTAGACATTATTCTCAGCAGCCAAGATCGGGAGTCCAGGTGGCTGTGTTCAGGAATCTGCTCTGGGCTGGAGGCAAACTTGCAATGGGGGGGAGGGGGTGGGGGGGTGGGTAGGATCTAGTGGTCATGACCCATATAGGCACCAACAACATAGGTAGAACTAGGAAAGATGTTCTGCTGAGGGATTATGAGCAGGTAGGGGCTAAACTAAAAAGCAGATTATTACCTCAAAGAAAATAATCTCTGGATTACTATCTGATCCATGAGCAAATTGATGTAGGATTAATCAGATTATAGAGTTAAATGTGTGGCTCAAAGATTGGATGGGAGAAATGGGTTCCGATTCATGGGGCGTTGGCACCAGCACTGGGGAAAGTGGGAGCTATACCGTTATACCTTTGGTCTTTACCTGAATCGTGCTGCGACAACTGTTCTGAGGAGTTGTATAACTAGGGCGGTAGAGAGGACTTTAAACTAAATAGTGGGGGTGAGGGATCAAGTTTGGGAAGATGTGATAAATTAACTAGAGAAAACAAGGCAAAAGAGCAAGGTACAAATAAGGGAAATGATGATTAGAGCATAGCAGGAAAGGATAGGGTGTAAAAAGCTAAGATTGCACCAGCAGATAAACCCAGAGGTTACAAAAATAGTCAAAAGGCAAAACTAAAGGCTCTGTATCTGAATGCATGTAGCATGCATAACAGAAGAGATGAATTAACACAAATAGAAATAAATATTCATGCTCTGATAGCCAGTACAGAGACATGGCTGCAGGATGACAAAGACTGGGACCTGAATGTTCAAGGGTACATGACATTTAGGAAGAACAGGAAGGTAAGAAAAGGTGGAGGGGTAGCTCTGCTAATTAATGATGACATTGGTGTAATACAGAGAGATGACCTTGGTTCTGGAGATAAACATATAACTTGGGTAGAGATGAGAAATAGTAAAGGTAAGAAGTCACTTGTGGGAGTGGTTTATAGGCCCCCTAATAGTAACTACACTGTAGGATGGGGTATACAGGAAAAAATAATGGGAACTTGTGAGCAGGGTGATGATAGCCATGGGTGATATCAATCTTTATGTCGACTGGACAAATCAGATTGGCAGAGTTAGCCTGGGTGCTGAATTCAGAGTGTTTTCAGGATAGTTTCTTAGAGCAGCATGTTTTAGCACCAACCAAAGAGCAGGCTATGCTAGGTCTGGTAATGTGCAATAAGACAGGATTAATTAATGGCCACATACTGAAGGTGCCCCTAGGTAACAGTGATCACAATATGATTGAATTTCACATTCAATTGGAAGAAAAGAGGAGTGGATCTAAGGCAAATGTTTTAAAATTAAATAAGGGACATTGTGAGGGCGGGAAGACAGGGCTGGCTAAAGTGGACTGGGAAATTAGGTTAAAGGATAGGTCAGTAGAATTGCAGTGGCAGACATTTAAGGAGATACTTCAAAATACTCAGAAAAGATACATTACAGTGAGAAAGAAAAAGAGGAAGGATATGCCACCTGTGGCTAACTAAAAAAGTTAAAGATAGTATCAAATTGAAAGAAAAAGTGTATAATGTAGATGAGAATCAGGTCAGAAGGTTGGATACAGTATAAAGAATAGTAAAGAATGACTAAAAGATTAATAAAGATGGAGAAATTAGAATATGAGAGAAAGCTAGCTAGAAATATAAAAACAGATAGTAAGTAGTTGAACAGATAACTGACCTCACTTCCCATGGTCACACAAGAAGAATGGCTCCTGAGGTATGATTTTGAAGGATGCCTGATGTCCATGAAACTATAGACTTAGCTGGGTTATTCCCTTCAGGAGAGCAGAAAAAACAAAGGGCATTCAAACTCCATGTTGTGATGCAGGAATAGTGTGCTTTAAGTGACTCCAATCCTAATGTATAAGGCAAATAATTACACAAATATTTACCCTTGTGTTCAAAATAGCCCTGGTGTCACTGTTTATAACTTTATTCAGATTAGGCTGAATCAGAGTTTCATTTGATCCTCAGGAGAACTGAATTCCGGCTCCCAGACTCTGCAAAAAAATCTTGAGATGAATCCAGAGCAATGTGGAAAAAGTAGAATGGTAGGCATTATATTTTACCAAAATACAATTTTACCAAAACAAATTGCTACAATACTCCGCAAGGCAAAAATATCAATACATACCTGAGGTAACAAACTCAACATTGTTAATGGATTGAAGTAAGTGTACATCTTATTCCATGGGATGGTAATGGGTGTCAATGTGTTGGTCGTTATTGCATATACCCCTGCTGCCCCTTTTCCTTTCATTGCAGAATGATTGGATAGTGTACTTTACAGAAGGTACTATGAAGGAATTGGTGACAGGTTAAATATCTCGTTGCCCCTTAGAAGCATTGTGGACTCTGGTCTCTAATGATAAATTACTTTGATCCAAATTTTCACCACCTTATTTTGAGCCATCTCAACTGAAAGACAATGATGAGACTTGATTGTGCATCAAATCATTAGCTTAGCAGAAACTATCATCAGGCACCTTAGCTATTTCACACAAGAACATATCTCTGATTAATACAACTCTAGAGAAAGCATAAAAAGCATTCAACTTCACAAATTAAATTTCAACTTAAGTATTGGCAGAAAGATTATGTATTCTACAAAACTTGACAGACTACAACATCCAATTCTGTACCCTGTTGACAATTTTACCCTTTCTGACCACTACCCTGCATTGAAGCAGACTGTTAGAAACCTATTCAACCCCAAGCTGAGTTTCTAATCCCATATTGTCAGCATCACAGAGATCACTTCCATTCCACAGCTACCAGTGGTGTGATTTGAGCCCATGTCCTTGGAGCATTAGCTGGGTCTCTGGATTACTAGTCCAGCAACATTGCCATCATGTCACTGCCTCTCATAATTCATGCACATAAATTTGCAAAATTAAATAATGTATTACTTCAGAACATCATGGATTGCCCAAATGTATTAACTGAGCAAACCCTAAGGGAATAAAGGGCAATCAACTAAAACAAATTCCAAAACAGAAAGCTATTTGCAGATCAACCATTTCCATTGCAATTATAATGGTCCAGTTGGCATAATTATTGGTCAATGTCAGATCATTGCTAATCCTGGCATTCAATAGAAATCAGTCAATGAAGTGTCATCAGTGAAGATAACCAGACTAAATAAACATAATTTTAGATTAACAAATAAATAACTAGATATTCATGCTCTGAAATCAAATAAAATCTACATTTTATTTATTTCTCACAAAGGATTACAAATTTTCTTTTTTAGAAAAGTAATTAGGTCAGCTTAAGAAAAGAGATATGAATCCAGAAATAGATTTTCTTCTGTTTACAGCATTTGCATTGTTTCCATTCCAGCGCAGATTTCCAATGAGGTTGAAATGACACTTTAGTGTTCACAGTTTGGAAAAGTTCACTACATTCTCAACCTAATAAAAGATATGAGCAGGAAATTCCTGGATTCATCATCTCTATGAGCTAATCTTGTTGATTGAGAAGCAATGCTGCAAGACAATGTGCAAGACTGGCATTACTCTTTGCAAACCTGAGAATGAAGGCAATTGTTTTGTTGTGGTGCGTACTCTTAGGCTGCTTATCACAGTCAATGGAACTCAGAGCGCAAGGTGGGAGAAGAAAAAGAGGAAAAAGATCAAATATAGTGGTGAAAGAAGAGAAACAATGAATGAGGGAAGGCATAACCAAAAAGAAAACAATTAGAATAGAAACAGTAGTAAAGAGTCAAGATTTAATGAAAAAGTAACATGTGTGCATCAAGTTAAAAATATAACAACCTATCCTTTTGCATTCAGTAAAAAGTGAGATAATACAAAGAAAAGTTTGAAAAACATTATCTTGATTTGGAAGAAAGCTTCAAATGTAAAACGGTCATTGAGTCCACTAGGGTCATTCCTTCCACTGGCCACACACAATCTTTTCCATCCTGAACTCTATCCATCTTATTTAATCTCCCTGGTATTCAGAATTATTCAAGTGAAACAACATTTGCTCCAAGTGTCACCAAGCTAAGAAAGGGGATATAATTAGCAGGGTCCCACTCCTGCTAGCTATTCAGTGACCCCTGCTGGATAAGACTCATGCACAGGTAACAAATAAGAAGGGGATCGAGCTTCCATTCATTCAGGCCAGTAATCTACAGGTGATAGAATAGCTCAAATCTACTCTACATTGAATAGGAATAAAATCAAGAAAGTAAAGATGAAAGAAAAGCAAGATTCCTTTGAACTATTTCTTAGATATGAATTTAAAATTACGGATGATCCAATCAAGCTAAACATCTGGCATGCAATATTAAGTAATTTATACTAAATTAGGGTAATGAGAAAACAAGAAAGACCACATTAATATATATTGCTTGATGAAATAATTCAATTTCAGACTCAAGGGATATCAAATAATTTTATTGTCTATTCTTCAGAAGAATGAGGCCCAAGGTTAAATCATTTTAAAATTCCAAATAATATTCAATTCCAATCACAATTCTTCTGGTAATGAAGCAGCCTGTGCAAACCAACATCCAGACCTGGATAACATCCAGATTTGAGCTGTCAAGTGTCAGGCATCATTTTCACCAACTAAGTGCCAGGCAATTACCATCTTAAATAAGAGAAAGATAAGTAATCTCTTCTGATTTTCAACTGCACCACCACTGATCACTCAGTCTCACACCTTTTAGCATCTTAAAAGGATGGAGCTACTACCAGCCCCAGAAGCTTAACTGGACCAATCATATAAACAACATGGTTACAAAAGTACAGCAGATGTTGAAGACCTCACCTCCTAAACCTTCAATAGCTCATCCACCATCTGCAAGGCTCAACTCAGGAGTATGACAAAATACTTAACTGGATGGGTGCAATTGTAACAGCACTCAAGATGATGGACACCTAGGACAGATCAGTTTGCTTGATCAGCACCTTATTTTCTACCCTACAAAATACCAATCCTTCTTGACGACAGTATGTTTCATTTACAAATTGCATTAAAGGAACTAATAAGGGTACTTTGACAGTAACTCCCCCACCCCCACCCCCTCATCCCCTCCAGCCCTGCACCACCACCCCCAAGTCCACAACCAACAAGAAGGACAATAGCAGCACTGTTTTGTGAACACCATTTCCAAGTTTTCCCCCCAAATTAAAAATCATCCTGACTTGGACCCATATTCCTGTCTCTTCATCATTCCTTGTTTAATATCTGAGAATTCCCTATCACTGTGGAAGCACCATCCAAACAAGGATTATAGTGGTTTAAGGAAAAGGTACAACATCACCTTTGCACAGCCACAACTGATGTGAAATAAATGAACCTTGCCAGCATCCATTCTTAAACTTTTCACTTTCATACTGATATATTTTGATTTCTTTTACATACTTCCTTTGGGTAGACGTTTGGTCCTTTTCAAGGTGAGGATTGTCAGCACTGGGAAATGCATGGAGAAAGAATCTACCTACCTCCACTTGATATTCAGAAGCATTACTTTAGATGCATTCCCACCATCAAAATCCTGGGCATCATCATTGACCAGAAACTTAACTGGACGAACCACATAAATATTGTGGCTACTAGAGCAATCAGAGGTTGGGAATTCTGCAGAATGCAACTCATCTTAAGGGATGTGGTGATGTAGTGGTAAAGTCACTGAAATAGAAATCCAGAGGCCCAGGCTAATGCTCTGAGGACCTGGGTTCAAATCCCACCACAGCAGCTGGTGGAATTTAAATTCAATTAATAAATCTGGAATTAAAAGCTAGAGTCATTAATTATGACTATTGTCAATTGTTGGAAGACACAAATAACTTCCCAGAAATGCAAAGGTACCAAGAGTCTGGTGGGAAGGAGGATTTAAAGGAAATTTGTATTAGTAAAACAATAATGCTGGGGAAATTAATGGGACTGAAAGCAAATAAAATCCCAGGATACTAAAGGAGGTGGCCATGGAAATAGTGGATGTGTTGTTTGTCAACTTCCAAAATTCTGGAACATTCCCTGCAGATTGGAGGGTGGCAAATGTAACCCCACCATTTAAAAAAGGAGGGAGGGAGAAAACAGTGAATTACGGACCAGTTAGCCTAACATCAATTGTAGGGAACATGCTAGAGCCTAAAGGATGTGATAACAGGACACTTAGAAAATATAATTGGGATTACATAAAGTCAACATGGATTTATAAAATGGAATCATGTTTGACAAATCGACTGAAGTTTTTTGAGGATGTAACTAGCAGAATAAATAAGGGAGAACCAGTGGATATGTATTTGGATTTTCAGAAAGCTTTTGATAAGTCCCACATAAGAGGTTAGTGTGCAAATTAAAGCAAATGGGGTTGGGGGTAACATATTGGCTTGAATCGAGAATTGGTTAGCAAACAGGAAACAAAGAATAGGAATTTTTTTTTTTTACAGTGGCAGGCGGTGACTAGTGGGGTACTGCAGGGATCAGTGCTTGGGCCCCACCTATTCACAATATAAATCAATGATTTGGATGAGGAAACCAAATGTAACATTTCTAAGCTTGCTGACTGCATGAAACTTGGAGGGAATGTGAGCATTGAGCAGGGTGTTAAAAGGCTTCAAGGTGACTTAGACAAGTTGAGTGAGTGGGCAAATACATGGCAGATGCACTATGAAATGGATATGTGTGAAGTTATCCACTTTGGTAGGTAAAACAGAATGTCAGAGTATTATTTAAATATTGATAGATTAAGAAATATTGATATACAAAGGGACCTGGATGTCCTTGTACACCAATCATTGAAAATAAGTATGCAGGTGCAGCAAGCAGTTAAGAGGCAAATGGTATGTTGGCCTTCATTGCAAGAGGACTTGAGTACAGGAGCAAGGATGTCTTACTGCATCAATACAGGGCCTTGGTGAGACCACACCTGGAGTATTGTGTGCAGTTTTGGTCTCCTTACCCAAGAAAGGATAAACTTGGCATAGAGGGAATGCAGGGAAGGTTCACCAGACTGATTCCGGGATGGCAGGATTGTCGTATGAGGAGAGATTGGGCCGAAAGCAGGAGTATGGCACTGAGATAAAGGATCAGCCATGATCACATTGAATGGCGGAGCAGGCTTGAAGGGCAGGTTGACCTACTCCTATTTTCTATGTTTCTATGCATCTGGTTCACTAATAGCCTTTAGGGAAGGAAATCTGCAATCCTTACTGGTTTTGATCCAGGTAAAACCAACAGAAATGTGGTTGACTCTTAAATGCGCTCTGAAATGGCTTATCAAGCCATTCAGTTGAACTAAACTACTAGGAAGCCTAAAACGAATGAAACTGGGTGGACAACCTGGCATCAACCTAGGCACTGAAAATGACAATGGCAAACCCAGCCCTGTTAACTCTGCAAATTCCTCCTTAATAACATTTGGATAGCTGTCCAACAGGCCATTCAAGCAACCGTCTAATATAATCATACTTACAGAAACATACCTTATAATATCCCAGACACCACCATCACCATCCCTGGGTATGTCCTGTCCAACTGGCTGGGCAGACGTAGTAGAGGTGTTGGCACGGTGGTGTACAGTGGCAAGGGAGTTGCCCTGGGAGTCCTCAACATCGACTTCAGATCCCATGAAAGTTTCATGGCATCAGGTGAAAGATGGGCAAGGAACCCCCCTGCCAGTTACCATCGACTGCTGCCATCCACTATGCACTCTCCCACCCCCCACACTGATGAATCTTATGTTAAACACCAACTGGAAGAAGCATTGTGGGTGGAAAGGGCACAGAACGTATTCTGGGTGGGGAACTTCAATATCCAGCACCAAGATTGCCTCAGTAGCACCACAACTGACATAGCTGTCTGAGTCATAAATGACATAGCTGCTAGACTGGGTCTGCAGCAGGTGGTGAGAAAACCAACAAGAGGGAAAAACCTACTTGACCTCATCCTCACCAACCTGCCTGTTGCAGATGCATCCGTCCATTACAGTGTTGGTAGGAGTGACCACCGCACAGTCTTGTGATGATGAAGTCCTGTCTTCACATTGAGGACACCCTCCATCGTGTCCTGTGACATTATCACCATGTCAAATGGGAAAGATTTAAAACATATCTAGCAACTCAAAACTAGGCACCATGAGGCACGTGGGATATTAGCAGCAACAGAATTGTATACAACCACAATCTGTAACCTCATGGCCCGGCATATTCCCCCATTCTACCATTACCTTCAAATCAGGTGATCAACCGTGGTTTAATGAGTGCAGGAGGGCATGTCGGAGCAGCACCAGGCATACCAAAAAATGAGGTGTCAACTTAGTGAAGCTACAACACAGGAATACTTGCATGGTAAACAGCAGAAGCAGCATACTGTTATGACTGGTCCCTGGGTGAGGTCCCCACAGTGGGACCCCAATTTTGTTATGCTCCCAGGTAAGGAGGAATGAGCTGGCTCCCTCTCTTTTTTCAACTTCCTCGGTTGGGTGCAACAAAGTTAGTTTAAAAGGATCCCTGTCTCCATGGATACCTTTTCCCAGTATGTTTATTAGTTACTAAAACCCAAAATAAATAATAAAAGTGCAACACACATACACACAGATCAGAAATGAGAAGTTAAGAATTCAAATAAAGGTTTAAAAAAAATATGAATCAGTCTTTGGCTTGTCCATGAGGCATAGATGGCCGTAAGTTGTGATTAAGTTGGGTGATTCTGGTATCGCTGACTTTGGGGGGTGGGGGTTGGGGAGAAAGAGAGACACAAATTGATAACATTAGTCTGCTGTCATAACAATACAATAGACAGAGCCAAGCTATCCCACAACCAATGGATCAGATCTAAGCTCTGGAGTCCTGCCATGCATCAGGAATGGTGCTGGACAATTAAACAACTAGCAGAAGGAGAAGGCTCCATAAATATCCCCATGCCCACTGATGGGGGAGCCCAGCATATCATTGCAAAAGGCAAGGCTGAAATATTTGCAATCATCTTCAGTCAGAAGTGTTGGGTGGACAACCCATCTTAGCTTCCTCAGGGAGTCCCCCGCATCACAGGTGCCCTCTTCAGCCAGTTCGGTTCACTCCACATGATATCAAGAAACAATTGAAGGCACTAGATACTGCAAAGGCTATGGACCTTGAAAACATTCCAGCAACAATACTAAAAACTTGTGCTCCAGAACTAGCCACACCACCAGCCAAGCTAATGCAGTACAGCTGCAACACTGGCATCTACCCAGCAAGTGAAAAATTGCCCAGGTATATCCTGTTCACAAAAAAAAAGACAGAATCACAGAAGCTTAACAGCACAGAAGGAGGCCATTATGACCTAGTGCCATTGCCCTGCTTTTTTTCCTGTACCCTTGCACATTGTTTCTATTCAAATAATCATCTAATGTCCTCTTGAATGCCTCAATTGAACCTGCCTCCACCACACTTCCAGATAGAGCATTCCTGACCAAACCACTCGAGTGAAAAAGTTTTTTGTCACATCACACTTGCTTCTTTTGCAAATCACTTTAATTCTGTGCCCTCTTGTTCTTGATTCTTTTATGAGCAGGAACAGCTTCTCCCTATCTATTCTGTCCAGCCCCCTCATGATGTTGAACATCTCTATCAAATCTCCACTCAGCCTTCTTCTCTCCAAGGAGAACAATCCCAACCTCTCCAATCTATCCTCATAGCTGAAGTTTCTCGTCCCTGGAACCATTCTTGTAAACCTCTTCTGTACTCTCTCCAATGTGTTTGCATCCCAGAACTGGACACAATATTGCAGCTGAGGTCTAACGAGTGTCTTATAAAAATTCAACATAACTTCCTTGCTCTTGTACTCTATGCCCCTATTAATAAAGCCCAGGATACTATATGCTTTATTAACTGCTTGCTCCACCTGTCCTGCCATCTTCAATGATCTATGCACATATATGCCCAAGTCTTCCTGCTCCTGCATCCCCTTCAAAATATCACCCCTTATTTTATGTTGTCTGTGATCTTCCTCATGGATCATGCATCACCCCACACTTTTCTGCATTAAACTTCATTTGCCAGCAATCTGCCCACTCCACCAACTTGTCTATGCCCTTTTGAAGTTCTACACTGTCCTCATCACAGTTCACAACACTCCCAAGCTTTGTATCATCCACAAACTTTGAAATTGTCCCCTGTGCACCAAGATCTAGATTTAAGATTAAGTTTACAAAATTATGAGGGGTATAGACAGAGTAAATGCGAGTAGGCTCTTTCCACTTAGATTAAGAGAAATAAACATGAGAGGACATGGTTTTAGGGTGAAAGGGGAAAAGTTTAGGGGGAACCTCTTCACTCAGAGAGTGGTGAGAGTGTGGAACGAGCTACCATCTGACATGGTAAATGCGGGCTCACTCTTAAGTTTTAAGAATAAATTAGATAGATACGTGGATGGGAGAGGTCTGGAGGGTTATGGACTAGGTGCAGGTCAATGGAACTAGCGGAATAATATTTTGGCACAGACTAGAAGGGCTGAATGGCCTGTTTTCTGTGCTGTAGTGTTCTATGGTTCTATGGTTCTAGATTATTAATTTATCAGGAAAAGCAAGGGCCCCATACCGACCCCTGGGGAACTCCACTACAAACCTTCCCCCAGCCTGAAAAATATCCATTGACCATTACTCTCTGCTTCTTATTTTTCAGCCAATTTTGTATCCATGTTGCTAATGTCCCTTTTATTCCATGAGCAATAATGTTTCTCACAAGTCAGTTGTGTGGCACAGTGTCAAATGCCTTTTCAAAGTCCATGTACACCATATCAACAGCATTATCCTCACCGACCTTTTCTGTTCCTCTTCAGAAAACTCCAGCAAGCAATTAAACATGATTTCCCTGTAGAATCCATGCTGGCTCTTCCTTACCAACCCATATTTTCCCATATGAATTCTCTACCAAATAATTGTTTCTAGAATCTTGCCCACTACTGAAGTTAAACTGACTGGTCTGTAATTTCTGGGCTTATCCTTACAACCTTTTTTGAACAAGAGTGTAATGTTTGCAATTGTCCAGTCCTCTGGTACTTCTCCTGAATCTAGGAGAAGACTGAAAGATTATGGCCAGTGCTCCTGCAATTTCTACTTTCACTTCCTTCAATATCCTTGGATGCATCTCATCCAGTCCCAGTGTCTTGTCAACTTTAAGTATTCAACATTTCCTCCTTATCAGTTTTGAACCCTTTTAGTGACAGTTTCCTTGTCTCACACCATGGCCTGGGTAGCATCTAGCTCCTTGGTAAAGATGGATGCAAAATATTCATTTAATACAAATATTCATGTTCCCTTTGTTCATGTGTAAATTCCCTTTTTAGGTCCCTAAGTGGCCCTACTCTGCCTTTTACCATCCTTTTACTATTTATGTGCCTATAGAAGACTTTTGGGATTCCCCTTTATGTTGGCTGCCAGTCTTTTCTCATAATCCCTCTTCGTTTCTCCAATACGCTTTTTTATCTCCCCTCTGAATCTTCTGTATTCCTCTTGGTTCTCAATTGTACTTTTTACCTGGCACCTGTCATAAGTGCACTTTTTCTTCATTTCAATCTCCTTTTTCATCCAGAGAGATCTGGATTTGTTTGCCCTACCTTTTTCTTTCAATGGAATATACCTTGACTGTGCCCAAAGCAATTCTTTTTTGAAGGTAGCCATTGTCCATTCATAGATTTTCCTGTTAGTCTTTTGTTTCAGTCTATCTGGCCAAGCTCTGTTCTTGCTCCATCAAAGTTGGCTTTTGCCCAGTTAATTATTTTTACTCTGGATTGCTTGTTGTCCTTTTCTATCAGCAATACAATGATCACTGTCTCCAAATGTTCCCCCACTACAAGATGCACTGCAGCATCTCAGCAAGACTCCTTCATCAGCACTTTCCAAACCTGTGGCCTCTACCACCTAGAAGGACAAGAGCAGCAGCTACATACGAACAACAATACCTGCACATTCCCCTCCAAACCACAAACCATCCTGCCTTGGAACTATATCGCTATTCCTTCACTGTCACTGGATGAAAATACTGGAACTCTGTTACTAACAGCAATGTGGATGTACCTACACCACGTGGTCAGCTCATGGAGGTGATTCACCACCAACTTCTCAAAGGAATTAGGGAAGGACAACAAATGCTGACCTTGATAACGATGCTCACGTCCCATTGCAATTGGGGCCACCCAGTGCCAGTCTTCAGCACTCATAAAAGGAAGAGCCGCCTTCACTCTAACAATGTACCTTAACCCCAGCTTCAAAAGATCTGTACCCTCCTACCCAAGTGCCAATTTCTTTCAGTCAAAAACAAGAGTGACATCCCATCAGTCTGGGCTGGGTTTGGATGGACATCCTAACTGGAACAAAAACTATGCGTCATAATAACACCTCTCCCAGTCCCCAGAGTTAAGGTAGTTATTTTCCTACAGTAGTGAAAGTATGCAGAAATTAATTTAAGGCAAGCTCTAATTTTTATTGAATTGCTGTTTTCTCAAACCCTGCCTTGGTTTTAAAAAACTTGAGTATTGATAGCTAGTCCTAGGTAGTGAGGAATAGGGGAAAAAAATCTATACGCAATTCTCCCCTCAAGATGTATAGAATAAGTAATTATATTCCGAATGGAGAATAGGCAAATTTCAATTTCATACCAGTTCATCATCATGGCTTTCAACACAAGTTAGGGCAAAACAAGCGCTTGAATAAAATTGTCTTTTCACCTTTGTTTACTGCCTCCGGGACCTAAACAAAAGAAAATCCAATGAAATCCATATGACCACCCTGATTGTTAACGAACTGATTCCAGGTTAGCCGAACGATTCACCCAGCTAACGACACAGAGAAGCTGACACTTAATTAGCCCTAATTTGCAGTGTTCCTGAAAGAATCTCCAAACAATAAAGTACATTCTTCAAATAGTATTTAATCAGCGGGTTATGTACAAACACCTTAATAGTCTGAAGAGCTGGGAGGTTACAAACATGCTCCTTCCCTCTTATGAAAGGAATTAGTTGCAAATATATATCAGGCCTATCCTCAACTTAAAAGAGTGGTTAATGTTTTGGGAAGAGTCTTCTTCTATCAAGCCCTTTAGCCCCATCAGGAAAATATTCGCCCTTGTATTTTCCTGCGCACCAATTCCGATTTTAGACAAATCAGCTAAATGTAAAGAGAAAGCAGGCTTTGTATCTATTAACAGATTTGGAATTAGGCTAAAGACGAGCAAAAGATTGCAACTTTGTGCTAATTCAACTCAAATTACAAGTAGGTCTGAATGGGAAGTATTAGAACGCGGGAAAGCAACGCAAATAGCAAGCGAAATGTAAACTGAATTATGACAATACGCCCAAACTGAGGACTGTGTCGACTCTCCACCAACCCACCCAACATTATTGACTTACTTTTTAATCGTTCTCAATAGCCATTCTAGACCTTTTATGCCTGTCTTCACCCTGTTACCCTGACAACCTGTCATTGACAGGTAAATTGTATACAGAGAAACCCCAGTTCTGGCATCATTGTAAATAAAGGATAACATCGCCTCGTCATTAGAAACGCTCAGCCGTTCTAAACTGGCTTACATTGGAAAATGCCTTAAGCCCCTTAGCAGCGTGTGGGGATTGCATTTAAGGTGCAGCCACTCAGTTCAGCTCTAATGGCAGTGATCACTTTAACTTTTGTTTGCTTTATTTACATGATGGGGCACACGCTATAATTTAAACCTGTGCAGATGGTAATTCTTTCCAACTGATGCGCTGTTTTATGAATGCAGAAAAGTTCAAATAATTAATAATTTAATAAACAGGTTAGAATGAATATGTCGGTTCCTTTTCTTTGTCCTAGTGAAACAGATCATGCTGTGCTGCGTTCATTATCTCAGTCCAAGTAAATACGCCACACTTTCAATTTGCACCCAGTATAATTCGTGACCAGCTTAGATGGCGAAACGATTTACATTGTGCAAGTGGCTACTGAAACTCGGCGCACTGGCTCTTTCTTTTGGCTCCCACAAGAGAGACATTTAAAACTAAGAGCTCCGCAGGAGGAATGGGATTTTGTTCTAAAATATCATCCCTACATTGGCATCTGATTAATAAATAAGCTTTTACTTTCCGAAAGTAAAGTGGCATACATGCCGTGTGAAAGGACACATTTATTATGCTTGAAACACAGTGGTAGTGCGAAGATATTTAATTACTATCTGTAAATCTCTCCATCCATCAACGTGTCTTTTAACGAGAAAGCTTTTCAGCAACAAGAAAGAACGAAAGAAACTGAAAGGTGAAGGAAGAATTGGATGCATAAACTAATTGGAAAATGCAACTTGACGCGAGGGTTTCTTCTCATGGATAAACTAATTAACGATAAATCCTATTAAATCATTAATTAATGTATAGACGTTTCAATAGACTCAAATAAACGACCTAACAGGCACTCGTTGGCACACATGTCTCACTTGAAGGAGATTACTAGAAGCGTCTCCTTGAGACAAGGTTCCCAGTAATTGCTTTACAAGGGCATCTCCTCGTTTTACAATGCGTTCCCAAACTGTCCCTTAGCAGAATCGTCGATTATAACGAGCAACAAGCGCTGACGGGAATTGAAAGAAATTATAGGATAGCACCATCCCCTCTACTGTATCTGACAGAAGTTTTTTGATAAGATGAGGGACGGACAAGAGGGACACAAAAAGCTAAATAATTGAATAATTGTGACGCAAGTAATTCTTATTGGATAATTAACATTTACGAGCATCGTGCCGTCAATGAACTGTAACCTTTATTTCCTTTTAATCATGGCATTGTTAAAGTTTAATACATTTGTCTTTTTCATTGTATTTTAAAGGACATACATAACTCCCCAGGCTGTTTCACTCTGCTGATGTACAGGGCGAATGTGGATGTGTAAGAATGGAATTGTTGACTCTATCCCACACGATTCTATTTGCGACTTGCTGACTGTAGTTATAAACTCATCTCCACTTAATATTAACTTTAAGCGTTTCAATTGGCTACCTAGACTGTAACAACGTATTTATTTCGCTTTACCTTATATTGGAAAGGGCAGGGCGTATTTCGTTGTACTATGAAGAGACGCTGAGTATAAAAAAAAGGATTGAGTTATTATTTCTGTTCTAAATAAATCATACATTGGTAATCTGTATTTATGAAGGATGTCCGATCTTGTTCTGTCTGAATAAACTCTGCTCTAATCCCCATCCGTCCCTCCCCCAGTCTTTTATCGATGCGACAGCTGGGAAAGGCAAAGATTGGGCCAAGATTTATAAGCAACAGTTTCGGCAGAGGCACCACAGAAGTGCAAGAAAGAGGTTTGGAGCTGCCACTCTGAGCAGCAAGTAACCAGGTGCTTGAAGACCTGAGCCTATTGGAAATCTATGGACAGCTCGGTGGGAGGCTCTCGGCTCCTCAGGAGGCGCTGGGAACCAGTGTTATCACCTCAACTCTCAGGTTGTGATCGCTAGCGGGGGCGGGGGTGAAAGGTATTCACCCTCCAAACGGCGCTGACCTGCACCGCACAACTCTCCCATTTGCAGTGTTTTCTACTAGATCTCCCCTTGACCAGTTCTTGATCCATTACATTCTGAGAGAAACAAACAAAGCGGGGAACTCCCTCCAAAAGGAGTCAGTGACAGAATCGGCCCTTACAGCAAAACCCGGAAGCTGAAAGAATACTAAGCAAGAAATAAGTGATATTTTGAACGATAGAGCGAGCAAAAACAAAATCTCCCCCCACCCCGAGGGGCAGTAAGTCACTAATTATTATTTAGTAAGTGATAATTGATGCGGTTCCTCAGCTCAGCCAACAACGTGATGGACGAAAGTTTGTCACCGTTTGGGAGCTTGGCGAGAAACACGGGGAACGCGTCTTCCAGGGTCCACAGCATAGACGCAATTTTGGGATTTACCAAGGAAGACTCGGTTCTCCATTCCACCTTCACTTCCAATAGAAATTCCAGGAATGTAGAAGAAGCGGGAAAGAGCAATGGCCGGGATTGTTTCAATCGAATGTCAAACTTGAAGCACGAACAGGAGAACTCAGAAAGTTTTGACGGTAAGTGCGTGTTCCTCTTTATTTGTCTGTATGGACCATATCCTTTTAGTCAGAGCAAGAGAGGAAGATCAATGTAAATGCAAATGTAACAATGAAGTTTATATTTGGTTCAGATTTCGTCAATTTATGTAACTAGGTGGCGACAATGAAATGCTAAAGTTTTAGTTAAAGAAATATTATCTATTAATAATGAAATGTTGAAGTTTTATTCTGCAGTGAAGATTTGCCTTGCCTCCATTTAAAAATGGTTGTAATCATTGCAATTATAAACGTTGAAATTTTTAATGACTATTTCTAATGTACTTTTAAAATATTATTATAAAGTAACAAAATGTTGTTACCTTATAATAAATAGATTTAAGAAAAAAACGGACGAAAATAATATGCCTTCTTCTGCTTGGGTCAGATCACTTCTGCACAAACAACAGTGGGGAAGGTCTCCGGTCGGACATAGTGAAGACCAAGCCACATGAGAATAATCTAATAAACGAGGACCAACCCAAGAAGAAACACAGGAGAAACCGAACAACATTCACCACATACCAACTCCACGAGCTTGAGAGAGCTTTTGAGAAATCTCACTATCCAGATGTCTACAGCAGAGAGGAGCTAGCCATGAAAGTCAACCTCCCTGAGGTTAGGGTGCAGGTGAGATATCGATGCTTTCTCTTTCTGTTTGTGACCTAGTATTTGCACAGTCGTGCTCCGCACTGCAGCCATCCGCCCTCGTCTAAGTTTCTCAATTTAAAGAAAGTGCTAGGCTCATTTCCTCAGTGGAATTCGGTATAAAATCACGGTCCGGGGAGATGCGGTGGCTTTAGTGAAAATTGAATGCCCTTCAGAATTCACCTGCCAATTGTTTCCTTTCAGAGAACTCCTGATGCTGGCGTTCAGTGCCCTGAAAGTTAAACTGCGGTAATGTGAAGGGTCACCCAATAATTCAGTTGTAACATTACCCGACCATAGTGTGTAGCTCTAAGTCAGTTAGTTGCTGTGTCTAGGTGTGATAACAACAGCAGCGGTTCGGTTCTTTCGAAGTAATTTAAGATCACAGTCCCTTTCAGCACTTTCTATCCCTGTAATTTGGCGAGGCCAATGTTCACTAGATTGGTCCCTGGGATGAGAGGGTCGCCCTGTGGTGAGAGACTGAGTAAACTGGGCCTATACCCTCTGGAGTTTAGAAGAATGAGAGGTGAAACCTCTTATTGAAACCTACAATATTATGAAGGGGCTTGACGTGGTAGACACTGGGAGGTTGTTCCCCCTGCCTGGGGAATCTGGAACAGCCTCAAAATAAGGGGCTGATCATTTAGGCCTGAGATAAGGAGACATTTCTTCACTCAAAGCGTCATGAACATTTACAGTTTGCTACCCCAGAGGGTTGTGGTTGATCCATTAGTGATTAGGTTTATGGTTGGGACAGAGATTTTTGGGGTGTCAGGGAATGGAGGGGGATGTGGGTAGCCGGCCTGAAAGCGAGATCTCACTGACAGTGAGCGCTCCAGGGGCTATATGGTCTTCTCATGCTGTTATTTCCAATGTTCAAATTGAATTTCAAAGCACATGGTAAGAACTCCTTTAGTGGGATAATTTCAAATGTTATTAAGTCATTCTTCCAGGTTCCCAAAAACGTCGAATAATTCTTTATAAAAACAGCCTCAAGCAAATTCCGAATGCATTCTGCAGATCTGTTAAACTTTATCAAGTCTATATTTACAGTGGTGTAAAAGTCTCAGTTGGAATGGCACAGTTTCTTTGATTGAAACAAGACTGAAGGTGATGTCAAATATGTTTGCAGGAAAAAAAGTACCTTTATGCTTTGTTACATGTTACATGTGGTCCTTACTGAAGTGTGTCCAAAGTAATGCAGGATAGCATTCCGTGATAGTAAGCAGTAATGTTGTACATTAAGCAGATCAGCAAAGTTAACTAGAATATGCACATGCACAGTAGATTAGCCAGTATCTGCAAGCGGAAGATGGATGCCAACTGTACTGTTTTGCATTCACATGCTATGGTTTTAATTCACATTTACAGTAATCGCTATTTTCTCCATGTCCCCAGTTTATTCGCCAAGGAAGTATGCGCAAAATATATCATTTTAAAACAAACTATGGCTTCATTTCAGATGGGATTATCGAGTTTTCAGCCTTAAAGAACCTATTTTTTCTTGACAAAAGACACAACTCTTGCTTGGCATGTTTGGTTAGGTAAATAAAAACGTGCGTCGAGTTTGAGAAGTTTTTTTTAACCACAAGCGGTGCTAGGGAGAAACGTTTCAATGTCGTTCATGGTTATTGATTATCCTAGTAGTTAAAAATCAGTGATTCAGAAGTATAGAAAATATTATGAAGGCAACTTTCATGGCGCAAAATGAAAACTGCTTATCTTGCGCAAGGGGCTACATTTTGTTTATTATATAAGACTTCATTCAATACATGTTTACACCAATCATAACCCAATACACCACATTCTCTCTTAAAATATGATGCAATGCTACAGTCCGCCCAGACTTCACAGAGTCAGTAAATAATTGAATCCTGTTCACGGCTGCTACGCCAGAAGATAGGTCAGCAAGTAATCAATGGGTTAAAGCTCCTACATTGAAGATGCAAACTGTGTAGTGCAGAGCGAAGAGCGTCACATGAAATTAGATGTATTGGTATTGCCATAAACAATGTTGAACAAATTGGGCGAGTTATTGCTGAAGGACTTATTTGCAAATCATTCTTAGCTGTGTAAAATGCGGGTGCTTAATCCCGTAGATCTGAGGTTTAGATTTTTAAAAAAAGATTAGGTAGAGTTATATTGTACTACATCCCTTTCCTCCCTCAAACGAATCTTGAATTAAAAATCAATTGTCAACAATCTTGGAGGGTTTTAAATTTGTTTTCTTCCAAACAGCTCGTCATATAAACACTTTCAACCAAGCAACACAATTTTAACACGGGGAAAGCGTATTTTGACAAAATAACTACCGTTATTTTCTATCATAAAACTATCGTTCTAGACTACATGTTTCCAAAGTAAATTTTGACACAGACATGCAACAACCGAGAAACAGATTCAAGTAAAACTCAAAGTAGAAATAGGATTCACTAATGAAGATAACATGGTGAAGAAATAGAACTCCGGTTGTGAAATCCACGCCCGTGCGTCTCTGAGGCCAAACACACCTCGCTATTCCTTCTTACAGTTTTGTTATAAGTATTTGGAATTAAACGAAACAAAAACTATGTCTGAGACTCTAAACAAATACTTCCACAGCTCCCTTGCTTGCAGGAATTAAAATGCAATAACGGCAGTTTGACTTTGTTGAACTCGGCCGCTAACTAGTTTCTAAAGTTTAAAAGCTTTTGCGAAAGTTGAGCTGTTGACCAATTATAAACCAGTAACGGTGATAATTTTATTAAACATTTCAATCATATTAGACGCTGGTTGTGTAAATGTGTAAGGAGTAGCAACTAAGACGGGTACAATAGCTGTAATTAAACCAACCTTTTAAAGGAGAGGATCTCCAAGCAGCGTTTGCCCTATCCCAGCTATCTGGTTATAGTTTCAGGTCAACTTCCTAAATTCAGTGCTCGTTCAAGTTTCGCAATTCAACTGATCCATGTACCTGAAACCAGCAATGCTTTCTTTCTCTGTACCTGGGTTGACTTGAGGATGAGTGAGGTGCTAAACTGGGGCAGTATGAATTGGGGGCCAGGGGGACGGGACTCCTTTTCTCAAATTGTCAGCATTTTTCATTGGAACGTGTAAAGTGTGTGGCACACACATAAGGCACACAATAATTCGCTGCCAAAATAAGTGTAAATTGATGTGAAAATAACCCAACCATTTGTAACGGGGAAGAGATATCCCGGGAGTTCCCAATCAGCACAATTTGCTGGACAATTTGCTTCGCTCTCCCATTAGCCTCTAGAAACATAACTGCCAAATTCTCTCAGTTCCAAGAAATTGCTACGTCTGCGCTGTGAATGAAACTCACAGCATAAAGTTTTGTGATCTTCTTTATTCATTTTTCTTTTCCTTTCTGCATCTTATCTCTCTCTCTCTTAATCCAATCTTTGTACCCCTCTTTTTTATATTTCTTTCTCTGTACCTGGGTTAACTCTAATTCACTCTCTCTCTCTTTCTCTGGAGTTCGTTTGTTTCTTTTATATATCCTCAAATCTCATCGGTTCAAGAGACAGACTGCTGGTCCCATCATTCACCAAGACCCCAGATGTTCCACCATCAGCTCACACTCAGCAATTTGCTGCGCAGAAGATTTTCAAGTTGGAACAAAATAACAAGCGGAGAACACCGTGAGATACTCCGTTCAAAAAAAAACCCTAGGAAAGTAGCAGTGGTATCTCATGCTTTCCTTTTGGAAAAGAAATAGAAACACTCGTTCAGCATCATGGTTTTTTTACCTGACAGTTCTCATTTCTGCAATTTGCGTTGCATGCTTTCTTTAAAATCTAAGTTACTTGACCGAATAATATCACTTTGATGTGGAGATCATGGACCATTTGCTAACTCTAACCTGTTAAAATCTCCACCTATTCATTTCCATATGGAACTGATTTGCACCTGAGTTTTAACTATACACACAATGACCTACACTTTTAGCAAGATCCCCACTGGCAGGTTGAAAGAATTAAATGAAGGAAGTCACCTTGTGTAATAATAGTTTCTTGTAGAATTGTAGAATGCTATCACAAGATCACAATGAAAGTGGACATGAGGGAGATCATTTGGCCAATAAAAACAGAAAATGCTGGAAAAACTCAACAGGTCTGCCATCACCTGTGGAGAGAGAAACAGATTAACGTTTCGAGTTTTTAGGACACTTCTTCAGAGCTAAAGAGAAGTAGTTTCTACTTCTTGTAGAAGTAGTTTCTACATCTTTTCCGTTCTGAAGAAGGGTCATACCGACTCAAAACGTTAACTCTGTTTCTTTTTTCACATATGCTGTCAGACCTGTTGAGTTTTTCCAGCATTTTCTGTTTTTACTTCAGATTTCCAGCATCCACAGTATTTTGCTTTTATTTTTGCTTAGATCATTTGGCCATCTTGGCTCAACCATCCACAATAAATAAAAACTTGCATTCCTTCTGTTATACCATGGAATTATCTTTTGGCTGCACCTAAGGTCTTGGCTTCCACTAACCTACCCAAATGACCATTCCAATTCTTCATTTTCCTTGCATGAAACAGCTTTCTGTGATATTTGTTAATAATGCTCCTTTCACTAGTTTTACCCATGTCCCTGGTACTGGGACATTCCGGGAAACCTTGAAGTGGCAATAATTTATTCAATAATATTTTATATTATCATATCTGTGTACGTTCTTTTCAAGACTAAAGAAGTTCATGTTGTCCAGTTCCCTTATAACTCGATCATTTACTGAACTCAGTAGCTCTTCTCTGTAAAGCTTCTGTGCCTTAAATGTATCCTTTATTACTTAGTTACGGTCAGTTTGATTATGTTTTAGCCTGATGTCTTCTGATTTACACTAAACTGAGCTATCAAGGTAATTAAGCATTCTATATGTTTATTGTTGTCACGATGATTTGATTGTTAAGCACCAAGTTTACTAACAGCCCCCAGATCTCCTTGTGCTTCACCATTAGCTATTTCTACACAATCCATGGTATACTCATGACACCCATTTTCCTCCCAATATACAGTTTCCAACAAGTGCCTGCACTGAATTTCATCTTCTGCTAATTTGTCCATATGCAGATTTTATCCGGGTTCTTTTGCTTTGCTCAATTTGAGTGCCCCCACTGTGTGTTTTTCTTTTTCGTCAAACAGTTAGGGAAATCATTTGGCAAGATTTCCCCTTTTATTGGTCATGTTGGTTTTATGTTGGGATAAGGACAGAAGACACATGGGAACACTACCACCTGGAAGTTCCCCTCCAAGTCACTCACCATCATGACTTGGAAACATATCGCTGTTCCTCCACTGTCGCTGGGTCAAAATCCTGGAACTCCTTCCCTAACAGCACTGTGGGTGTACCTGCACCACATGGACTGCAGCGGTTCAAGAAGGCAGCTCACCACCACCTCCTCAAGGGCAATTACAGATGGGAAATAAATGTTGGCCTAGCCAACGATATTCACATCGCATGAAAGAATATATTTATTTTAAAAATTACTGAATCATTTTTCTGCGAGTTTGTTCCTGATGCTTGATTTCATTATTTGATCAGAAATTGATATTAGACTGATGGGTTTATGGTTTTCCAGATAGGATTTGTTAAAAATTATACAAATTTCATGGACAAATAAAATCTAATTTAACTGTGTATGCATGTTTAACTGCTCTTTGAGTGTTTTTATACAGCTAACTGTAATTCAAAATTGACCATATAAGTCAAGGGTCATTTCCTGACCTGACTTAGGAAGGGAGCCATGTGAGACCACCTGAAGAAGGCAATCTTACACTCATCCAGTTTACCACAACATGGAGCATAACTCCAGTGGAGTGCAAAATTAGATTATAAAGGAATTCAGGTGATCCCTTGGAACTTCTGGACAATTTCCAAACTTGCCCAGAGTTTATTTAAATCTGTGAAGATTGCCAACACCCCTGTCTGCAGTTTCTAAACATTCCTGTGTTCATATTTCAGCATACCTGCACATACCTCTCTTCTGATTGTGAGAGTTTAAATCGGAGCTAAGCAGTATAATGAAAGATTGCTTTTCAGCTTCACAAAAATTCTCTCTTCAAGAAACAACAAATGTAATTTCTGGCATGAATGCAAAAAAAAAATTCTCTACAAGAAGCAACAAATAGTGTGAATGAAAATTAAGTGACATTTTTTGCACTCTAAATTAACAGCAAGATGATGCAAGAGAAAGCTGAGACAGCCAAAACCAATTAGAGGCCCACTTTGGGAAGGGCTGCATTAGTGAACCCCCACATATGGGCCTGACATCAGGGTCCCAATGCCTGCCAGAAAATCCTGTCCATGGATTGAGTCATAGACAGCTTCCATCTGATTTCCATTTTGCCTTGTAGCATTGAATGCTGAGAGCACCTTTGGATGCATATTTCTCTCCAGTGGAAGCCACAGGAGCTATTTTCATTAAATCTGCGTTCCCCATTGTCTGTTCTGAATTAGCTGATCTTGGCCATCAGCCCTGGGAAACACATCCTCCAACAGTCAACAACTTCTTGGGGAAGTAAAAGGAGCAGAATATGTGGAATCTATTGTATCACAAATTTCATTTATATCTTAAAATAAAAATGCTCTTTTGTTTCAGGTATGGTTTCAAAACAGAAGAGCCAAGTGGAGGCGGCAAGAAAAACTGGAAGCTAGTGCAATGAAGCGTCAAGATTCACCCATGCTTTCCTTCAACAGGTCTTCACAGTCTTCTACCATGGGCACTCTGAACAGTAACTTGGCACTGGACCCTTGGCTCACTTCACCAATATCCAGCTCCTCTGCATTACAAAGCCTTCCAGGTTTCATGTCAACAACACAGGGCCTGCAGAGTAGTTATACTCCGCCACCTTTCCTGAATTCCCCAGCATTGAGCCACAACCTGCAGCCTATGGGTGCCATCACTCCCTCAACCTTCCAGTGTGGGACAGCTTATGTGGACAAATTTCCTCTGGAAGATGCAGAACAGAGAAACTCCAGTATAGCTTCCTTAAGAATGAAAGCCAAAGAACACATCCAATTCATTGGGAAAAGCTGGCAGACGATCTGAGGGAGGTGGGGGAGAACATAAGCAGATAATTCTATTAATAATCCTTATAATTGTTTAAATACTGATTACAGGTTTTAAATTGCGACTAGAAGGGTCACTTTAAATGTCAAAGCATCAGAAACTTTGAGAACTATTCCTAAGAACCTACCTTTAATAATTTCCTTTTTTTATTTTTGTACATTTGTTAACAGTGTATTTGTTGTAGGTGCAATTGTTTTGTGTTGCATAGAGTCTGTAGCTTCTTAAATGAATATTAAATAAGCAACAACTTAGTGTTTTAAACAGTTTAATATCTTTAAGCTTTTAAGGTAATAGCTTGTTTAAAAAAAATGTTTGCATTTGATCAGCGAGATGATTCACAAACAACAAAGCACATCTGCCCTGAATACAAAATTGTTTTCATAACTCTGCCTATGAATGGAAGCTTTATAAATAGAAAAACTTTTAAGTCTATGAAAAAAACATAGATGTGCTATATACCTTCAATTTTATTGTTAGATCTGGGATTTCTTCACTTCTGATGATCTGGGATAAAGGTTAGCCATGCTCTTCCAATGACTTGTTCAAATCAGGATCATTCAATGGAACAGTTCACGTTAAAGAAAGCAGCATAATAGAATTAACTACAATTGAAGCATTTTTAATATTTAGGCAGCACATTTTCTTCTTAACATATACATTTGTGTTTTTTCAGTTCTTCCCCTTGCTCTCTTGATGGGGCCAATTCTTGCTGAGCTTTGAATCTACAGGTGTAAAAACCTTCTAATACCCTGACCAATTGGTCAATCATTATGTATAATTCCAGGCAGTGTGTGTCATGAGCATCACAAATAAGCCTCACCTTAGCTTTTTCCTGACATTAGCACATACACTTTCCAGTGAAGCTCATTGCATTGCAATCAGACTGAGATCCTTGTCTGTTTTTTTTCTAGCACCATATACCAGGAGTGTTATGTCCAATTATATAGCCCTGACTGCTACCTCAGCTAATAGTTAATGCAACATAGATCAGGGAACAAGCATGGAATATTACTGGTCGGTGTGGCTCACTGCTATCCATCATAATGCATTTATCCTCTAAGGCATAAATAATGAAGGGCCTTTAAGCAGTCAGAGCATAATGCTGTTATGTGGTGATTTACTTTCAGGCCACAAGATGCAATAGGATTTACAGGAACTCTTTTTAGAATTACATACTTTTGTAATCAGGCCATTGTTTCTCCCCAAAAATGTGGAAGAAAACTAAAACAGAGAGATTTAAAAAATTTATTCTTTCATTATTACGGGATGCGGACATCGCTGGCCAGGCCAGCATTTGTTGCCCATCCCTAATTGTCCTTGAACTGAGTGGCTTGGTCAGCCATTTCAGAGGGCCCTTAAGGGTCAACCACATTGCTGTGGATCTGGAATCACATGTAGGCCAGACCAGGTAAGGATGGCAGATTTCCTTCCCTTAAGGACTTTAGGGAACCAAAAGGGTTTTTACCACAATTGATGATAGTTGTCATGGTTACCATTACTGAGACTAGCTTTCAATTCCAGATTTTTTTATCAACTTAATTCAAATTCCACCAGCTGCTGTGGTGGAATTTAATCCCATGTCCCCACAGCATTAGCCTGGGCTTCTGGATTACTAGTCCAGTGACATTACCACCATCACACCTCCATAAAAGAAGGGAATTTTATGTTATTTGAGCTTAAATTTAAATTAATCTTGCCTACAGCTCTGTTTAATTCCCCAAGAAAACAACATGATATATATTTAGTTTGATTTAATAAGTTTGGGAATCATGGGGAGTGAAATTCAGGACCGCCATGGGGATGCAAAATGGCCAGTAGTAAATTGGCCAGCTATGATATCATTACTTAATCAATAGGTGCATATAACCTGTGGCCAATTCATTTTTGGCCATTTTGGCCCACTGCTGCATTTGAATTTCAACCCCATTAAATGTGATTATACCTTCATATTGATAATATCTAATGTACATAAATTTTAATTTGTCACATGTAAGTAAAATGTAAATATGTCTGCATTTTTAAAGATAATTTGTTTTTGATATTATAGAAAATCTAAAATTGTAGTTTTGCTTTAGCTTTGATTACTCCATGCAGCTCAAATTCAATTATTTTATTAAATATTTCTTTTTTGGAAAAACCCATTGTCCAAAGGCACAACCAAATTGGTACAAATTGTACACACATGGCTATATATCTGTGTGTGTGTACCAATGACAGTGACCAGGAATTATGTGTGCTCATTTATCTGTCATTTGTGTTCCATTAAAAAATAAAAAATTGTATTTCTATAGTGCCTTTTATGATCTCAGGATGTCCCATAGTGTGTTATAGCCAAGGAAATACTTTTGAAGTGTAGTCACTGTTGTAATGCAGGAAACCTGGCAGCCAGCTTGCACGCGGCAAAATTCCAAAAGTGGAATAAAATAAGTGCCAGATCATCTATTTTTAGGTCTTGGTTGAAATAAATGGTGGCCAGGACAAGGGAAGACTCGTGGTGAGATGGGTCTCCAGTTAACATCTGAAATATGGCACCTCAGACAGTGACACTCAGTGCTGTACTGAAGAATCAACCTAGATTGTGTGCTGAAGTCTCTGAAGTGAGTTATTGAACATTTGGACTAGAAGGTGAGAATTCTACCAGTGAGCCAAGGCTGGCTGTAAAGTGAATGAGCAAAAATATTGCAGGCTATAGAGTGCGATCAAAAAGCCCGGCCAATGCATTCATGAATCACTGACATTGTCCTTTCATTATGCCAACGACATGTGAAATGCCTTCTGCAAACCTATTATTACTGAGGGCAAAACCTAGCTCCATGTTGGCTAAAATCATGGGCAGAATTTTGCCGTCGGTGAGCAGGGGGCAGGGCCCGCTCGCTGACACATAAAATGACACGGGAAGACGTTGGGTGGAACTCCTGACGTCACCTCACCCCATTTAAATTTTCAGGAAGGCAGGGGCACAGCAAAATCAGCTGTGTGTCTGCCGACCTGTCAATGGCCAATTGAGGCCATTGACAGGATCATTTAAACAATTAAAGGACCTGCTCATCCAACCTTAACGTTGGCGGGCAGGCCAGGAGCCCCGGCGGGAATTAGATAAAACATGAAACCTCATCCACCGGCGGGATGAGGTTTCATGCAGGATTCTAAAAAGTTTAATAAAGTTTTACCGTAATTTATGAACATGTCCCATCTCATCTTAGAGAATATTTGTTTTCTATTTTTAATCTTTTTAAAAGTGTAAGCGAACTCCCTGAGGCAGCATTTAGCCTCAGGGAGATGTGCGCTCTTTCATGCGTATGCGCGAAAGTAGGCATTCCTGCTTTTGGAGAATCCCCCCCACCCCCACCCGCACAGGGTTTCCCACTGGATGTCACGCTGGGCGGGCCTTAATTGGCCCGCCCACGTAAAATGGTGGTGCGGCCCGCTTCTCTGGTCAGGATCGGCTCCCTGCCCGCCAGAGATTGGGTCTGGCCTGCCCGCCCGACAGGCAGAAAATTCTGCCCCATGTGTGTGACTGCACATTGTTTTTATTTGTCCTTATAAGCTGAGAGCAAGTTTCCATTCATGACCGACTGAAACACACATGTTTAAGTGGTTGGTAAATATAATGTTTTGTCTAACCATGCACTGGCCAAACAGTTGCTTATTTGCCAGGAAGAATGGGCTATATATTGGAACAGAAACATAGAAAGATTTACAGTGCAGAATGTGGTCATTCAGCCCATTATCTAGACATTGGCCAGAATTTTCGGCTCGGCAAGCAGAGGCGGGGCCCACTCACCAAGGCGTAAAATGATGCAAGGTGATATCGGGCGTGCGTCCCGACGTCACTGCGCGTCATTAAGATTTTCAGTTTGGCAGGCACACAGCCGAGTCGGCCGAACTGTCAAAGACCTATTAAGGCCAGTTAAATATCAATTAAAGTAATAAACTCGGCTGCCCGTCCAACCTTAATGTTGGCGGACAGGCAAGGAGCCCTGGTGGCCTTTGCATTTTTCATGGAACCTCATCCACAGATGGGATGAGGTTTCATGAAGGGTTCATAAATTAAATACATGTTTTCATTAATGTTCCTTGACATGGCCCAGCTCATGTGACACTGTCACAAGAGGGGACATGTCTCAAAATATTTTCTTTTCTTTATTTAAATTTTTAAGCCTTAAACTAATCTCCCTGAGGCACCTCTATGCCTCAGGGAGATTCCTGCGCTCTTTTGTGCACATACGTGTAAAAGAGTGCATGCCACAATTCAGGAAACCACCCCCCCCCCCACCCCCCACCCCGCCACCGCCCTGCACAGGGAGCGCACCAGCGCTTCTGGGCACATGTCACGCTGGGCTGGCCTGCCCACGTAAAATGGCGGTGCAGATCTGATCAGGGGCGCAGATAGGGTTCGTGCTCTCTCTGGCCTACCCCCACACAACCCCCGCCAATGAGGGGAAAGTTCTCCCCATGGTGGATTGTCATGGTGTAGGATGATTGAAGGGGCGGGAAAGGTGTTAGGCAAGTAGGGTAGTGCCTGACCAATAGGAGAAAAGCCAAAGATATATATATGCTGTAGTGAGGCAACCATTGCCACCATGCAAATGGCAAAAACAATATTGAATCATGGATCCTATTTGCTGAGTCCAGAACAAGGGAGCATTGTTCTGTCGAAGGGTCATGAGGACTCGAAACGTCAACTCTTTTCTTCTCCGTCGATGCTGCCAGACCTGCTGAGTTTTTCCAGGTAATTCTGTTTTTGTCCAGGGAACATTGTCTCATATTAAGCGACAGGCTATTCAAGACTGAGATGAGGAGGAATTTCTTCACTCATGGGTTTGTGAATCTTTGAAATTCTCTATCCTAGAGGGGTGTGGAAGCTCAATCATTGAGCGTGCTCAAGACAGAAATCGATATCTTTGTGAACACTAATGACATTAAGGTGTATGGTGATAATGGGGGCAAAATGGCATAGAGGTAGATAATCAGCCATGATCTGTTTGAATGGTGGAGCAGGCTCAGTAGGCCAAATGGCCGACTCCTACTCCTATGTTCCTTTGTACCAATGTTATTTTGGTACTATCGATCTTGCTTTGATTTTGATTAACCTGAAAATTTTACTTAGTGCCTGGACTGTCAGAACCAACTGCTCCAGAGATGGTGAATGAAGAGTTTTGTGGGGTAAACTGAAGGAGCCAACTTACGTAAGCAGCTAGAAATGGAGGTAAAACTGCCTGGTGGTGTGAAGAATGAAGGACTGTCCCAACATGAAACATGAGTGGGCAAGGAGTAAAGCTGACGACTATGACTAATTCACCAAGCAACTGATAGATATTTATAATCCCTTATCGGTGCTACTAATGATGAATTGGCAGATTTCTTTTTTGAGGGAAATATGGGTGAGTGTGTGTGAGATTTTTGTGGCTATCTGGGTAAAAGATACTGGGGAATAGACCATTTCTTTCACTTTATCCTTTTGGCATCAACATTCTGAGAACATGAAAAACACAGCCAGATGCAAAATGAGGCCCCTTTCTATTCTACTTCCAAAAATATCATAATGGGCAATATTAAACAGGACAGATAGTCATACAAATGTCTAATCTAGAAAATATGGTCTTCGGTATCTATGCCCTCATCCTGGGGGAACATATTGACCTCCTGGGCCTGATCAAAAGCTGGCTTTTTGAGATTGCCCACATTAGCTCTTCCATTCCCAAACCACATAGTTACTATGTAGCTTTCATTCAAAGGACAAACTTGTCTACTCATCAATTTCTTCTCTACATTTCAGGAATTCACCTATCACCAACTTTCACTTCTAGTTTAGTATCCTTTCATGTCTTCCTCAACATTCCCTCTCCAGAGCATCATGTGCCTCCTTTATCAAAATCTGCTCTCTATTGCCCTAATTTAGTCTTTATCCTGAATAACTCTGCATCCTTGGTGTTTCTATGAACTCCTATGTCTTTTCTTTCTCCACTTCTGACTTCCCTGTCCTGGCCTCACTCCATCTTACCCTGGAGTGTAATCAGCTTAATGTGTACATAAAAATATGTTTCACACAGTTATGTAGTATAAGCATATTAAACATTCATGTGCAAACCTCAATTATCAGAGTTTCTGTTACATGTTACATAAATTGAGAATTTCAAGAAATAATTGAACTAATGATTGCATGTTATGCCTCTAACACCCTGACTCTTCTAAATATCAGACAAAATGTTTCTGAATATTGCTTTGTAAACATTTAGGTAAGTGGAGGTGTTAATGACTGAATTTGTAATCATCAAGACTTCACTGTTATATTAAGTCAGATGAGAAAACCCTACTTTACAATTCCTTCATAGATGGGCTATTTCTAATTACCTACTGACTTTGTGCAATGAAGATGTAAAAATATTTTGCACCTACTTTAAATAAAACTGCTTATAGCTTAATGAACAAAATTTAGCTTGTTCTATTTATGATCAAAATATTGAATAAACTTAATGGGCTGGACTCTATGCTGAGCACAAATGTCAGGGGTGAACCCACCTCCCCTTAGCTGGCTCACCCTGCTTTGATTTTTCAGGCGACAACCCTTTAATTTAAATAAGGCAGGACTTCCATTTACCTCAAGGGGGAAGCCTTGCCTCATAGGGCTGCCAACCAATCAGAAGCCAGCAGCTCTGCACACTGGCAGGACCAGCAGGAACAGTGGCCACTGCTGGCACTGTAGATAGGCTAAGGGGGTGGTTTTCAGTTATGGACCCAGACAATCAAGAATGTCTGGAATCTTGTTGGGGCTAGGCTGACAGGCCCCAGCAAGGGTTGGGGTGGGGACCATGTTGGACAGAGCAAGTGGGAGTGCGGATATGGGTAGGCAAAACTGTGGGAAGAGGCCTCTGATTGGCACTGGAGGACTGGCAAGAGGCACCCCGTGCCCCTTTAACTGGATAGCAGACTGCAGGGCTAAACCTACCTAGCTGCAAGTTCAGTGCCAGCCTCTCCTGCCACCCATTAACTCACAGTGGCGGTAGGATGAGGCCCTTAATTGGACATTAATTGGCCATTTAAGGGCCTCTTTTGGGCCAAGGATGGGCAGCCCAGCAGTAACCCCCCCCCCGCCGCCATTCAAAAAATTGCAATGCGGTATGTGGACCGGCTGCAGCCATGCTACAGATGGTATGGCGCTCTAAGTTATGGTTGCACCCACCTGCTTTCATGCCAATAGGTGGCCCGTAAAATTCAGCCCAATGTTTTCCTAATCATCCCAAAATATTTTCCATTGCACTTTGTCTATTTATGGTTCCTCGTAATGGGTTACTTGTGAAATAAAAGACCAGACATAAATCCACAAATTACAATCTTAACATTTGCGGTTAAATGATCAGCAGTGTTTTTTTGGATACGATTATTGCTGGATTTAAAATTAGCAGCTATGTCTTATCTACCTACTAGAATTCTTTGAAGATCTAACCACACAAATGGATGGAAAGTAATATAACTTACTAGGAAATTTGGAAGGTATTTTAAAATTTTCTATATGACCCATGTAAAGAAGGCAAAGGGCTATGGGATTATTGGGAAATTAGCTAAATAGTTTGAAAATTTTTCTTGGCAATACCACACAGAGAATGGTGATAAATAGAAAAAGATTTGTGACAATAGCAACTCACTGATTTTTATAGAGCTTTATTTTTATATAAAGTTTGGCTCTCTACTGTTCACACTCTTCACAAATGACTTGTGAGCCAGTACTTGTATGAACATAAAATCTGCTGAACATGTAAAGCTATACTCATAACAAGATATGTGAACTAGCAAGAAACAGAAAGACAAGATTTCAAAAGCTTCTATAGGTATGTAAAAAGGAAGGGATTAGCAAAATGAAACATAACTTCTTTACAGGCAGAGTTAGGAGAAGTTATAATGGGGGAATAAGGAAATGGTTGGGATACTAAATAAATACTTTGATATCATTGCTCATGGTAGAAGACAAAAACAAATCTGGAAATATTGGGGATCTAAGGGTCTAATAGTAACTTAAAACTTAAAGAAATTAGTATTAGTAGATAAATAGTATTGGAGAAATTAAGAGGAAAGTTGATGAACTCCCAGGATCTGGTGGCGTGCAACCATGGGTTATAAAAGAGGTGGCAGCAGAGATAGGGGATGCTCTGGTCTTGATCTTCCGAAATTCCCTAGATTTTAGAATGTTCCCCACAGATTGGAAGATAGCAAATATAAACCTGCTTTCAAGAAGGAAGGAAGAGAAAACAGGGAACTATAGGCCAGTCAGCCTGACATCAGTAGTTGGGAAGATACTAGAATCTATAACAGTGATATGGTAACAGTACGCTTAGAAAATCAGAAATCAAAAATAGTTGGACAGAATCATCATGGATTTATGAAGTAGAACTCATATTTGGCAGATGTATTAGAGTTGTTTGAGGATGTAATCAGTAGCCAGATAAGGGTGTACCAGAGGAAGTAGTGTATTTGAATTTTGAAATAATATTTGGTAACGTAGCAAACAAGAGATTACAAAATTAAGGGTCACAGTTTTGGGGGTAATATGATTTAAGGCTTGGTTAATAGACAGAAAGAAGATTAGGAATAAATAGGTTATTTTCAGGTTGGCAGGTGGTAACTACCACAAGGATCAGTTCCCGGACCTCAGCTATTTACAAGCTATATCAATGACTTAGATAAGGGGACCAAGAGCATTGTAATCCAAGTTTGCTGATGATACAAAGCGAGTTGGGAAAGTAAGCTGTGAGGAGGATGTAAACTAATAAATGCAGGTTAAGTGATTGGACAAGAATGTGGCAGATAGAATTAGATATAATGTGGAGAAGTGTAAAGTTATCCACCTTGGTAGGAAAATAGAAAAGCAGAATGTTTTTTAAAAGATGAAACTCAGAAACATTGTTATTCACAGGGGCCTGGGTGTCCTTATGGATCACAGGAAATTAGCATATAGGTAGAGAAAGCAGTTAAGAAAGCCTTTATTACAAATAGATTGAAGAATGAGCAAAAATGATGCAATTGATGAGACCACACTTAGGGTATTATGTACAGTTTTGGTCTCCTTAGGAAGAAAGAAAAATTTGCATTGCTTTTCATGATCACCAGGCATCTCAAAGCACTTTACAGCCAATGAAGCACCGTTGTAGTCTAGTCACTGTTGTAATGTAGAAAACACAGCAGCCAATTTGCACACAGCAAACCCCCACAAACAGCAATGTGATAATGACTGATAATCTGTTTTGTGATGTTAGTTTAGGGATAAATATTGGCAGGAGATTGGGGATAACTCCCCTGGTGTTCTTTGAAATAGTGATATGGGATCTTTTATATCCACCTGAGCAGACAGATAGGGCATCAATCTAGCATCCCATCTGAAAGGCGGCACCATCAACAGTGCAGCACTCTCTCAGCACTGCACTTGAGTGTGAGGCTTAATTGCTTTGCTCAAGCCTTGAGGTGCAACTTGAACACAGATCCTTGTGATTCAGAGGTGAGAATGCTAACAAGTGAGCTATGGCTGACATTCCTAAGGGAGAATATACTTGCCTTAAGGGCAGTGCAATAAAGGTTCACTGTCTGATTCCTGTGTTGAGGGAATTGTCCTATGAGGAAGGATTGAGTAGACTAGGTATATATTCCTTAGGTGATCTCTGAAACATATCAAATTTCTAAGAGGCTTGACAGGATAGATGCTGGAACGATGTTTCCTATTGGTTAGGAGTTTAGAACTAGGGCTGATAGTCTCAGGATAAGGGGCTGGCCATGTAGAACTGAGCCAAGGATAAATTTCTTTCATCAAATGGTTGTGAATCTTAAAATTCTTTATCCAGAGGGATGCAGATGCTTTCATTGAATATATTCAAGACAGAGGTCAATACATTTTTGGATACTAAGGGAACCAAGGGATATGGGAATAATGTGAGAAAGAGGAGTTGAGGTAGAAGGTCAGCCACGATCCTGTTGAACGGCCAGCAGGCTTGAAGGTCTAAATAGCAAAATCCTACATCTGTTCCTTCTGTGCTATGTAGCTAGTTCACCAAAATAATGGAAATACAACAGTTTTCAAAAGGATCTAGGCCAATTAAGTAATTAGGTTAAGGAATGGCAGCCAGTAACTGTACAACTGTACCCTAGCAGGGACCAGTTTCACAAATTCATGCTGCTGTTGAACAGTTAGTAAGTTGGCAGTACATATTGGGAAATTGCAGGCACGCCGAACAGGACTTTCTTTCCACCTGTTTTATGGATGGAAAATCATGGGCAGTGTAGCCACAGTGTGGGGAAGTGATTGAGGTCCCCTGCTAACATTGACCATAACTATCTTCAGATCAAGCAGTGGCAGGGGCGGGGTTGGGGGGGGGGGGAGCAGAAATAGTAAACAGATTTATTTAAGTGCATAAGTGTTAGAGCTGACTGATTTCTTATACAATAGCAAAATTTATATTTTTAAAATCAACTCAGTTACCAATTTTCATAGAACTGAGAATTTTGAAAGGTGACTTTTTTATATGAACTGGATGCTATTAACAATCTGGAATGGTCGTGATTCATTATTGTGGGAAGTAAGTGGGACTGATAAGTAATTCATTGTGTATCACAGGCAGTTCAATGAACACAAATCTCTGCTTTCAACATTTTCCATGTGTTATGTAGAAACAAAGAAAGATGCTTAATTATATTTTTATAATTTGCCTGTGTCTTGGGGTTGCTGTCAAGCATAAACATGTCACAACCATTCATGAGCACCATGGCGGGGGCAGGGTGTGCCTTTTTCTGAAGCATACAGAAGGATTTACAACCTGTACTTGGAAGATCTACAAATATATAGCAGTGTCCATTCTGTGGTTAATGCATTTTATGTAGATGATAAAAACTTACTTGACAAAATCTCCAATCTTCTATTGTTTAAATTATTGCTGAAACCTCAACATTTGGTAGAAAAATCAAAAAACTGTAATGTTAATTTGGTGATGTTTATAATGGTGCAAATGAGTGAATGGATGGTCTTGTAGATTGAGCTCACTCTTTGGTCGTTATCAATATTCCACAATATTGAACAGGTTTACAACAAGGATGGAAAATTTAAGTGAAGTGCTTTCTGTTCAAATGATAATAACTTGCTCCATGTGAATTACTTAAAAAACTTAGGCTTAAAGCCTATGTGTAGAACAACATGGGGCAGTTTTTTGCGATATCAAAGTGGCAATGCATGCAGCCTTCATTGTTACTATTTATCAAGGAGGCCCCATAACTTTCTGGGGTACGCACCCTAGTGTGCTAATCCAAAAGTTGCAGTGGTCCTATTATAAGAAAATATGTATTTTTTAGTTGGGTCTGCATGTTTTTGGGGTGGAAGCCGAGGAGTACAATTCACTGCATACCCCGGGTTCCGGCATGGGCACAAAGAACGGAAGGGGGATGGACTGCGCATGCTCAGTTCCGGATTTCCTATGACGGGACCTGGAGAGATGGCGTGAAAAGAATTATCAGGTGACCGGGGTGTGCGTGGCATTAAGAGAGAGCCCACAAGAATAGTCCGGCTGGAGAAGCAGCAGTGTGAAACTTGGAGCAGCTTCAGGGGCAGTGGGAGCTCGAGGCTGAAGTGCAGCATTGGCTCAGCACAGCTGCAAATTGGGGATGAGAGCAGTGCAGCCTGGCAAATACTATGGGCCGCAGTCTCGGACAAAGTGATTGAGCAGCTGGGAGGTGAGCAGCCATTGGGGCAGCCTGAGTTGGAGTCCGTTTCCCCCACAACTCATTGCTGGAAGAAGAGGGTTTCCAGGTTGAGTTGGAGCTCCTGTTGAGGGAAATCAGAGGCTATATTCTCAAAAGAGCAAAACTGAAATCCCTTGTGGGGAAGATAGAGCTGGAAGGGCAGTGTGACTCACAGTGATCACTGATGTTGGGATGGGTTGCTAGAAATTTGAGAGACCTGTCTTGGTTGTGCTTGATATTTGGTGTCCATTTTGTGGCTTGTGTTTGACCATAGCTTGCCTGTTGTTTCACGTTTACCTCATGTAAATTCTGGATGTTAGCGTATAAAATAAATAGTAGCAACTGTTTGCTATGTTGACTCATTTATAGTAAACTTCCTTCTCTTTGTTTGAAACTGTGCAAATTGTAGGTAACTGTGATTTAAAATTTTGTCTACCTTAAAAAGTTAATGGTTGCTAACTGGAATGTAACACAATTAGCACTATTTCCGAGGGTTTACTACTTCAAATGGCAAATATGGAACAGTGCTAATTTGGGTTAATTTTTTCTTTTTTCTTTCACAGAACATATGAACAAAGAGCAGGGGTAGGGCATTTGCCCCCTCACACCTGTTCTGTCATTTAATAAGATCATGGCTGATGTGATATTAACTTCAAATCTACATGCCACCTACCCCAGATAACCTAGCACCCCCTTGCTTGCGAAGAATCTATCCGCCTCTGCCTCAAAAATATTCAAGGACACTGCTTCCACTGCCTTTTCAGGAAGAGAGTTCCAAAGACTCACAACCCTCAGAGAAAAAATTTTGCCTCATCTCTGTTTTAAATGGGCAACCCCTTATTTTTAAATAGTGACCCCCTAGTTCCAGATTCTCCCACACAAGGAAACATCCTCTCCATATCCACCCTGTCATGACCCCTCAGGATCTTATGTTTCACTCAAGTCGCTTCTTACTCTTCTAAACTCCAGCGGATACAAGCCTAGACTGTCCAACCTTTCCTCATAAGACAACCCACCTATTCCAGGTAATAGTCTGGTAAATCTTCTCTGAACTGCTTCCAATGCACTTACATCCTTCCTTAAATAAGGTAACCAATACTGTACACAGTACTCCAGATGTGGTCTCATTCGTGCCCTGTATAACTGCAGCATAACCTCCCTATTTTTGTAATCAGTTCCCTTCACAAATGATAACATTTTATTGTTTCCTAATCACTTGCTGCTCCTGCATATTAACCTTTTACAATTCATGCACTAAGACACCCAGATCTCTGCATTTCAGAGCTCTGCAATCTCTCACCATTTAGATAATATGCTTTTCTTTTATTCTTCCTGCCAAAATGGACAATTTCACATTTTCCCACATTATACTCCATTTTCCAGATCTTTGCCCACTCACTTAACCTATATCTTTTTGTAGCCTCCTTTTGTCCTATTCACAGCTTACTTTCCTACCTATCTTTGTGTCATCAGCAAATTTGGCAACTATCTCATCCATCCCTTTATCGAAGCACTTTATATAAATTGTAAACATTTAAGATCCCATCACTGATCACAAGGCACATCACTTGTTACATTTTGCCAACCTGAAAAAGAACCATTTATGCCTATTCTCTGCTTCCTGTTAGCCAGCCAATCTTCTGTCCATGCCAATATGTTCCCCCCTATACCATGAGATTTTATTTTCTGCAATAACCTTTGGTGTGGCACTTTATCAAATGCCTTCTAGAAATCTAAGTACAGTACATCCACTGGCTCCCCTTTATCCATAGCACATGTTACTTCCTCAAAGAACTCCAATAAGTTGGTTAAACATGATTTCCCTTTCACAAAACCATGTTGAATCTGCCTGATTACCTTGAACTTATCCAAGTACACCAACTGCTATAGCTTCTTTAATGGCTTTTAACGTTTTCCCGATTAAGTTAACTGACCTGTAGTTTCCTTCTTTCTGTCTCCCTTCCTTTTTAAATAATGAAGTTACATTTGCTATCTTCCAATCTAATGGGACATTCCCCAAATCTAGGTTGTTTTAGAAAATTAAAAACAATGTATCAACTATCTCACTAGCCACTTCTTTTATGGCCCTAGGATGAAGTCCATCAGGCACTTGTCAGCCCACAGCTCCAACAATTTACTCAGTACCACTTCTCTGGTGATTGTAATTTTCCTGAATTCCTCCTCCCTTCCATTTCCTGATTTATATCTGCTTCTGAGATGTTAGTTGTATCCTCTATAGTGAAAACTGATGCAAAATATCTGTTCAATCCATCTGCCATTTTCTTGTTTTCCATTATCAATTCTCCAGACCCACTTTCTTTAGGACCAACACTCACTTTGTTAATCTGTTTCTTTTTAAAATATTTATAAAAACTCTTACTATCTGTTTTTGTATTTCTGGCTAGCTTTCTTCATACTCTATTTTCCCCTCTTTATTAACCTTTCAGTCATCCTTTGGGATGTGGGTGTCACTGGCTAGGTTAGCATTTATTGCCCATCCCTGATTTCCCTTGAGAAGATAGTGGTGAGCTGCTGACTTGAACTGCTGCTGTCCATGTTTTATAGGTACACTCACAGTACTGTTGAGAAGGAAATTGCCCACTAATTCTGAATTAATTGCAATTTAAAATTTTATACCTGTATTTCCAGACGTATGGGGCCTTCTTGTCGTGGGCTCATGTAGTGGTTTAGTCAATGTCAGTGACAAGCATTGCCATTGTGCCACTGACTACTAAATCTACGTGCACGTGTGTACCCAGTGCAACTGTAGGTTTATGCATTGTTGAAAGTTTCTCTCTTTTTGATCATGCAAAGACCAAACAATTTAATAAGGAATGCATCCTCCTGTGTTTCATGTTACAGTATTGTGATTCAACTACTGCATTCCATAATTGCATCATCATCTCAAATTCAATCCTCTCTCAATCTCACATCCAGTTAGCCCCAACCTTTCTTGAGTCACAAATTTTATTGATAGTAGTTGTTACTCCATTTCTAAACTTTTCTCTCATTCACTCCTACACCTTTGGTTAAGTAAAATTGCATATTCTTCCTCCTCCACGCTTCCTGACATTATATGTTGCCTTCCATCTAACCCATCTTTTCCCATATACTCAATAATATAACATGGTGAAGCCAACTATGTTTAAAACACTTCCTCTCAATATTTGCTAATGTCACATCCCATGGACAGAAATATCAGCTGTTCAATCCCGAACAGAATAGTGCCTTGGATTCTTCTCCTACTGAAATCAGAACCAACACCATTTCCTCCTAAAACCTTTATTGGCCATGCAAAGTGCTGATTTATTGCTACTGGAAGGGTGAGAAATATAGTTTTTGTTTCAACCAATT
Source organism: Carcharodon carcharias (assembly GCF_017639515.1). Lineage (NCBI taxonomy): Eukaryota > Metazoa > Chordata > Chondrichthyes > Lamniformes > Lamnidae > Carcharodon > Carcharodon carcharias. Next base: position 213,058,442 of record NC_054467.1, read on the forward strand.
AAGGGGCAACATCACTTTTCAACAAAATGACAGAAGTAGCAGCATCTGAAGCGTCTCAGGGTCAAGATTGTGAATGAGTCAGAGTATATGCACCCTTGGAAGCGTCCATAAAATTCTAAACTGATGAGGGCCGGAGAAATCATTTGGGCCACATGTGTGGCCTTTCCTTCCCATGGCCCAGAGATTGGGGCATGAAGCCTCCAGTTTCTGTGCCCCCTCAGCTTGTTGCTGTATGGCTGCCTCCAAGGAGCTTCCAGCCTCAACACTCAGCAGGAGACTGCTACAGTACTGGGAAGAACCCAGCTGAGTCCTCCCTGTCCCCATCATTAGTGAACTAATTGCTAATTATATTTTGTCCACTGTTGTCGGTCAGGTAGCTGGTGTTGTTGATGACAAGATTGCCTAAAGGCAGGAACACATTGACTTGCCAACCCAAGTCCCTCATTTCCAAGTTTACTCTTGGTCCCAACTTCTAGCCAGCCTCAGGAGGACTGGGAAGATTCTATCCCCTGTACTGGTGGCTGGCTGCTGGCTCTCATGCTCCAGTTCCTCTTCTTGTGGTCCAATTTAACCCCTTCAATGTTTTCACCCTCTTCTTTAACATAACATCAAAATTAAGATATTTTCCATTGAGAAATCCATGTTTAGAGTGCAAAATAGTACATTGAGCAGAGCTGAATAAAATAGCAGCTAAAAGTCTTGATTCAACCCCCAAAGAACTAAAATAATTACTATGCAGACAAAGAAACACCAACCTGTGTTGAACACAAAATGACCTCCTCAATATAATGTCCACTATGAAATATTCTTTGCTACAATTGAGGCCCACCATTCAGAAAGAAAAAGCATTCAGTGAGATCCACTTTGAATTCACTCTATTATCTACGTTTTGCTGTAAGTGGCGCAAACTTTAAATGGATAAATCACTACAGCAGCTATTCAGGCAGCCCAAGTGAAACCATTGTGTACTGTTCTGCATGAAGCCGTTTTGCATTTTAATCCACACTAATTTATATTACACTTGTATTGATATCGTGAGTGAAACATATTTGTCCTCAATGCTCCTGTTTGTTTTGAAATGGTGTGAGGAGTGGCATAGCTGCCAACCAGTGTGACAGGAAACAAAGGCCCTAAAATTCTAAAGGAATCCTTGATAGTTAAATGCTTGAGTAATTGTATCTTGAAAAGATAAAAGTTCCTTTCGAACTCTCTGGTGGCTCCATGAGCGAATGCACTGTTTGGTTGTGCAGACGTTTTGACCCCTAAACTGAGCTATGTTGGGTTATCTCAACCAGGAGACAGTGAGGATGCAAAGTTGGTCTCAGTACCCCAAACTATGGAAAGTAAATGCCCATTATTCAGAGGAGCTTGTTGCAAAGAAAGCATGTACCAAGATTACTGGGAGTCTGTAATGCTTTGCACAGTTGACTTGACTACCAACACTCACTATCTAAACTCAAGATGAAGAAGACCACTTGAATGAGCTACTTCAGGGTTGCCAGTGCCTTTCAAAAAGGTCACTTCCTTCAGGAGAAGAATGGGGAAAACTGAGGGTAAAAATCTGATAGATGATAACTGAGAGATGATCAGCTACTTATAGTAGTCTGGACAGCATACATGATGATGTAATAATTATGTAGGATCACATGACTGAGAAGTAAGAGAACTCTGGAAGGAAGAGAAGCTTCGACTCATAAAATAATTGTAAATAAAGAGTAACTACACACTCGAGCTGCATACTTTGGGAAAATAGACAATCCCCAAAAGTCACCATCTAGATCCCAACAACACAACAAAACAAGGTGGCAGTGAGTAAAAGAACTGGCAAACCTTAAACAGAATGTATAGGGCTGGCAAGAAAAGCATTCCTCAAAGGAAGGACAGAAGAGAAAAAATTAAGACTCACCAAGATGTCAGAACATCATGGGAGCAATAGAATCAAGCTGAGACAGAGATGTGGAGACCAGAAAGCAGTAAGCACAGACCCGAAACAGAAAGTAGCAGCACAGAAGCAGGAACAATTTCAGGGCTCAACACTACCATTCTCAGAACCATTTCACAGTGCAGAGGGCTCGCAACAGGCCAGAACTGGGACAACTGGAGAAAATATTTCTCAATGTACAGACTAGGTCAGTACACTATTTTATGCAGTTGAATCTATCACTGATGACATGATAGCAAGGCTGGAGGTTGGCGAAACTTTAGCTGCTTATGCAGAAGTCCTGCATGCTCTCAACTCTTATTTCAGCATCCATCAGAATTTAATAATGGAGGACTAAATTTAATAAAAGAAAGCAAGGTCCAGGCAAAAGCATCAACGATCTCTATAAACTGAGAGGGATTATGGAATTATGGAATCTTAAAGGTTGAGCTGATTCACGACAGGATTGCAGTTGGGGTCATAGCTGAAGCATTATTAGATTGCTTACAGACAAGAAAGGATTTAACACTAGTGATGGTATTGCAGATTGTGAGGCAAAGGGAATTGCGCTTTTGTTCTTGTGTAAGGAGAGATCCCATGGAGGAGATCAGTTTGTAAGCCATAAAAGGGACAGCATGCCAAAGACTAAGCCGATGAAAATAGCGGGAAAGTGCACCAACAGCCATTTTGAAATGTGGAGGCAACAAAATGCACAAGCAAGAAAAATGTGCAGCGATGGGGAAAGTGTCACAACTGTGGAAAAGTAGACCATTTCAAAAGTGTTTGTCACTCAACAATGCTGACAACCTACAAAATGAGGGAGAAAATTTTAAAACAGAGCCACATACAAGAAGTGAAAGAACCACAAGGAAAGAATAAACCTTCCTAGTAGAGGTAAATGATACTGAAAAGAATGGAGTATTAAGCTTGAAATGGATGGACACCTCACAGAGTTTAAACTAGACACAGCAGTAGGAGTTGAAATATAAAGACCGAGAAATCCCTGAATCTCTTTGTCATTCAAAATCAAGAGTGCTCTCTACTAAGCAGAAAGACATGCCTAAAATTGAAGCGGGTGAAGTTGCTGATAATGCAGTACATTTCAAAATTGTTTACAGTCTTGGGGAAGTTAAAGACCAAGTACATATCACCCTACGGGCTGTTGCTAAACCAATTTGCCTCTTTACACAAAGGAAAGTCCCTCACCCACTGTTGGACAAAGTCAAGCGAGAAATTGAAAATATGCAGCAGCAAGGGGTTATCTCTCTGATCACCTTGACAACAAAATGGTGTTTGCGAATGGTTACAGTCCCAAAGCCAAATGGCTCTACAAGAATCTGTGTGGATTTAACTCAACTAAATGAATCAGTGGAACATGATGGCTTCAATGAATGAGAGCCTTGCCAAACTGATCAAGAAATTTCATTTACCAAATTGGATGTGAAATGTAGATTTTGGCAGTTGCCCCTGGACAAAGAATCCAGATTACTGGCCACATTTATAATGCCATTTGATCATTATTGTTTCAATAGATTGTCCTTTGGCATAACGTCTACTCCAGAAATTTTCCAGAGAACATTGCCTCATACTCTACAAGACATGAAAATAGTAAGATACCATTTGGATGACATACTTATACATAGCTCCATGTGAGATGAGAATGATCACAGAGTCAGTATCACAGAATGCAGGCCTAACATTGAATGAAAAATGTGAGTTCACCAAACCTATGATCAATTTTCTAGGTCTCATAGTTCATACCACTGGAATCACAGTTGATCCACAAAAGATGAAAGTAATCAGAGAATTTTCACAGCCCAAGACCATAACTGAGCTTCAAAGATTCATTGGGGTAGTCAAATCAGTAGGCAAGTTCTTGCCAAATTTATCAGAGGCCAACAAGCCCTTGAGACAGCCGTTGAGACAAGATCACAACAGTGGAGCTGGAATGTGGATCAGGAAAATGCTCTTGAAAGGTTTAAACCACTTTTAATCTCTTCTGAAACCTTGTAAAATTACAACCCAGAACTAACGACCACAGTAGCAGTAGATGCATCGTCTACAGATCTTATTTCAAGTGCAGAGAGACAAAAAAGCATAGACCAGGATATTATGCTTCTAGGCCACTAACAGAAACAGAACAATTGTACCCCACAATAGAAAAAGAGGTGTTGGCAGCAATGTGAGAATGCCAATAACATTTTCAGACTATGTTATGGGGTTGCGTTTTAAAATCAGAACAGACCACCCTCTAAACATGAAATAAATTGCAAAGATGCTGTCCAGAATCCAGTGATTAAGGTTAAGATTGGTGAGATATGACTCCGTTACATAGTATGTGGAACATAGGAACTGGAGTAGGCCATTCAGCCCGTCAAGCCTGCTCCACCATTCAAAACAATCATGGTTGATCATCCACGTCAATGTCTTTTTCCCACACTATCCCCATATCCCTTTATGTCATTGGCATTTAGAAATCTGTCAATCTCTACTTTAAACATACTGAATGACTGAGCTTCCACAGCCCGCTGGGGTAGAGAATTCCAAAGATTCACAATCCTCTGCGTAAAAAAAATTCTCCTCATCTCGGTCCTAAGTGGTTTTCCCCTTATGTTAAAATTGTGTCCCTGCTTCTAGACTCGCCAACACGGAGAAACATCTTATCTTCATCTACCCCCGTCTATCCCTTTAAGTATTTTGTAGGTTTCAATGAGATCACCTCTCATTTTTTGAAAAGCTAGAGAATACGGGCCCACTTTCCCCAACCTCTATTCATCGGACAGTCTTGCTATTCCAGGAACAAGGGAAGTATCAAACAATGGCAGAACACTATCTACGATTACCATTGGAAAGAAGCAAACAAGGGGATTTAAACTTCAGTGAGGAGGTTGAAACATATACATCATTAATCACTCAATAATTAACACCAGCTACTGCAAAAAAGTTGCAGGAAATAAAACAAGCACAGCAATGAGATAAAGAATGTCTCTAAATCCGACAATCACTGTATCACCTATAGTCTGATAACGTACCGACACTTTGAACAGTGCAAGACCTTACAGTCATTGATGACTTACTGGTCTTCAACGAGAAAATAGCTGCACCGAAACACTGGGTTTTCACATCAGGCAGGCATGATGGGCAGGCCCCGGAGCGGCCGAAAAATGGGCCACTGCCCATGAAAGACCACAGATCGCAATTTCACACTAGCTGGCTAATTAACGGCTAGCCAACGTGAAACTCACACTAAAAGACTCAGCACTGCCGGGAGGAGAGCGAATGCTAAGTCTGGGCAGTGGCGAGGGGGCGTGCAATGAAAGCTCCCTGAAGGCAGAAAGCTGCTTCAGGGAGCTGAAGAATTTAAAACCAAAAAATTAGATTGTAAAAATGCAGAAAAAAATGTCCACACATATGACTCACTCACCTAAACATACAGATAATAAAAATTTTGCCCAAACATTTTTTTTAGTTATTATCAGACACCTCATCCCGCCCGTGGATGAGATTTCCTCAAAAATTCAAAGGCCTCCTGGCTGATTTACCCACCCACCAACCATGAACTCTTGATCTTGGGGTTACAAACCCAGTACCATAACCACTTGACTATTTAGGCCAAGCTCCTCTGTGTGTAACTCTTTTGAGTACAAACCTGTTTCCATCTGTTTCAGATGAAGTTATATTGACCAACCATGAATTTGGACGGGCAGCAAAAAATCACTAATTGAAACTTTAATGGCCTTAATAGGCCTCTTAATTGTCATCAGGCGTGCTGCCGACTATTGTGCATGCCCGCCGACCAAAGTATTGTGCGAGTGCCTGATTATGTCAAGACGCTCACCCGACATCATCGCTCGCTATGTTACGCCCGAGTTGGTCAGGCACGTGCCCGCTGGCGGGGTGTAAAACTCTGCCCTTAGGCTTGATATTCTTCAAAGACTTCACCAGAGTCATCTAGGAATAGTAAAATGTCATACAAAAACACGGCAATCAGTCTGGTGTCTGGAACTCAGATACCGAGTTCCAAAGAAGTCCTATTGGACTCAAAACGTTAACTCTGTTCCTCTCTCCACAGATGCTGCCAGACCTGCTGAGTTTTTGAAGCACTTTCTGTTTTTATTTCTAACTGTCTTACATGTTCTGTAAATGGCCAAGAACAAAAGGAGCCATTAATTCCTTCTACTTTTCCAAGAAGGCTGTGGGAGCATTTGAGAATGGACTTATTTGAATTTAGAGGAAAACTTCCCTTATTGTAATTGATTACTGTTCACAACGGATTGAAGTGAACAGATTGCCTTTTATCACAGCAGAAACAGTCATCCAATTGCTCAAGAGAATTTATGCAGCACATGGCATCCTGGACATCATAGTTTCCGATAATGGGCTGAAATTTGCTAATGAGTTATTCCAAAATCTTGCGAACAAATATGGCTTTGTTCGTGTGACCAGTTTACCTCACTATCTTCAAGCAAATGGAGAAGCTGAATGAGGAACCATAAAAAAATTATTGAAGATAAATGAAGCCCTTAATCTAGCGCTACTGAGTTATCAAAAAAAAACCTCGCCACTACAAAATGGCTTCTCACCATCAAAGTCACTAATGGGAAGGAGATTGAGAACACTGCTTCCATCTCTAGCACAAAATCTCAACCCAATATCACCACAAATGACCATGAGAGCATAAAACAGCCTGAGGAAGAACAGAGAAGCAACCAGGCTTCCAAGCCTTTAATCACAGGCGTAGAACACATGAGTTAGCACTGCTGGAGCCCAGGGAGAGAGTATGGGTCTGAGGCCAACAGAGGAAAGTACAATTATTGAAAAACTTCCACAAGAAGATTGTACAGGATTGAGACACACCAGGGTATCAAAAGGAGAAACTGCAACGCTGTAATTGCCTTGGGGGGTGGGGGGGGGGAGTCTTTTCTACTCAAATCTTGATGTAGAAGAAGAAAGACATACCATAAACCCTACAGCTACCCAGGAGAAGAACACTCATACCAACAGAATGGAGAGTACGGAATATCCTCAACCTCAAAAGGTGAATAGAACGAGATCAGGGAGGTTGGTCAAGGCATTCAGAGACTAACCCTGTGAAGTCTGAGACTTTGAGGGGAGCTGTAGGAGGCTGTAAATATGATAGAAATTTGGGGGGAGATGTAAAGTGTTAACATCAGAAACATACATGATGCTGATGTAATAATTATGTCAAATTACATGAATGAGAAGTAAGAGAGATCTGGAAGGAGGAGAAGCTCCAACCTTATATAGAGGTCCAAATGTGTAAATACATGTTGTAAATAAAGAGTAATAATTTTGAGAAACAACAAACTTGAGCAGCATATTTTGGGAGAATAGACAATCCCCAAAACCTTTGTCTAGACCCCAGCCACACAACAAAACATAAGAAGCTTCAGCTGTTTCAATAAATATCAGAAGAGCACTGAACACAAGGCAAGGTCGGGGTAGGCTGGTCATGATACCACACTGGCAACCTAAACTATTCCACCCATCCAAATAAAGGAGGAACCATGATAGGTTAAAGTATAATACCTATTGTTATAAGGATATTTTTAGGAACGGCACAAGAACAATTATATCAACCCTCCATGATAGCTGTGAAAACTGTTTCTTACTTACTCCACTGAAGAAACAGGGTTTCTGGAGCATTTTGGTGGTTCCAGAGTCACAGCTTTGGGTTGCTGTGCCTTTTTGGAAACTGCCTCGAGTCTGAATGTCGGTGCATATGTTTCTCCAACATCAGATGTGCATCTTTTGGCTCTGGTTCTTCAACTCTAAACCTCGTGGGCAGCTTTCTCTTTGCCCTCTGCTGAAATGGTAGCACATCACACTCCTGTAGCTCCTTTTTGCACAGTGAATTAACCCAGTACAACATATTCACTGATACTATCTACTTTCCCTTAGGTGCAAGTACCTGAGCTGGTGTGTGTGAATGCAAAAGAAAATGATGCTGGGGCTTACATGGAGTAGGTTGTGGCAGAGGAACATGGCACAGTTTCTTGCTTCCAGGATTGCTGTTCAATAATGACCTCAATATCCTCTTTCTCTACATCTTCTTTCTCATTACCTTAGTCCACAAAGGAGGAATTTTCTCTTCCTCTCCATCACCCTATTAACGCCTCCCGTTACTGTGATGGATCTGCAGTAAAGGAGTGAATAAACTAAGAATGGGTGAGGAAAAGCCACTTTAGGATTAAGGATGTGGAAAATGATGGCTGTGTGCTACTTTGCTGTCAATTCTGTAGGTACGCACACACTAACCTACACTCTCCCACCGCTCTCCCCTTAACTCCATAGTAAACTCCTTTTATGAGTGAACTCTGATATTTGGAATGCACCCTCGGGTCTCCTGCCTTTCACAGGCATTGTGCACAAGTTTCTTCTGAAAAAAATGGGTGAATTACATGAAAGCTAGCCACAACAAAAACAATATTTATTAGCACCCCTAATATAACTAAATGTCCAAGGCACTTTAGAGGTGAGTTATCAAAGAAAATTTGACACTGGGCCACACAAGTGGATATTAGGGTGGATAACCAAAAGCTGGGTCAAAAAGGTAGGTTGTAAGGAGCTTCTTAAAGGAGGAAAGTGATGAATAAAGGTGGAGATATTTAGGAATGGAGTCTCAGAGTTTAGGGCATTGGCAGCTGAAGGCATGGCCGCCAATAATGGAATGATTAAAATCAGGGAATGCTCAAGAAGCTAGAACTGGAAGAGCACAGAGGTCTCATAGGGTTATAGGGTTCAAGGCATTGCTTAACCAGAGGCAATGTAGCTTTGCAAGCTCACAGATAATGAATTTTAATTGACCTCAGGTTTACGGAGGGTAAACCAATGAAGGTCGGCCAGGGCTGCATTGGAATAACCAAATCCAGAGGTAACAAAGGTTTCAGCAGCAATTGAGCTGAGGCATGGTGGAGTTGTGCACAGTTACATAGGTGGAAATAGCTGGTCTTAGTAATGGCACAGATACGTGGTCAAAAGTTCATCTGAGTGTCAAATATGACACCAAGGTTCCAAACCACTTGGACTGCGACAGTTCAAGAAGGTGGCTCACCACTACCTTTTCAAGGGCAATTAGGGATGGGCAATAAAAATCCTGGCCTAGCCCCTGACACCCATGAATAAAAAAATAGCCTGGTTTGGCTTCAGATAGTTGCCAAGGAGAGGGTTGAAGTCGGTGGCTGGGGAACAGAGTTCATGGCCGGGTCCAAAGGCAATGGCTTTGGTCTTCCCAATATTTAGTTGGACAAAATTTCTGCTCATCCAGTACTGGATTTCTGACAAGTAGTCTGACAATTTAGGGACAGTGGAGGGGCCAAGAGAGGTGCTGGTGAGATTGAGTTGGGCAATTGAGGGAAGTTTCCCAAGTGATAGTGAGCAGCTGATGTAAGAAATATATTCCCTTCTTAAAGTGAAGAAAGGAATTGTTTGTAAATTGGTCTTATGTTCTACTTTCCACCTGCTTGCATTAACCAGATTCTTATTTTGGGTGGCTCTATTAAGTTCTTCCCTTAAGACATGCTGCAAAAATGGTGCAAAATCTCACAAGCCAATTGCTACATCTACCTAACAGTCAACTCACTATTCCAAACATCATCCCAGTTACCTCCTGTTCCCCCAGCTTGTTGCTGCAATCTTCAGCCATGCCTGGCTTCTTAATTAATTTTCAGAAAACCATTCATGTTTTATAGTGCAGTTATACTACTGAAACACCAATGGACACTTAACTGAACAGACCCCACATTTGAGGGCAGAATCAATGCTAGAGAGGGTTGGTGGTTCAAGTCTAGCTGAAGGAAATATCAGTGCAATAAATGGCCCAGTCAAATTTTGGGGTCTTTAGCTTTGTAGCAGGTTGAATTTCAATGTGGGTTTACCCCTATCCTCTGCAGGTGATCAGGAGCCACGCTATCCACCCCAGAATTTAATATCTCTCAGAAGCATAACAAGGTACTTTACAGGCAATGGAGCTATTCACTGTTATTATATCATTAATCACAGCAGCCATTCACACACAGCAATATCCCACAAACAGAAATGAGATGAATGACTATTTAATCCATTGGTGGGTTGTTTGCAAAGGAATAGATGTTGACCAGAACAGCAGGAGCATTCCCTGCTCTTCTTCAAATCATGTTCTTATTTATCATTTACCTAATCATGGAGACAAGGCCTCAGTTATCAGCATCTTCAGCAATGCTGCATTACTCCAGTACTGCACTGAATTTTCAGCCCAGGTCATGTACTCAACTCCTGGAGGGAGCTTGACTCCATTACTCTCTGACTATCAGCAGACATCAAACATCAAAACACTGAGTTAAGCTGGCACTATTAGAGCCACTTTCTGTCCCCTGTGATAGATGAATTTTAACCATGTTTATGCGCATTGGCAGGCCTCAATGTCTCAAGTGTACTGTTTGCAATGAAATTCTCACAGCTAAATATTAGGCAATAGTAAGAGCTCTGGATCCAGCCAGAGAGATGACAATCAATTCTAGAGAAATAAGCAGTCCACTACTCCTCCTTTTGCATGAAATTAAATGCCCATCATCATCTACAATGCACCTGGAAAAATCATTGGTAGCACCTTACAAATGGTGCACTTTCAGAATGTGCATACGTGAATTCATCTGATTGTAACAGATATTATTGCTTATCATCCATTTCTAAATGGCTTTAATTATTGTAACTCTAGAAACTAATATGATATGGGTTAAGATTTTATTTTTAGAATTCATAATGTAGCGGCAACCCAAAAGGTGAATGATTATAAAACACCAAAATAGTAAAATTATGATCATTATATTGGAAGACCTTCCCTAACAATGCTTATTTACATTAAAAACATCAAAACATAATCTGCTGTGTGAAAATCATTTAGTTAATGTTCAGAGGTACAAGAACATTCAGTTATTTTAAAACAAAAAACAATTTTGTCTGATATTTGGTACAGCTAAACACTTGGAGGAAAAAAACATAATAGTCTCTTTAGATTTATTTCTGGCAGGATTGATATCATGTATTCAACTTGGGGTTTCGTCCTTCAGGTTCATCAATTGCAGAAGATAATCCACCATCTGTCAAAAAAGAAACATTGCCCATTAATTGCGGACTGCTTAAAAGCAACAAGATGAATATCTTATTATTTTGTCCTTCTAACACTTATTATTCAGTTACTAAATCTAGCAAAAAGAAGGCAAAAATAGCAAATATTGACTCTTCTGTACTCTCCAATAGCACATTGGCTCTTTACGGTTCTCTGGTAAGACGAAGGGAGAAACTCAGGTTTTTCCCCATAGTAAACTGCTCCACCTCGTGGCCAAACAGAAAATTTACACAGGCATCTAATATAGCAGAGAAACAATCTTGTAACCTGAATTCCTGCCTATAAAATAATCACATGACAATGACAAGAATAGAAAAGTTAATGAAAGATGAGAATGTAAAGAAATTGCAAAATAAAATAGCCCTCAAAACGCTAGATAGATTGAAACTAGTAGCATTCAGAGAGCCAAAATGAATTGCTTCAATCCTCAAACATGTATTGATGCCAAGATATGTACAGACGTACATCTCCCACAACCACGATACAACAAATCTGTACAGTGGATTCACAAAATATGTATTAAATATAACAATTGAATTCAAAAATTTCCAGCACCTGTCATATTTTGCTTTATTTAACCTTCATCCTATTTCAGTCACTTGAACATTCCTGATTCTAACTGCTCCACCGCTGATGACTGCGCTTTTAGTTGCTTCGGCCCTGCTCTGGAATTCCTTCCGTACACCTCTCCATCTCTACCTCACTTTCCTCCTTCAAGACACTCCTTAAAACCTACGTCTTTGACCAAGCTTTTGGTCATCTGACCTGATATCTGGCTTGATATTTTGTCTTACAAAGCTCCTCTGAATGGCCTTGGGACATTTTATTACAATGTAGGTGCTATATAAATATAAGTTGTTGTTATTATCTGCCTACCATTACCATTAGATAAATGGCTTTTACACCATGACAGCTCATCTGTACCAAGAAACAGTTTGTGGGGAGTCTGCGAACGCGATTGTCAAATTTGAAACCAGTTCTGCAGACATGTCAATAGAAAGGATCCAGAATGGTACAGTAAGCACAAAGTGGGGGGTACAAGTGGGAAGAACACAGGAGAACCTAGCCAGATAGGAAAGGGAGAAAAAATGTAAAAAAATACTGAAAAACAACTTACTTACCTTAGTGTCCAGAACAAAGGAAGAAATCACAGTTCATTCCACAGCACCAGCCAACGGCCAAAGCCACTATAGACAGGCTGAAAGCATTTTTAAAAAATCATATATGCTCTTATTATCAATAAAATTTAGATTTACATTGACTTGTAATGTTACCTCACAAAGGTAACAATTAATTAGACCAGAAATCCCTATTCGAGTGCCACAAGTATTTTTTTCTGATTTTTCACCTCTCCCAGGATATTGCATGTCAGGTTGGGGGCAAAGGAGAGAAGTAATTGAAGGTGGACATGTTGGTATGGGTGTAAATTGTACTCTGCTGGGATGTGACAGGCTCAATGGACCATCTATTTTCTCTTTCTGATCTTTTTCAGATGTGTACATTTAAAATGTAAAATAGATTAGGCAGCATAACATTGTCATACAACCGAAGACAGCTTTTTTAAAGGGAAGAACAACTAAAGACAGCTTTTTTTAAAGGGTAGACCTCCCAAATTTGACCTTGCTGGTTGCTAAGATATTGACTAATGATACCGATTGCTCACAGTAAAGTCAAATATTTCTCATAGCTAATATGATTCTACAAATCAAGTTCAGCAAATCATTAGCTCTGCACTTGAACAACAATTAGGCTCTCAGCAACTATCTGAAAGAGAGTTCCCAGGAATAAGAAGTGAATAAAACTCGACTGCTTTTATTCCAGGTTAACCTTTTTAGAGTAAGATTCAATGTTGTGCTGTAGTGGGTGTTGTTTCTGTATTTCTGCCTTACTCCGTAGCATCTTTAGCTATGCTCAGTCACATCTCCTTAAGGCCAGAGGTGGTGGAATAGATCAACCTTATGCAATCTACTTGTCTCTTGGCTTTGGACTGTAGTTCAGAAGTGAGCGGTAGGTTTCCGTTGAAGTAGGTCAATTAGCTGGATAGAGGTATGCAGGAAAACTAAATAATCAATTGTGACAAACAAGCTAAGCTTTCTTGAGGATTCATATGCAACCAGCCAGTCTGCCTGTTCCACTTTTTCCCCTGTGTAGCTTACATGTCAAGTCAAAGAATTCTAACTAAAGACAGCCAGGTACTCATATCAGGTAGAGGTGGATAGCTAAGATCATGATCAATCTTCCCAAAGGAGTTACTGACAGGTTTTCTTTGTGCTCAAGATTGCAAATCTTTTATTTTTTTGTTAATTTGTGAGATGTGGTTGTTCCTGGCAAGGCACTTATTGCCCATCCATTATTCAGAAGGCAAACTTCTTGAACAGCTGCAATCCGTGTGGTGTGGGTACAGCCACAATGCTGTTTGGGAGGGAGTTCCACGGTTCTGACCCAGCGTGACGAAGGACCGTTATAAATTTCCAAGTCAGGATAGTGTGTGACTTGATGGGGAACTTGCAGATGGTGGTGTTCCCATGCACCTGCCTTTTCCTTATAGGTGATAGAGATTGTGGGTTTGGCTGGTGTTGTCAAAGGAACCTTGCTGAGTTGCTGCATCTTGTACACACTGTAGCCATGGTGATGGGGGCAATGAATGTTTGAAGTGGTGATGCAAACAAGTAAAGGTCTTACTGTCCACTATCTAATTATCTTCAATCGCTTTTTGATAGAGTTGACTACTCCATAGGCACTATAGTTGTTAGCAAATGGAGTAAAATCATTTTTGAAGACATTATCTGTGGAACAAGCTGTTTAGGTACTGTGAAAAGATAGACACATATTTGTCATGACTGATTAAGGAAGTCTGCATATGGTTCAACAACCTAAATAATATATTCCAAGAGCCCAATTTACCAATGAGATCAGATTTTTTTAAAACGTACTGACCTGACTTTGAGCCAGACATTGAGGGAAGTGAACCTGATGTACTTAGCAGGCCTGGCTTATATATAACTCCAGTTCTACATCAATGTAGCTGGCTCTTAACAGGCCTCTAAAGCTGCCTAGCACACCATTAAATTGTAAAAAAAATCAGGGCTCTAAGGATGGGCAATAAATGCCAGTATTGCCAGTGACACCCCCAAACAAAGAATTTTTTTAAGTCATTATTTTTGGACAATTTTATGCATTTTGATGGAGATTTTGAGAATTGAGATTAACTTTCAGACTTTCATTAAATATACTGTTAGAAACTCCAATTGGCACAAGTGCATGTGATATTAGTCCATTGTTCTGAAGTTATGCCATCAGATTTAACTATTCTCCAAAACTCTTTGGAGTTTAGTTTATAATTATGGATATCTAAAGTGTTATGAGGTTTGTATCTTGAGAGAGATGATGGTAGAATCTTTCATGCTGGAAATTAATCAGGCAATATGATTCCCTCCCCTTTTGCCTGAATTTCTCAATGTATTTGTGCAATCCAACTTTTTTTTAGACAATGTTGCAATAGATCTTTGACTAAATATGAAGCATTACCAGTTAATAGATGCTTAGGTTAAATGTTGCACACTGCAGCATTGCATTAGGTATGTTTGGCCTGACCAAGGTCTAAATCACTTTGGCTGACAATACGGAATGAGAGTCATAGAAGTGAGGTTTTTGAGTACAAGAATGAAGCATTGGAGTACCGGATTTTTGGGGAGTGAATTTGTCACAAATGTGCAAAGTTTTATATGTTTTGGGAATGTGTCTCTAACTTAAAGTAAACTGGAGGATTGAGTGGGATTATATATTCTGGATTCTGCCTGACAACAGGTTTGGGTGGCTTGGATGTGAAAGGTTACAAGGTAGCCCTGGTTGTTTTACTGGAAAGAAGGTGCATGATATTCACACCAGAGCAGCTGTGTTGACAGTGGACAGACTGTTAGTTTCCAAGTCCCGTGAAGGTGTTAGGAATGTTAGGTTTTGTAAATAGGTATATTATTTAATTCCAAGATAGAATGGAGCTGTGGGGAGTGAGGGGTTGGGGAGGGGTGCCTAAAGATAGCTAATTAGCATTTCTGCCTCAGCCCATATGATTCACATTCTCATGGAGATGGGCTTTAAGAGAGCAGGAGTCAAGAGGGAGCAATGCAGTGTCGGGTTGCAGATTTTCCTAAAAATATCAGTGAACCTCATAGGCATGGACAGTATGTAAAAATCTAAGGGAGCGAGAGAGAAGGCAGAGAGAGACAGAGGCAGCAAGACTATTGTTCACCACACAAATGCGGATGGAGCTCGCACTCAGAAGAGACCAAGTTTGCCTAGATTTGCATTGTTGTTTGTTGGGGGATGGGGGGTGGAATGGGGGTGGTCTCCATGGTAACCCACACTGTGAAAGTCGGGGATTATATGTTATTTGGCTGGAAAAGGAAAATGGTGCTAAGAATCACTTTGGGCTGGGTCCTGGAAAATGAAGTGTCCATTTAAGGGATGAAGTAAAGTATAACCGGTCATTCAAAATGCTAAATGGGAGATCTTTTCTTTAGTTTAGGGTATAAGTTGCCCACTGGAATAGGTTTAGTCAATGTTCCTTTTAGATTGTGGCTTACAGTAAAGGTCTGAAAACTTGAAATCTTGTTGTGTGAACCTTTTGGCCATTCACTAGAAGTTCAAATTTCTTTTTAAAGTTATCTGTCTCTACAGGGATCATGACAAATTTTTGTGGATGTTCTACTGCTCTTCTGCTATAGCTTTGCCAAAAGAAGCACAGAAATCCCAGTAAATTTACAAAGTAACCTCTCTGTAACCTCTGGGAAATCATTCCCTTGAACTTTTGCAATGTTATCTAACAAGTAGTTAGACCATCAAAGGATGGTGGACAGAAAACTGTCTTCATGGGTCCTTCTTCATTCTTGAGAGATACATTTGTCCAAAAAAGGTCTTCAATTTGTGAAGGTTTGCCACCTCATGCTTGGAATAAACAGTGTCTGTGTTACAGCTTCAACTGAAAGAAATTATAATCAGGATAAATACAGCTTCATTTAACGTCTACTCCCTTAAGACACTGTAACTAATATTAAACAACTCAGAAATTGCAAAATCTGTAAGAGATGAAAGATTGCTACAAAGACCATGGATGCTTGTGAAATGTAATGACAATTTATGACTCTTGAGCATAAACGGTTGCCAGTTTGTCAACAGATATAACCACTCATGTCCGAAGCCAGATTCTTGCTCAAACAATACTGCATATTTAGAATCATCTTTCATTCCTACACTGAAACTGGAATCCAATCCCTGGTAATTGATTCTAATGATTTTGTGCATAGTTAACACCAGATCCTCACCATTACCAATTCCAAAATAAATTATTCCTTAAATGACCATTCTGCAACAACTTTTACTTAGGCGGTGACTTTAATATTAAAAAAAAGTCCCAAGGCTCTTCACTACCAAAATTATTATCAAGCAAAATTTGACTTAGTGCCACACAAGGAGATAATAGAACAGATGACCAAAAACCTGCTCAAAAATTGTGGTTCTAAGGAGTGTCTTAATGGAGGAGCGAGAAGTAGAGAGATGGAAAGTTTTAGAAAGGGACTGCCAGAGCTTAGGGACTTGGCAGCTGAAGGCACAGCCGCCAATGGTGGAGCAATTAAAATTGAGAATGCTCAAGGGACCAGAGTTGGATGAGCTAAGATGTCTCAATGTGGAGAAGGCTGGAAGAGATTACAGAGCTCGAGAAGGGCAAAGGATTTGAAAACAAGAATGAGAGTTTTAAAATCGGGGCATAGCTTATCCAGGAGCCAATGTAAGTCAGTGAGCACAAGCGTGATAGGTGCATGGGACTTGGTGTGAGTTAGGACTAGGGCAACAGAGTTTTGAATAACCTCAAATGTATAGAGTTTGAAACATGGGAAGCCAGATAAGAGAAGGTTGGAGTAGGCAAGCCTAAAGGTAAGAAATGCATGGATGAGGGTTTCAGCAGTGGGCATGCTAAGGCAGGGGTAGAATTGGGCGTTGTTATGGAGGTAGAAATAGGCAGCCTTAATGTTGGCATGGCTATGTTGCTGGAGCTCACCTTGGAATTAAGTATGTTATGAACAGCCTGGTTCAGTCTTAGATAGTTGCCAGGGCAATGGTTGAAGCCAGTGGCTAGGAAACAGAGTTTGCGCTGGAGACTGAAAACAATACTCTTGATCTTCCTATGTTTGGTTATAGGAAATTTCTGTTCGTCCAGTACTAGATATTGGGTACGCAGTCTGACCAGTTAGACAGTGGAGGGGTTGAGAGAGGTGGTGTGAGGTAGAGCTGAGCATTGTCAGAGTACAAGTGGAAACTGACACTGTGTCTTCAGATGAAGTTGTGGAGGGGCAGCATGTTGATGAAAGATATGAGGGCTACTAGGTTCCATATTTCTTGGTGGATGATGAGACAATTGGCCTTAATATGATCCATAATTGAATCCATCTCAGATACACATTTGTTCAACCACTAGACATTCCATTCCCTCACCACCAATTCCCTCCCTCACCACGGCCACTGCTTCAGGCTGAACTAGACTCTTTGCAACCTCACCGTTAGATGAGATTCCGATCCCTTTCCATCACAAAGACTGCCCAATTTCACCTCAGCACCATCACCTACCACTGGTCCTGCCTCAGCTTTTCTGCTTTTCCAGTGGTCCAATGTATGTGGAGTTAAGTTGCAGATCAGCAGTATTGATTGGCAGTACGGGCTCAAGGGGCTAACTGCCCTACTCCTGTTCAATATTTCTATGTTCTCCTGGTTGGCCTTCAACGTTCCACCTTCCATAACACTGAGCTCAATTAGAACCCTACTGCTTTTATCCTAACCTGCATCAAGCCCTAGTCACCTATCATCTCTGTGCTTGCTGACTTGCATTGGCTTTTGGTCCACCGTGGTCTATATTTTAAAATTCTTAACCAAAGCCAGCATGTCAGTAGCTTGAAAAATAATGTAGGAATAAAATCACAACAAGCCTCAACCATAGAATACTTGGTAGCCCTATGTAACCCTGCAACCTTTATCCAAATGGCTGTTAATTTTGTCTCGGTTTATTGTTTTTTTTAAAAAGCTTCTCCACCAACGGGGATTAAACTGACTGACTGTGGTTGCTGGCTTAACCTTGCATCTTTTTGTGAACAAGAGGATAACAATTGGAATCCTCCAGTCCTCTGGCACCATCCCTGCATCTTAGGAGAATTGGAAGATTAAGGCCAGTCCTTTGCAATTCCTTCCTTACTTCTCTTAATATCTTCAGATGCACCTCATCCAGTTCTGGTGATTTACTGATATCAAGCAACATCAAAAATCGGACACAGTGACAGAGAGGTAATGATAGCTATCATTATCCATGTAGTGTGTCCCAATGAAACTGCCAAACGTGTAGAGGTATAACCAGATTTTGCTCAATATGAACCAAACTGAGACTGACACTCATTTCAATTACATCTTTATAGACTTCAGGGAGCCATATTTATCCTATCATCCAGAGCTAAATCTGAACCCTAGAACTGAAGAAAGAGTTCTAACCCACTATTCTGCCCAGTTCCCCCCCTCTCAATTTTCACCATTCCAATTTTATAACTAGCATAACTGAAATACCCTTTTTATTATTTACCATTTGAGATTTTTTACTTTATGCCTGTCTATTTTCTTGGATGGACTTTCATGGATTGAGGATTGGTTCATGGATTGAGGATTGGTTAACGCACACAAGACAGAGAGTCAGGTTTAATGGGTCTGTTTTCAGGTTGGAAAGATGTAACTAATGGAGTGCCACAAAGATCAATCCCAGGACCTCAATTATTTACTACTTATATTAATGACTTGGAGGGGGGGGGGGGGGTAGAATGTAATGTATCCAAATTTGCTGATGATACAAAAATAGGTGGGAAGGCATGTTGTAAGGAATCTGCAAGGGGATATAGTTGAGTGAGTGGGCAAAAACCTGGCAGATGGAGTTTAATGTAGGAAAGTGTGAGGTCTTGCACTTTGGAAGGAAGAATCAAAAGGCAGACTACAACTTAAATGGAGAGAAACTCCAAAAAATTACAGCAAAGAGGGATCTGGATATTCTTGTGCATGAAACACAAAAAGTTAGCATGCAAGTGCAGCAAGTAATTAAGAAGGCAAATGGAATTTTGGCCTGTATTTCTAGGGGGTTGGAGTTTAAAAATAGGGAAGTCTTGTTACAACTGTACAGGGTGTTGGTGAGGCCGCACCTAGAGTACTGTGCACAGTTTTGGTCCCCGTATTTAAGAAAGGATATACTGGCATTGGAAGCTGTTCAAAAGAGATTCAATGGGCTGATTCCTGGGATGAAGGAGTTGATTTATCAAGAATGGCTAAACAGGCCTTTATTCATTAGAGTTTAGAAGAATGAGGAGTGATCTTATTGAAATGTACAAGATTCTGAGGGGGCTTGACAGAGTAGATGCTGAGAAGATGTTTCCACTGGTGGGGGAATCTAGAACTAGGGGATATAGTTATAGAGTAAGGAGGCACTCCTTTAAAACTAAGATGCAAAAGAATTTCTTCTCTCAGAGGGTAGTGAATGCCTAGAATTCTCTACCTCAGAGAGTTGTGAAGATTAGATCACTGAAAGTATTTAAAGAAGAGGTAGATAGAATTTTGAAATATTGGGGAGTTAAGGGCTATGAGGAGCTGGCATGAAAGAGGAGTTGAGGCCTGGGGCAGATCAGCCATGATCTTATTGAATGGTGGGGCAGGCTTGATGGACCAAATGGCTTAATCCTGCTCCTATTTCTTATGTCCTTATGTTCATTATTTAAGGAGATCATAAAAGGCAACATTGTTCTCTGCTCCCTTATTTTAACAAAAATACTAGAATAAAATAAAATAAAGGAAGGAACTCTATGACTGGAGGAAAATAGATCCCTTAACATTCAGTTGTATTGTACCAGTTCTAAGTTTTTGTCTTTGACCTCTCTCTTTTGCTCAGAAAAAAGAACTTTTTTCCATTCAGCCTGTGTTAGATTAAAGGGGTCCAACATTCTAGAGGAAGTATAATGAAGTGGAATTCCTTTTGCTCTCACCAAAATATTGGGATCAGGTTATTATCATATTCAGGGAAGGCAGTCCGGCCTGGGTACTCATCCCAAAGGCAAGGAGAGAAAGTAGAGCAACCAGGGAAGGACCAAAGAAACTGGAGCTAAAACAAATTCTAAAAAGCAGAAGAGTTACATAGTAAAAGCAATAAATAGTAAATAGTAAAAAGGCAGTAAAAGGAAGTTTGGGCATGGAGGCAGGGGGTGTATAGCTGAGGTGTTGATGAAGAAGATGGTGTCAATGTTGAAGAAGAGGCAGTTAACTCACTGTATGGGCTAAAAATTGATTAAGAGGAGGCATTAGCTCGGCTGGCTGTACTTAAAATTGATAAGTCCCCAGAATTGGATGAGATGCATCCAAGGATGCTAGGGGACGTAAGAGTGGAAATTGTAGAGGCATTGGCTTCAAGCTTCTAAACCACTTTAGGTAAAGGGGTGGTGCCAAGGACTGGAGAATTCCAATTATTATCCCCTCGTTTGCAAAAGGTTGCAAGGATGAGCCCAGAAACTACAGGCCAGTCAGTTTAACCTCAGGTGGTGGGAAATCTTTTAAAAATGATAATCCGAGACAAAATTAACAGTCACTTGGACAAATGTGGATTCATTCATGAACGCGAGCATGGATTAGTTAAAGGAAAATCACAGAGATCATTGATGAGTGTAATGCTGTTGATGTGGTGTGTATGGGCTTCCAAAAGAAATTTGATAAAGTATCACATTACAATCTTGCCAGCAAAGTAAAAGCCTGTGGAATAAAAGGGAAGTGACAGCAAACAAGAGAGTAGTTGTTTTTCAGTCTGCATGCAGGAAGGTATACAATGGCGTTTACCAAAGCTTGTTATTAGGACCACTGCTTTTATTGATTTATATTAATCACATATACTTGGGTGGACAGGGCACAACTTCAAAATTTGCAGGTGACACAAATCTTGGAAGTGTTGTGAACTGTGAGGTGGATAGTGTTAAACTTCAGGAGGACATGGGCTGGTGGAATGGATGGACAGTAGCAGATGAAATTTAATTCAGAGAAGTGTAAAGTGATTCATTTTGGTAGGAAGAATGAGGAGAGGCTTTATAAAATAAACTATACAGTTGTAAAGCGAGTGTCAGAGCTGAGGGACCTTGGGCTATTTATACACCAAATGGTTGAAGGTTGAGAAAGTAAATAAAGCATATGGGATCCTGGGTTTTAGAAGTAAGGGCATAGATTATACAACCAAGAAAATAATGGTGAATCTTTATAAAACAGTGGTTTAGCCTCAACCTGAATTTCATGTCTGATTGTGGACACCACACTTTAGGAAGGATTAGAAGGCATTAGAACCAGTCCAGAAAAGATTTACGAGAATGGTTCCAGGGATGAGGAAGTTCAGTTGCATGGATAGATTGGAGAAGCTGGTGGAGAAGAGAAGGTTAAGAGGAGATTTGATAGAGGTGTTCAAAATCATGTGGGGTCTGAACAGATTAGGCAGGGAGAAACTATTCGCATTGGCAGAAGGACAAAGAACCAGAGGGTGAATGGCAAAAGAACCAAAGGCAACCTGAGGAAAAACTTAGTTATGCAGTGAGTGGTTAGGATCTGGAATGCACTGCCTGAGTGTGTGGTGGGGGCAGATTCAATTATGGCTTTCAAAAGGGAATTGTAAAATTGCCTGAAGAGAAAAAAATTGTATGATAAGGGCATGGGTGTTGAGACTAGCTGACTTGCTCTTGCAGAGAGCTGACATGCACATGATGGGCCAGTTGGCCTCTTTCTTTATTGTAACCAATTTATGATTCTATGAGAAAAATGCACAGTCTCAGCAAGGATCAATTATTTTTTGCCTGCGGTTCTTCTTGAGGACTTAATAAAGAACTGTTGCCGACATCAGCAGCTAAGAATTCTTCTGAATATTTATCAGCACTGTTGGTTTACCTACACCATACGGACTGCAATGGTTCAAGAAGATGGTTTTTCAAGGGCAGTTTGGGGTGGACAACAAATGCTGGTCTTGCCAGCAATGCTCACATCCCATGAAAGAATTTTTAAAAAGCTTATAAGAACACACTGGATGTAATTATCAGGGCAGCACCTTGATGTGCCAGGTGGGGGTGTTTGGGTTCTTTTATTCTTTCATGGGATGTGGGCGTTGTTGGCTAGGCCAGCATTTATTGCCCATCCCTGCTTGCCCTTGCACTGCTACCTTCTTGAACTGCTGCAGTCCATGTACCATATAATATACTTGCATTGAAGGTGGTACAGCAAAGGTTCGCCAGATTTGTCCCTGGGTTGAGGGGGTTGTCCTATGATGAGAGGTTGAGTAAGTTGGGCCTATATTCTCTGGAGTTTAGAAGAATGAGAGGCAATCTCATTGAAACCCACAAAATTCTGAGGGGGCTTGATAAGGTAGATGCTGAGAGATTGATTCCACTGGTCAGGGAATCTAAAATATGGGGGCACAATCTCAGGATAAAGGGCTGATCATTTAGGGCTGAGATGAGGAGAAATTGCTTCACTCAAAGGATTGTGAATCTTTGGAATTCTCGACCCCAGAGGGTCATGGATGCTCCGTCGTTAAATATATTTAAGACTGGGTTGGACAGATTTTTGGTCTCTCAGGGAATTAAGGGTTATGAGGAGCAGGCACGAAAATGGAGTTGAAGCCCAAGATCAGCCATGTTTGTATTGAATGGAAGAGCAGGCTCGATGTTCAATATGATGTACTCCTGCTCCTATTTCATGTGTTCTTGCATGTGGTGTGGGTACATCTACAGTGCTGTTAGGGAGGGAGTTCCAGAATTGTAACCCAGCAACAGTGAAGGAATGGCGATACATTTCCAAGTCAGGATTGTGTGTGACTTGGAGGGGAACTTGCAGGTGGTGGTGTTCCCATGCGTCTACAGTCTTTATCCTTCTTGGTGGGAGAGGTCACGGGTTTGGAAGGTGCTGTCGATGGAGCCTTTGTACAAATGCAGTGCATTTGTAGATTGTACGCACTGCTGCTACTGTGTGTTGGTGGTGGAGGGAGTGAATGTTGAAGATGGTGGATGGGGTTCCAATCAAGTGGGCTGCTTTGTCCTGTATGGTGTTGAGTTTCTGAGTGTTGTTGGAGCTGTACTCATCCAGGCAAGTGGAGAGTATTCCATCACACTCCTGATTTGTGCCTTGTAGATGGTAGTCAAGGCATTGGGATTCAGGAGATGAGTTAATTGCCACAGAATTCCCAGCCTCTGACCTCTTCCTGCCCCCACAGTATTTATATAGCTGCTCCAGTTCAGTTTCTAGTCAATGGTGACCCCCAGGATGATGATAGTGTGGGATTCAGTGATGGTAATGCCATTGAATGTCAAGGAAAGATAGTTGGATTCTCTCTTGCTGGAGATGGTCATTGCTTGGCACTTGTCTGGCGTGCATGTTTTTTGCCACTTATCAGCCCAAGCCTTAATGTTGCCCATGTCTTGCTGAATATGGGCACAAGCTGCTTCAGTATCTGAGGAACCGTGAATGGTGCTGAACATTGTGCAATCATCAGCAAACATCCCCACTTCTGACCTTATGATGGAGAGAAGGCCATTGATGAAGCAGCTAAAGATGATTATGTCTAGACACTACCCTGAGGAATTCCTGCAGTGATGTCCTGGGATTGACATGATTGATCTCAAACAACCACAACCGTATGCCTTTGTGCTAGGTATGACTCCATCCAATGGAGAGTTTTCCCCCTGATTTCCATTGACTCCAGCTTTGCTGGGGCCCCTTCATGCCACATTCGGTCAAATGCAGCCTTTATGTCAAGGGCAGTTACTCTCACCTCACCTCGGGAGTTCAGCTCTCTTGTCTGTGTTTTGAACCAAGGCAGTAATGAAGCCAGGAGCTGAATGGCCCTGGCGGAACCCAAACTGAACGTCAGTGAGCAGGTTATTGGTGAGTAAGTGTCACTTGCTAGCACTGCCGACAATCCATTCCATAACTTTGCTAATGATCGAGAGTAGACTGATGGGGTGGTAATTGACGGGGTTGGATTTGCCCTGCTTTTTGTGCACAGGATATACCTGAGCAGTTTTTCACATTGCTAGGTAGATGCCAGTGTTGTAGTTGTGCTGGAACAGTTTGCTTCTTAAACTTGTTTTTACACAATTGGATTTCAGATAACATTTTATATGGGCCTACATTTCAACAGCTGAGTATGCCACAATTCTAATCTCCCTCAACTCAGGAATGTCAGCCTCAATGCTTGTGTTTAAGAATTGAAATACATAGGGGTAGAATTTCTGCAGGGGTTCCCTTCCCTGCCATCCCACCATAACTTTGACAAGATTAGCAAAAACCCCAGTGAACGAGATAAACAGTTCCACCAATTTTCCACTGAAGTTACAGTGAGAGGATACAAAAAAAATGATTGTTTTTATTATTTCTTTTCATCAGTGCTTTTCCCCTTTCAGAGTGTACTATTGTGCCACAAGCTCCTGCCATTTCCTACACCCTCTGTGATTTTCAAAAAAGATTTAAGTATTTTCTTGAACCAGCAGGGAAACAGTATTTAGCTTTATTGAGGTTTGAATATTCTCCTTTTTCTCATCTGAAATGGCCTTGCCCCTCCCTATCTCTGCAACTTCCTGTAGCCCTACAAACCTTTGCGATCTGTGATCAGCAGTCCTCCAAATTTGGTCTCTTGCGCATCTGATTTTAATCACTCCACCAGTGACGGCCGTCAAGGGTCGAAGCTCTGGAATTCCTTCCCCAAACCTTCCTGCCTCTCTAACTCTCTTTCCACCTTGAGGTGCTTCTTAAAACTCACCTCCTTGAACAAGATTTGTTCACCTAGCTAAATACCTGCTTATGTGGTTTGTTGTCAAATTTTGTTTGCTAATACTCCTGTGGAGCATCTTGAAAAGTTTTACTCAGTTAAAGGAATTCTATAAATGCAAATAGTTGTTGTCTGTTGTTGTTATACATTGCATAGATATAATTCCTATAGAGCACATCATAGGAAATCATACCTGACAACATCTAAATCGAATATTTTTTACTTCCTCCAATATTCTCCATTTCCTTCCAATGGAAGTAAATACTTCTATGGACGCAGTCCATTCTCCATCACCTAGCAAAATAGCTGTTTTTCACGTCTAAACTATATATTGGTTGTTGATCTGCTATTCCCACACAAGGTGCATCATAGCCGAGCAGGTCCTCTACCTGATGTGGCCTTTCTAGAGGAATCAATACATCGCAGTCAGGAACAAAAATCCTAGATGACGTTCCCTAATTCAGGAAGGCTGAGTGCAGCTCTTGTGTCCCACTATCTACAGTGGCAATTACCCAACTCACGATTATCAGGAACTGAACTAGTGACATATTGCTCTTTATGATTAGTTACACATTCTCTAACTAATCCTTCAGGAAAATTCTCCATTTAAAAAAAAAGTGGGGTTTTGTATACTTACCCCTTTGGAGTCTTCGTTGGTTGTCTGCCATGGTTTCTTGTTAAATATTGGAAAATGTTCCCTTGTTTGCTGGACCTTTCTGGATTTTGCTTCCTCCAACAAGCTTAAGAAATTCTTTGCTATCTCAGCCCATTGCAGATCACCTTCTGGCTGCTTAGCTTTTTCTGACAGAACTGGATGCACCATGTTGTCACTGTTGGCATAGCCATAAAGGCCATCGTCAATGCTTTTTTTCCCCATCAAGTGACCTTTAAAAAAACAAGGAGATTTATACTTAAACTTGAAGCTATAAGCATGATAATCAGAATTTTTTTTCTAAGTAGAATTACTTTGGCTTCAGGATCTTTCACCAGAAGCATGGGACATAGGATACGTTTACATTAACATGGGTGACATATTAAGACCAATAACAAATAATGAGAATATATTACACAACATATTTCACATTATTTTCATTCAAGCAATGCTTATTGACAGAAATGCATTTCAGGCATCCAGGTTTCTTATGGTGGGTATTTAAAATTTTAAAGTACTAGATTAACCTTTGCAGTCGATCACTTAGCTGTTGAGGCATCTTGCAGTCTTTTTCCAGCCCCACCAAAAAGACATCACAATCAAGCTAGCATGATAGGTATAACAGTGCCTTTACTGACAGCTTAATATCTTTATTGTCAAAAATGGAATCCAAAAGTAGTTGACAATGCTGTCAAGAGGACCCTAAAACTCTGTGGCTTCAATTCTTTAAACAGAGTTAAACACTATTAGCTACGAAAGCAATAGGTATTTTTAAAATCCTAACCATGCTTCACTCCATTATAAACAAATAAAGGACAAATTGTGGCAGTTTTACTTAAATCTTAATTGCCCAATTCCTACCAAAGAACTACTAAGAAGTCTACTGAAAGAATCCCAAGCACCCAGAAATCAACTTTTTTTTATTCAATCGTGCTATGTGAACATCACTAGCATAGCCAGCATTAATTGTCTTTGAGAAGCTGCTGGTGAGCCAACTCCTTGAACGATTGCAGTCCATGTGGTGTAGGTACACCCACAGTGCTGATAGGAAGGGAGTTCCAGGATTTTGACCCAGTGACAGTGAGGGAACAGCAATATATTTCAAAGTCAGGATGGTGTGTGACTTGGTGGGGAACTTGCAGGTGGTCGTGTTCCCATGTGCCCATTACTCTTGTTTTTTTAGGCTGTAGAGTTTGCAGGTTTGGAAGGAGCTCTCAAAGGAGCCTTAGTGAGTTGCTGAATTGCATTTTGTAGATAAAGGGGAGAAAACCGCTGCCACTGTGCGCTGGTAGTGGAGGGCGTGAACGTTTAAAATGGTGGATGGGCTGCCATTCAAATGGGCTGCTCAGTACTGTATGGTGTCAAGCTTCTTCAGTGTTATTGGAGCTGCTTTCATTCAGATAAGTGAATGTGCCTTGTAAATGGCATATAGGATTTGGGGAGTCAGAACAAAGTTACCTAGCACAGAATTCCTAGCCTCTGCTCTGCTGTTATAGTATTCATACTGAATGGCTGAACCAATTAAATTCCTAGCCAATGGCAAACCCCCAGGATGTTGATAGCGATGGTATTGCAGTTGAATGTCATGGGGAGGTGCTCAGATTTTCTCTTGTTGGAGATGGTCATTGCCTGGCAGATGTGTTACTGACCACATAACATCCCATGCCTGAAGTACAGGTCTTACTGCCTTTGGGCAAAGACTGCTTCAGCATCTGAGGAGTGGAGAACAGTACTGAACACTGTCCAATCATCACCGAATGTCCCTCCTTCTAAACTTATGGAGGGCATGTAATTGATGACGCAACTGAAGATGATTGGGCCTAGGTCTTGAGAAACTCCCTTGGCTGTGTCCTGGGACTGAGATGAATGGTTTCCAACAACCACTACCATCTTCCTTTGTGTTAGGTATAACTCCGAACAGCGGAGAATGTTTCCCCAATTCCCATTGACTTAAATTTTGTTCAGGCTTCTCAGTGCCACATTTGCTCAAATGCTGCCTTAAAACGAAGGGTTGTCGCTCTCACATCACTTGATGAAGCAATTGCTGAAGCAATTGCAACCATCTTCAGCCAGAAATGCCAAGCAAATGATCCATCTCGACCTCTTCCTGTGGTCCCCAGGTCAGTTTTAAGCCAATTCTATTCACCCCACATACTATCAAGAAATGCCAGAAGGTATTGGCTTTAACAAAGGCTATGGGCTCTGACAACAACTTACAAGTCGCTAACATATAACAACAAATTATATAAGGCAGTTCTTGCTTCTTAGAATGCACAGCAGTCAATCAGCATTGAAAGAAAGGTTTATGTCTTAGCTGTAACCCTTCATCAGAATTGCCTGCTGCAGATTTCTGGCATTTCCTCTTTTTATTTACAATTCTCCTCATTTCTGAGTCATTTTTAACCCCACTTTTCCTTCTACATATGAGGCAAAATTGCATTTTTTTTCTAGTTACAAGCAACCAGCTGAAACACTGCAACAAAAGGGGAACTTCTTCCTTGATGTCTGCAGCTGTTTTGTTGGTAGATGGTCCTTTACAGTAAAGTGGGAACTATCATTTTCTGCACATCTTGGGCTCTGAAACAATTACAAAAATTCAAAAAAGAAAAGCTTATATTTCAACTCTTTCTTGGACTCACTCAAGTTCTTTTGAAGGGTCATGAGGACTCGAAACGTCAACTCTTTTCTTCTCTGCCGATGCTGCCAGACCTGAGTTTTTCCAGGTAATTCTGTTTTTGTTTTACAAAAATTCAATACTGGCAATACAGGGCTGTATCCATTTTGCTCAAGAATAGCAATTTTTTGGCCTAGCATACTAGCACATCATTGGAGTTCAACAAATACAGTCCAAATACAAAGACTGCTGAATGCCATTGTAAATTTTCTAGCATTGAATCAAGATAACATACTATGCAGAAGAGGTAACAATGAAGCAGTGTGTTCATTGGTTGACAGCTCTACCACATCTGTATTCAGAATGTCTGATGCAGGCTGGCGTAGGTTCCCCCATTGGTTTGTAAGAAAGATTTTGCATTTGCAAAGCACCTTTTCTCACCTTCAGCTGGTTCCAAAGTGCTTCACAGCAGATACATTACTTTTGAAGCGCAATCACTGCTGTTACCTTACAAGATAAATAACCAGCCGGTCTATTTTGCTGGTATTGATTATGGGTATAATTAATACAATTAAGAACTGTAGCAAAAAATAGAAAAACCAAATATTAAGCAGAGTAAATTCGTGTAAATCCAGCCCGTACTGGACACAGACAGCACAGAAATGCTGTTAATGAGACACAATTCACAATGTCGCCGAGAGAATCTACAGACTTAAAAACAAAAAAACTGCGGATGCTGGAAATCCAAAACAAAAACAGAATTACCTGGAAAAACTCAGCAGGTCTGGCAGCATCGGCGGAGAAAAGAGTTGACGTTTCGAGTCCTCATGAGCCTTCGACAGAACTTGAAGTTCTGTCGAAGGGTCATGAGGACTCGAAACGTCAACTCTTTTCTTCTCCGCCGATGGAATCTACAGACTTGCTTGATTGAAAAAGAGGGTCAGTAGTGATACTTTTTTGACGTCGAGTTCCACAAAAAGGACTCTATGGGATCTCAATAGCGCTATTGACCGATCCTGTAAACCTCTCACTGCGGTTAACAGCTCGATCTGTCATTACAAGCATTAACAAAAGGTGGCGCAAGACGATCACCAAACAAAAAACCCTGTAATAGTGGGGTGCAATTGTGAAGCTCTTTAGGAACAGGTCAAAATCGATTGTGATAATGTGCAAAATATGTGTAATTCATGTAACCGATGAAGCAGAATTACATCATTTGCACGTTTAAGATTGCGAACTACTCTGCTGACAGCCTTTAGGCTTAGGAAGTTTGGCGTGGATGCAGGAAATAGAGGAAAAAGCGAGGCTTTCCAAATAAATTTTACACGGATAATTAGATAGCTGAGTTTGTTGACATGCGGGCGATGGTTGGGTCCAGTTGTCTCACTAGCAAAGCCTGAGTTACCATAGCAAAGGTATGCTACTTTCCAACGACCTGTGGACGGTTCCGCTTCTATCCCGTGTTCTCGTTTTACAGACACAAATTACCATCGTACTTGGTCACACTTTTGCATTAGCGCAATAGCAGCTATAGAGGATAAATATTGACTGCAAACTGAATAATTGAATCTTAGAGAGGGAAAGAAATGTATAGAGTACAACAACGCCTAAAAGAAACCACAGCCTCCAATTTACTCGAGAATATTTGTTTCAATGTTCTTTATTCTGAAGGAAGGACAAACAAATTAGACTAAGAGCTGCCAGAGAAGGAAGTAGGTAGAACATAGCATTGCCTGCTGTGTAACAGGTTGGACCAGATAGAATCACAGGATTATTCAACCTGTTGGATCTTCATGTCCTCAGGCGGCCTGTGGCCCGATTAAACCTTTCACTAACGACACCTCCGAATTTCATTATTCGCCCCAATCCTTTGCACTCGTTTGGAAAAAAATAACACAGAAAGCGCTCGGTTAAACATACCTGTAGATGCAACGTGCTGTACGACCGGGCGCCAAAAACAAGCAAGCATCCATCCCAGCAATCAGCGGGGAGGCAAATCTGCTCACAAGGGTGCAAAAAGGGACATAGTTCTCCCAGATGAGAGACAGCAGACAAACAAATGAACACACCCGGAATAAAGCGCCATCCGTTTGTCTTGAAATTTAAAAAATGCCTTTTTCAAAAATCGCGCTTTGCACTTATAATAAAATTCAGGTGACGAGTCCGATCCAGCGACATGTGAGACGGTGGGGCAGGGGGGTGGAATACTCCTGTAATAATTTACCCAGTCCCACATTCAATGGAGAAAAAGACGTGAAATGATAACGACTGCGGAGACAATAAGGGAATTCAATGCCTGGTTTGCCTCTTGAATGAACGGCTCATTTCTCGAACCGAGTACATTTTCACACGTTAATGACAAGCAGAGCTGCACCATTGAAAGTCAATACTCACCCACCGCCCAGTGACTGCCCCTGGGGAGCATCTTCGTCAAACTGCCTTGATTTTCAACAGGAGCTGCGAGCCCATAGTGGACCTTAGAACTTGTAATACTTAAGACTATCAGAGAAAAGAGCAAACGGTGTTTCCATAAAATAAATTCAGACCCCATCTCACCCTAGTAGCACACGAATCGCCCTCCCTTTCTGACCCTCTTGCACTGAAACTGCCTGGAATGGTTCAGAAGCTGTTTTTCCCCCCACTCTTCACTTACAATAGATGGTCTCTGCTTCCCCTTCAAGTGTGGGTGCAATTTATATGAAACTATGACGAAATCGCGGGTAGCTGACAAAATTAACTTAGCTGACGATCGCTTACGTGAACATTTCTGAATAGTATATATAAATCAAGGGTCACGTTATCATCCATCTGTATTTTGGAGTGATTTATTCTGAGTTGTATCTCCCAGCACATTGGCTTCTAAAGGGGAAATTCACAAATTGATCGAGATCTTCCTACCGTGATGAAAGAAGGCGGTGGAAAAACACAAGTGCTGTGTACATTTTTGGTCCAATGTCCTTTATTAAATCCACAGTAAACAGCCACTAAAGATCCTTGCATATAATATTGTTAACAGGTGCTCAACTCGTGTAAAAAAAAACAGGCTATATCTATTAAACACTCTTTCGGACTGCTAGCGATAAGCCAGTCCCTCTGCCCACATTCTGGAGACAGTGCTGATAAGGAATCCTGGGTCATTCGCCGTTTATTTACCCCAATAACTTATGGCCAGAGATTTTATCATTTACCATCACCTGCAGCGAAACCCAAACAAAGCGGAGAGCTTCGTCCATCCCACTTTAAACCAAACCCTGCGGGAGTTCAGAGGAAGGCCATCCAGCCTGTCTGGTTCTCTCATTTCGATTTCCTGGAAAATATCTTGGACCATGAATGGTGCTTTATTCTTTAATTTTGATTTTTATACCTTAGTTGTCA
Organism: Carcharodon carcharias; assembly: GCF_017639515.1. Lineage (NCBI taxonomy): Eukaryota > Metazoa > Chordata > Chondrichthyes > Lamniformes > Lamnidae > Carcharodon > Carcharodon carcharias. The sequence continues at coordinate 213,089,986 of NC_054467.1, forward strand.
CACATTCCCCCCACCCCCCGTGCCTTGGTCCTTTTCTTAAAATTCTGTTAACCCTTCCCTTGTGTTTTTAATTGCCTCATTATTAACCACCATCTCCCCCCACCCGCTTGCTTGTTTCTATTTTGTTTTTCATTCATTATTCCCGGGTCGTCTACATCTTTTCAGCCGCATTGTACCGATGTTTAAATTATGGCTCATTTAAACAGCGCAGATAATGTGAAAGTTCCTTTCGTACACGTAATCGTGTGAAATCCCACATTGGTGGCGACTTTAATCGCACAAAGATATTCTCCATACTTAATATAGTAACAATTTTCGGAAGTCATTACAGCATGAATCTGAACGACCATTGTCTCCCGTCCAAATCTGCCAAGAAATCATTTTAAAATTGAACTTTAATCAGTTGAGTGTCGGGAAATCGCGCAATTCCCAGATATCCGGTGATTTGTGTTTTATTATTTTCTAATATTTTATGAGCTTTCCCCCTCCTGTTTTTTTTTTCCCGGTGGAGATAACCGTTCACCGGTTTCCAGATTTACCTGTCTGAGTAATTCTGATGTTATAAATTTACTCCTGAATCACCCCATCTTGAGTCAACTCACACAGTAAACAATTCTCTGCAGCTAAAACAGAAAATACACAACAGGTCAACCAGGAGCCCAAGGAGAAGAACAAAAAGGGTGAATGTTTTAGGGTGGACCCGTTCCTCAGAGTTGGCCCCAGCTCAATGAGGGCAGCCTCATTTTCCCCTCAGATCCTGACTGACCCGCTTTGTACCTTCAGCCTTTGGAAGGTGCCCTTTGCGAATTTTTCGAGCTTATTAATATAGCAATCAGCAAACAATTACTTTGAAACTGAGGGCTAACCTATCGATTAAGCAGTTCTATTTTACCCTTTATAACATTTACATTCTGCCTCCTGGTTTACATTGTCTTTCCTTCCTGTATTTTCTTCATGCAGTGACAGAGGTTGCTTGGCGGGTTCTCCACACAAGGCTCACCGCGGGGTGGGGTGGGGGGGGGGACTGTATTCGACAGCACTAAAATTCACTCTAATCGTCAACCACTCGGTCTATGAAAATTTCAATCGAACATTCTGTTTACTCTTCTTACTAAGTTGAGAGCTGAAAATAGTAGCCCAGCTCCGTGCAGTGAGCAAATCAGTTTTTGCAGCTCTTTGACTCCAGCAACAGTTTGCACTAAACGAGGGGCGAAGTGTATTTCAGGCTCGGGAATGTGGCGCTATTATTCGTCCCGTGAAGACCGAGTGAAATTCACAGGTGCCTTTAAAGACGAATATTCAGTAGAATCAAAGAATAGTGCAGTATGGGAGGCCATTTGGCCCATCGCTCCTGCGCTGGGCATGGTGTTGTTGAATTAGGGATGATGAGGCCCCGGGGCATAATTTCTGCACGCAACATCTGCAAATAGCACCTCAATGGCGCAGTGATCCACTGGGAGGGAGGGAGCTTCATAATCGTAAGAAACGTTAAGGATTTTGCAAACATTCCGCTGCCTTGAGCGTCCGGTTCAATTTAGCGCCGTCTATCCGTCGGCTCAATTTAACAACTCACCCCCACCCCAGAAAAGCGTTTCTGCTGCCAGTTGCGAAGTTTTCCTCCTGACGTTCGTAAACCTTCTCCGAAAGGTTACACTTGGGGGTAGAATTTCTACGGCGGCTCTTAAGTCTCCCGTCGTGATTTCGGTAAAAGAATCCGGAGAAACACGGTTGGGAGAAGGAGAGGGAGGTTTGGGGAGTGGGGAGGTGAATTTCCCCCGAGGTTCTCCCGCTTGCCCCGGTCTGCCGCTTGATGAAGGTATTGGCTGAAGGAGATACTAGCCGGCTTGTCCTTTGCTCCATGTTTGCTGTATCATAATGTCCCTCTCGGGCAATGCCCCAAATGGGATGAACCAAATGTGCAAACTTGCAACTTGTGTTCTATTCCATGATCTACAAAACCTGTAGAATGCTGCGTCAATTACTTCAAGGATCTGCCCACCAATGTTCCCAAATCTTTCTTCATCTCCCCTCGACATTCAACAGCATTATTGTTACTGAATCCCGCACTAGCAACATTTTGGGAGCTATAATTGGCCAGAAACTGAACTGGAGCAAATATGTATAAATATTGTGGTTACAAGAGCAGGTCAAAAACTGGGAGCTCTGGGTGAGCTAACTACATTTCTCCCCAAAGCCTGTCCACCATCTGTAGGACACAAGTCAGGAGTGTGGTGGAATACTGCCCACTTGCCTGGTTGAGTGCAACTAAAACAACATTCAAAAAGCCTGAATCCATCCAGGACAAAACGGACCATTTGATTGGCACCCTATTCACTCCTCCACCATTGATGCACAGCGGCAACATCTACAAGAATCATTTTAGCAAGGCTCCTTCTACAGGACCTTCCAAATCTACATCTTTAGTACAAAAAGCTTCCTAACCCCTTCACATGTGGTAGTAGCTGTGTCACTGCAGCACCATCAGAATTTCCTACGTGGTGAACTCCTCCTTGATGTGGGCCTCATTTGAGCCCAACACAGGAAAATGGATTAGGTTCACCCAGAAGAATAAGGCAGCAGGTGTATGGGAACACCACCATCTTAAAGTTCCCCCCGATGTCACACACCAACCTAATTTGAAACTATATCGCTGCTCCATCATCTTTGGTGAATCAAAATTCTGGAACACCCAAAGCCTGGAACTATTGAAGAGCACTATGGATGGACTGACATTTCACAGCTCATTTCCCACAACCTTCTGAAAGGCAATTAGGTATGGGCAATAAATGCTGGCTTTGCCAGTGATGCCCGCATTCCATGAATGAATAATAAGAATTCAACCTGTAGTGCCATGTTTGACAATCTCAAAGTGGAGAAAGATTAAGAGTGAATGTTGGACATTTGTCAAAGTTGAAATGTTTCATCTGATAGAACTAAACTTGTCAAATGTATCACAGCCATATTTAATATCTCAAGTTCTTATGCAAAAGGTGGGAATCAGTAGAGATTACAATCAGATCAGTCATGATCTTATTGACTGGCGGAGCGGGCTCAAGTGACTGAGGGGCCTACTCCTGCTCCTAATGCAGATGTTCATATGTAAATATAAAGTTTGTTGAGCAATAACAAGAAGACGACAAAAGAAAGGAGACCATGGGCTGGCTTTACATTTTATTGCCGAGTAATGGGGGCAAGGAACTTCTGTCCATCACTTTGATCCCACCATAAACCTAACCCATTTTCCTATGTTGGGCTCAAATGAGACACACATCAAGGAGGAGTTCACCACAAAGGAAATTCTGATGGTGCTGCAGGGACACAGCTACTACCACACCTGAAGGGGTTTGGAAGCTTTTTGGGCTGAAATGGCACATGTCCCAAGGGAGACAGTGCAAAGTAACAACAGCTTATATTTGTAAAAGGCTTGGGGAGCGATTAAGATCAGAGATGCACAGGAGGCCAGAATTAGAGGAGCCCAGATGTCTCGGAGGGTTGAGAGGCTGTAGGAGACTAGTAATTGGCTTTATAGACTTAAATATGGTGATGTGTTTTCATGATGACAGACACTAGTTTAAAGAAGTGATACAATACCCAACAGACTGTCATGTTTTCCCTTGCTATTACAAGGAACACAGGATAATGCAGCAGGAGATTTACACTGTATATTTTCACAGATAGAAAGTGCTAAGGAAAGAAACACTGGCCAAACATGTGCCATATACAAATGTAATTGAAATGTTACCTAACTTTTCATTTGGGGTGAGACAGCATAAAAGGCTGAGTACAGTGGGGAAATGTTGCAATGTTCTGCATTGTTAGGTTATGATTTTACACAGGCATTTAACTTGAGATGTCATCACAGAATCATAGAATCACAGAATCACATACAGTGCAGAAGAGGCCCTTCTGTGAGAAACATCTGACCTACCTACCTAATCACATTTACCAGCACTTGGCTCATAGCCTTGAATGTCATGACATGCCAAGTGCTCATCCAGGTCCTTTTTAAAGGATGTGAGGCAACCCACCTCCACCACCCTCCCAAACAGTGCATTCCAGACCATCACCACCCTCTGGGTAAAAAAGTTTTTCCTCACAACCCCCCCTAAACCCCCTGCTCCTCACCTTGAACTTGTGCCCCTTCGTGACTGACCCGTCAACCACGGGGAACAGCTGTTCCTTATCCACCCTTTCCATGCCCCTCATAATCTTTTACACCTCAATGAAGTCACCCCTCAGTCTTCTCTGCTCCAACGAAAACAACCCAAGTCTATCCACCCTCTCTTCATAACTTCAATGTTTCATCCCAGGCAACATCCTGGTGAATCTCCTCTGTACCCCCTCCAGTGCAATCACATCCTTCCTATAATGTGGTGACCAGAATTGCATACTGTACTCCAGCTGTAGCCTCACCAAGGTTCCAAACAACTCCAACATGACCTCCCTACTTTTGTAATCTATGCCTCGATTGATAAAGGCAAGTGTCCTATATGCCTTTTTCACCATCCCACTAACATGCTCCTCCACCTTCAGAGATCTATGGACATGCACGCCAAGGTTCCTTTGTTCCCCTGAACTTCCTAGTATCAGGCCATTCATTGAATACTTCCTTGTCAAATTACTCCTTCCAAAGTGTATTACCTCACACTTTTCAGGGTTAAATTCCATCTGCCACTTATCTGCCCATTTGACCATCCCATCTATATCTTCCTGTAGCCCAAGACACTCAACCTCACTGTTAACCACCTGGCCAATGTTTGTGTCATTCCCAAAAGTACTAATCCTAACCCCCACATAGTTTTCTATGTCATTTATATAAATGACGAATAATAGGGGATCCAGCACAGATCCTTGTGGTACACCACTGGACACTGGCCCCCAGTCACTAAAGCAGCCTTCTGTCATCACCCTCTGTCTCCTACAATTAAGCCAACTTTGAATCCACCTTATCAAATTACCCTGTATCCCATGTGCATTTGCCTTCTTCAACTGCACTACCCTCATCTACACACTGGTCACCTCCTCAAAAATTCAATCAAATTTGTTAGGCATGATCTCCCTCTGACAAAGCCATGCTGACTATCCCTGATCAAATCTTGCCTCTCCAAGTGGAAATAGATTCTCTCCTTCAGAATTTTCTCAAATAGTTTCCCTACCACTGACATGAGATTCACTGATCTGTAGTTCCCTGGCTTATCTCTACAACCTTTCTTAAATAGTGGAACCACATTAGCTGTTCTCCAGTCCTCTGGCACCTCCCCTGTGGCCAGAGACGAATTAAAAATTTGGGTCAGAGCCCCTGCGATCTCCTCCCTTGCCTTCCTCAGCAATCTGGGACACAACTCATCTGGACCTGGAGAATTGTCCATTTTTAAGCCTGCCACCACCTTCGATACCTTTTCACTCCCCATATCACTTTGCTCAAGAGCCTCGCAGTCTCTCTCCCCGAGTTCCATACCTTCATAAACATTCTCTTGGGTAAAGACGGATGTGAAGTATTCATTCATCACTCTATCATAGATTTCCCCCTTGTCCCTAATGGGCCCTACTCGTTTCCTGGCTATCCTCTTCCCATTGATATACTTATAGAATATCTTGGGATTTTCCATACTTTTACCAGCCAGAGCTTTCTCATTCCCCCTCTTTGCTCTCCTTTTTGCTTTTTTAAGCTCCACCCTGCATTTTCTGTACTCTACTAATGCCTCTGCTGATTTACTCCCCTTGTACCTGCTAAAAGCCTCTCTTTTCCTTCTCATCGTATCCTGAATATCTCTGGTCATCCATGGTTCTCTGGGCTTGTTACTCCTTCCTATCACCCTAGAGGGAACATGTTGAGCCTGTACCCTCTCCATTTCCTTTTTGTACGCCCCCCTACTGCTCTTCTGTAGACTTCCCCACAAGTAGCTGTTCCCAGATCCTGCCTTATTTTACTGAAATCCGCTCTCTCCCAGTCCAAAACATTTTTTTGCAACTTGTCTATTTCTTTGTCCATAACAAACTTAAATTGTACCATGTTGTGGTCGCTATCACTAAAATGCTCGCCCACCACCGCCTTAGCCACCTGTCTGGCTTTGTTCCTCAGAATTAGGTCCAGCAATGCACCGTCTCTTGTTGGACCCTCTACATATTGACCTAAAAAGTTCTCCTATAATCATTTTAAGAAATCCACTCCATCCGAGCCCTTAACACTATGTATATCACAATTCATGTTTGGAAAGTTGAAATCACCTAATATAATTACCCTATTGTTATTATTTTTACACACCTCTGTGAATTATGTACACATTTGCTCCTCACTTTCCCGCTGACTATTTGGGGGTCTATAATAAACACCTAACAATGTGGCTATTCCTAAGCTCTATTCACAAAGCTTCATTCGATGCCCCCTCCAAGATGTCATCAATGGGAGCCTGCCTTAAAACTCTTCCTTTCTGAAAGGTCGGTTCTACATTTATGTCGCCAGGTTCTGACTCAGTAGCCTCCTATGCCATTGGCTGTAACTGGCACTCCTTTCATGTGCAGCATGACAATATCTCTTCAGATTGCAAAATTGCACCAGAAACAAGATAGTTCAATGATTTTGGACAACGTCATGAGCTACACAGCAACCCTCCTCCCTGATCTTTTTGAAGCAATTTAACCTTTGGGTATTTGGTTTAACATCACGATAGTGTGCTCCACTGTAATTCTGGTGGCTGTGTGCACTTCATTATAAATGTTCTTCAACTATTATTCATGGAATTCATGTTATTCAAGAGATCATTATGCACAACTATTTCTGTTTTGCATGTACATTTACAAAGTGCCTAATGCCCATGACACATTTCCTGAATATGGAGGTGGCAAATGAGAGACAGCATAATAGATGCTGTCTATTTTGTCCAGCCTCAGGGTTCCTCTGATATTGGGAGGTTTCTCACTGAGGTCAGTATCCAAGGGTGCAGAAGACAGTCTTTTCTTCTAGGATTCATTCAACCACAACTTCCCTTTGAAATAACATAAACATAGCTTGCTTCAGAATCATAGCTGCTTCCTGAATAACAGTTATTGACATATGAACATATGAACAAGGAGCAGGAGTAGGACATACAGCCCCTCGAGCCTGCTCCGCTATTTAATAAGATCATGGCTGATCTGATAGTAACCTGAAATCTGCATCCTGCCTACCCCCAAAAACCTATCACCCGGTTGCTTACCAATAATCTATCCACCCCTGCCTTAAAAATAATCAAATGCTCTGCTTCCACCGCCTTTTCAGGAAGAGAGTTCCAAAGATTCATTGTGAATAAGTTTCATCACAATCCAATAGAGGAAACATCCTCTCCACATCCACCCTGTCAAGATCCCTCAGGATCTTATATGCTTCAATCAAGTCACCTCTTACTCTTCTAAATACCAGCGGATACAAGCCTAGTCTGTCCAACCTTTCCTCATAAGACAACCCACCCATTTCAGTTATTAGTCTGATAAATCTTCTCTGAACTGCTTCCCACGCATTTACATCCTTCCTTAAATAAGGTGACCAATACTGTACACAGTACTCCAGATGTGGTCTCATTATAACTGAGGCATAACCTCCCTACTTTTGTATTTAATTCTCCTGGCATGCAGGATGATATTTTTGTGGTCATACTCCACCTGAACGCTAACTAATGGGCTAATTGTGGAGAGCCCTTTTGCTCACATGGGAACCATATATAATGCTTTGCACATGAGGAAACCCCTCCATTCTATAAAGTTTTATGCTCCATCCAATTGATACCTCATTGCCATAGAAAAGATGTTGCTCATTGTAAACATTTCATATATCATTTGTATGATATGCATGACAAATGTCCGTTGTGATGGCATAGAAAGATTTAGTACAAATTAAAGTTTCATTATATGATTAGTCTTCAGTGAACAGTAGGGAAATCCCTGATCCAGATGCTGGTTGAAATCATTATACAGCAGATGGCACAGCTCATCGATAACCTGCCCTGGAAAGCAAATGGCACCGAGTAACTATTTCCACAGATATGTTCAGATATGTATGGAGGGTCCCTTACAAGGGTGGCTTACAAGGGAAATTAGAGATAGTATTAGATCCAAGGAAGAGGCATACAAATTGACAACAAAAAACAACCGACCTGAGGATTGGGAGCAGTTTAGAATTCAGCAATGGAGGACCAAGGGATTGATTAAGAAGGGGAAAATAAAGTACGAGAGTAAGCTTGCAGAGAACATAAAAACTGACGACTATAGGTATGTGAAGAGAAAAAGGTTGGTGAAGATAAATGTAGCTCCCTTACAGTCAGAAACAGGGGAATTTATAATGGGGAACAAAGAAATGTCTGACCACCTAAATACATACTTTGGTTCTATCTTCATAAAGGAGGACACTAATAACATACCAGAAATGTTGGGGAACACAGGGTTTAGTGAGAGGGAGGAACTGAAAGAAATCATTATTGGTAGGGAAATGGTGTTGGGGAAATTGATGGGATTGGAGGCCGATAAATCCCCGGGGCCTGATAATCTACATCCCAGAGCACTTAAGGAAGTGGCCCTAGAAATAGTGGATGCATTGGTGGTCATCTTCCGAGATTCTATAGACTCCGGAACAGTTCCTACAGATTGGAGGGTAGCTAATGTAACCTCATTATTTAAAAAGGGAGGCAGAGAGAAAACAGGGAATTATAGACCAGTCAGCCTGATGTTGGTAGTGGGGAAAGTTTTAGAGTCCATTATAAAATATTTTATAGCTTAGCACGTGGAAAACATTGGCAAAATTGGACAGAGTCAGCATGGATTAAGAAAGGGAAATTATGCTTGACAAATCTACTGGAATTTTTTGGGGATGTAACTAGTAGAGTTGATGAGAGCGAGCCAGTGGATGTGATTTATTTGGACTTTCAGAAGGCTTTTGACAAAGTCCCACATAAGAGATTGGTATGTAAAATTAAAGCGCAAGGGATTGGGGGTAGTATATTGAGATGGATAGAAAACTGCTTGGCAGTCAGGAAACAAAGAGTAGGAATAAATGGGTCTTTTTCCAAATGGCAGGCAGTGACTAGTGGGGTACTGCAGGGATCGGTGCTGGGACCCCAGTTATTCACAATTTATATTAATGATTTAAATGAGGGAATTAAATGTAATATCTCCAAATTTGCAGATGACATAAAGCTGGGTGAGAGGGTGAGCTGTGAGGAGGATGCAGAGCTGCTTCATCGTGATTTGGACAAGCTGAGTGAATGGGCAAATGCATGGCAGATGCAGTATAATGTGGATAAATGTGAGGTTATCCATTTTGGTAGCAAAAACAGGAAGGCAGATTATTATCTGAATGGCTATAAATTGTGAGAGGGGGATGTGCAACAAGACCTGGGTCTTGTACACCAGTCGCTGAAGGTAAGCATGCAGGTGCAGCAGGCGGTAAAGAAGGCAAATGGTATGTTGGCCTTCATAGCCAGAGGATTCGAGTACAGGAACAGGGATGTCTTGCTGCAATTGTACAGGGCCTTGGTGAGACCACACCTGGAATATGGTCTGCAGTTTTGTTCTCCTTATCTGAGGAAGGATGTACTTGCTATAGAGGGAGTGCAGCGAAGGTTTACCCGACTGATTCCTGGGATGGCGGGACTGACACATGCGGAGAGATTGAGTCGGTTAAGATTATATTCACTGGAGTTCAGAAGAATGCGGGGGGGATCTCATAGAAACCTATAAAAGTCTAACAGGACTAGACAGGGTAGATGCAGGAAGGATGTTCCCTATGGTGGGGGAGTGCAAAACCAGGGGTAGACCTTTTAGGACTGAGATGAGGAGAAATTTCTTCACCCAGAGAGTGGTGACCCTGCGCAATTCATTACCACAGAAAGTAGTTGAGAGCAAAACATTGTATATTTTCAAGAAGGAGTTAGATATAGCTCTTGGAGTGAAAAGGATCAAGGATATGGGGAGAAGGCGGGTACAGGCTTTTGACTTGGATGATCAGCCATGATCATGATGAATGGCAGAGCAGGCTCAAAGGCCTATACCTGCTCCTAATTTCTATGTATGTACGTATCTATGTCCCAATGTCAGAAACTTTAGGGTCGTACTAAGGATGACCAGAACATTTAGGGCTCATTGCATCTGCATTTGCTGGCCCAAATGAACTTCTCTTCCTCATCTGAATTTTGCAGTGCGTTGAGAAACCGTCAACGAATGTAGATTCTCACTTCCTTATATGGTATTCCAAATGTTAGCCGCAATGAAAGTAATGAAAAAAAAATTGATAAGGAAATAAATACAAAAATTCAAAATTAAAGTCCATCCAACAAAGCCAACTAACTTGGAGCAAAATGCAGCAAGAGATAATTAAAAACACAAAATAAATACCTTATCTGGAAGCGATAATATGTGTGGGTGTTTGAAAGTTTGAAATGAGAATTTCTGAGAATTATGTATTTTCCTTGGTCGTTCTGGAACACATCATCAGTGCCTGGCTCATGAATGCAGAGGCTCCTCTTTGCTTCAGCACTTCACAGAATCATAGAATTGTTACAGCGTAGAAGGAGGCCATTCGGCCTGTCATGCCTGCACTGGCTCTCCGTAGGATCAATTTCCCTAGTGCTATTCCCCTGCTTTCTCCCCTTAGCCCTACAGATTCTTCCTTTTCAGATAACTATCCAATCCCCTCTTCAATGCCTCAATTGAACCTGCCTCCAACACAGTCTCAAGCATCCCAGATCTTAAGCACTCGCTGCGGGGAAACATTTTTCCTCATGTTGCCTTTGCTTGGTTTGCAAGATGATAAATTTTAAATTGCTGCATGTCCGCTCTAACTTAAACTAGCTACTTAAATGTAACTCATCCTTTCTGTGGAAAAGTAATTTTAAAAGCAGTATTGCATGTTCCCTTGTCATGGATTCCACTATTGAAGGGTAAATGTTGCCCCTTACATGTCCTGTCAGTTTTCTTAATTATTTTGTTCGCTAATCATATCACAGCATAATTATGGATAGGAAAATATATTTGGCCGTTTCATCCACCTGAAAACCCTCTATTTAACATCCAATCGTTTTTTGACAATTGCAGGGTATTTACCTTCACTATTCCAAAGAATAGTGAAGAAAAAAGAAAAATGTCCAGATATCAGTCTTAAATTCCTCAGTTTATGGGCAGAATTTTCTGCCTGTCGGGTGGGCGGGCCCGACCCAATCTCCAGTGGGCAGCGAGACAATCCCCATTGGAGAAGCAGGCCCCGCTGCCATTTTACATGGGCGGGCCAATTAAGGCCCGCCCAGCCTGACATCTGGCAGGAAGCGCTATGCCCTTCCTGTGCAGGTGGGGGGATTCCCCAAAAGCGAGAGTGCGCTCTTTCGCGTATGCGCACGCAACAGCGCACATCTCCCTGAGCCTAACATGTCCCCCTCATGTAACAATGTCACATGAGATAGGACATGTTCATAAATTACAGTAAAACTTTATTAAACTTTTTAGAACCCTGCATGAAACCTCATCCTGCCACTGGATGAGGTTTCATGTTTTCTCTATTTGCCGCTGGGGCTCCTGGACTGCCCACCAACCTTAAGGTTGGATGGGCAGGTCCTTTAATTGTTTAAATGATCCTGTCAATTGGCCATTGACATGTCAGCGGGCCCGCAGCTGATTTTGCTGTGCCCCTGCCTTCCTGAAAATTTGAATGGGGCAGGATGACGTCGGGGGTTCCATCCGTCATCCCGTGTCGTTTTCCGCATCGGCGAGTGGGCCCCGCCCCCTGCTCCTCAATGGCAAAATTCTGCCCTATTAGTTTGAGTTTTGAACTCCTTTATTGATCTCTCAGTTTTAGTTTGAAGTAATTTTCCAAATTTTCCTTTTTGATATTATTTAGTATCTTATGTAGTTGAATAAGTTCATGGCTCCTTCAAAGGTGGAAAACCCAAGTTTCTCCAATCTTTCCTTGTAAATCAGGCACCAACATTAGGGATCAGCCTTTTGTCTCCTTCCCATACAAGATCTGGCACTTGAATGTCTTCCCTGTGCCTTGGTGACCAGAACAGGACACAGTAATGGTCTGACCAGAACACTAAGCTTAAGTATATCCTCCTCAAATTTATGCTCTACTGTTTTCACTGTGTCAGAATTCTGTTTGTTTTGTTATTTTCTGCTCTGCATTGGTTGGATATGTTGACCTTGATTATATGGCCCAATGGAAGTGTGTTTGCAGGTGAGGCAGTCTGTAAAATGCCATGGGTGCCATGCCCAACCAACTACACACCTGCCCTACCCTCACCACAATTTACCAGTGGAAGGAGGCGTCAGGTGGCCAGGTCACTCAAGGCCAATTGAAGCCCTTTTTGAAGCCAATTGAAGTGGCCACTGCTCCCGATGGTGCTGCTGGGACTGGAGGGCTGCCGACCACTTGATTGGTTGGAAACTCTCATGTGGGACTCCCTTCATAAATTGGGGCAATTAGTGCCCCTCCAAGTGTTAAATGCAAGTGAGGTGAGTTACCAGAATAGGGGTGATCTTGCCCCAACCTTTTCGCCAGGGAGGTGTGTGGGGACCTGGGGATAGGGTTTGCACTATAAAATCAAGCCCATTGAGCCTGCTAATTGAAATCTTGATTTCTTTCTGCTTCTTTATACAAATACGTTTAGTATATATATCACACATTTTCCTTTTTATGCGAGGCACGTCACACCTGACTGCATAAAATTTAATCTACCTTTCATAAATTTTTCCAGCTCCTTCCATAATTTCTGAATTGCCTCCTTTGAAATTTACTAAGCCTTCTAGTTTGACATCATTTTCAACGTTGACTTTGGTATTAAGTTTCTGATGTTAGAAATAGTAGTGATCACAATACAAATCCTTAGGATAACTCACTTAAAACTTACTCCAATCTAACACAATCCCTTCAACAAGTACTTATTGTTTTTACTGTTCTGTACTGTTCAATAACTAATGAATTCCCCATATTTATTCCAAATTTCCACAGCTTTCAGCTTGACTTTAGGCTTGTCTTCAAGCTCTTTCTTTTCTGCATTCTTATTTATGAGGTCATTATCATACAGTTACTTCTTACTGCTTTCTGGAAAATCTATTTATTTTGCACAGTATTACCCCTTAATCAAATGTGAAGCCTGCACTCCTGAAGATAATGGGGTAAATTTTAAATACATTTTTGAAGCAGCTCCCTCACTCAGGACAACTCGGGACAACCAACTTCCTCATCTGGGAATAGGATGCTTCAGTTCCCTCCCCTCAGGCTTGACATCTTAAGTAGGTGGGTTTCTGCAGATACAACTCCACACTGATGCTCTCATTGATCTCACAATTTTGTGAGGTCAGAGATGATGGTCCAAGGTAGTCACCTCCTTGTCTGTCTGTCAGGATTGCACCCCATGAATTTTTTGTGCCAGCTGTCTTTCTTAGCATCATTTGAAAATTTGTCTCCGCTGTCAAATCTAAGTTACTTACTTATAAGGGATAATAATATGGTTTTGCACTCCAAGCGGGGACACTCGCCACTGGTAGCACATATCAAAGACATTCCAACTATAAAATTGAAGATTTTTTAAAAATCATATGCATAGCCCTATAAACTGCTCATCAGCAAGGCTTTCCAGCAGAAAAACAAAATCATAAAATTACCCCTATGACAAGTTGAAGTGAAGCATCTACTTCTGAAAGTCATGACTTGTTCCTGCCTGTTACTAAAAACATATTTATATCCCAGCTATCTGCCTCCGATCTGCCACCCAATTTCCTATCTATACAAGGAGATTGCCTCGTGGCTGATCAAGCCTACTTCTGTATAGATTATGGACGAAAGCCCAACATCAAAGTCACTGCATTTTTTCAAAGAAAGTCAAACACCAAGCCCAACTCCAGAATATTCATCCTTTTGTCATTTCTTCACTATTCCATTTTAGCCTGTTGACAATGTAAGAAATTACACTGCAACAACAACATGTTGTATTTATGTAGCACCTTTACTGCAGTAAAATGCCTGAAGTGCTTCACAGGAGCACTATCAAACAACATTTGACACCAAGCCACATAAGGCAGATGACCATAAAATATGTTCAGAGAGGCTTGTGTTAAGGAGCAACTTAAAAGAAGAAAGAGAGGCAGTGATGAGATGGTTCATGGAAGGAATTCCAGAACTTGGAGCTAGGGATACAGAAGGATGGAACATTTAAAATCAGGGATGGTCAAAAAGCTAGAATTAGAGGAATGTGGATATCTCAGATTGTTGTAGGTTCTGAAGAAGATTATAGAGGTTGGGAGGAGGCAAAGCCATTGGGGCATTTGAAAACAATAATAAGAGTTTTAAAATAGCGGGGTTGCAGGGCTGTGAGCCAATGTAGGTCAGCAAGTGCGGGGTGAACAGGACTTGGTGTGAATTAGACCACAGGTATCTGCATCTTGCCAACCACCCAATAGCCTATCACCCTCTTGTTTACCAAGAATCTACCCACGTTTGCTTTAAAACCATTCAAAGACTCTGCTTCCAGTGTATTTTCAGGAAGAGAGACTCATGAACCTCTTAGAGAAAAAATGTCACCTAATCTCGGTTCTAAGCGGGTGAACCCTTATTTTTAAACAGTGACCCCCAGTTCTAGATTCTCCCACAAGAAGAAACATCCTCTCCACATCCACCTTGTCAAGATCCCTCAGGATCTTATATGTTTCAGTCAAGTCACCTCTTACTCTTCTAAACTCCAGCAGATACAAGCCTAGTCTGTCCAACCTTTCCGCATAAGACAACCTGCCTATTCCAGGTATTAGCCTGGTAAACCTTCTCTGAACTGCTTCCAATGCATTTATATCCTTCCTTAAATAAGGTGACCAATACTGTACACCATGCTCCAGATGTAGTCTCACTAGTGCTCTGTATGACTGGAGCATAGCCTCCCTACTTTTGTATTCAATTCCCAATTCAATTTAATGGAATGGAAGGAAATGGCAGAGGCAGTTGACCAGATGCTTTCAGTCTTCATGACAATGAAGTCTGTGAGCTCCTAGCATTTGTTTTTGGGGTTCTTTTGTCTCCCATCTTAACCCAATTGAGAAAGCCAAATGCATATTTTTACATTGCTGATAGAACAAATTCAGACACATTCCACCAACAAAGCAAATATCAAAAGGTGCACAGTATTCAAATTGCAGTGCTAGTATTGACATCACTGTTCTCAAGCTAGGGAGGGAAACAAATCATGCTTCCCACTCTCAATCACTCTATATGTGGGCACTGAGTGGAAAAGGATTGAGCCTGGATGTGTATACAGCCATGTGAAATAGCCTGCTGACTGTCACTGACAAGGTTCACACTTGGGTAATCTACCAGAGGATTGATGCCATCCATGGAACCTTACACCTTATATCTTAAATAATATATCTGAGGGAAGAGGCAAACACTGCGGTGTTGGGTTTGGGGGGGTGGGGGGGTGGGGGGGGGTGGTGGTGGGTGAGTGGAGAGGGGTGGCAGTGGTGGGGGGGTGGGCGTTGGGGGGGTGGGGAGGCAGTGAGAATGCAACTGCATGATGAAAAATTCTTTCCTGAAATACTACTATCATAGAAATTGCAGTTTTTCATCTTTTCAATAGAGGGCATCTCAGTTTTGACTACAATAGCCCAAACTGACACTGAAATTTAGCAAAAAAGTGAGCTTGTTCCTTTTATTTCTAAGTCATTAAATTGCTGCTAAGAACAATTAGTTCCAGCTCTACTACAGCTTTATTTTCAGCTCCAGTGTCCCTAGTGATCATTTAAAGTGATCTTCAATCTTTTATCTGTCGAATAGCTATTGAATTGCCCTCTGCACTGCTCTTAAAATCAAGTGGCTTAAAATGAGTTCATGCAAAACACTATGGGCTATACTAATGGAGACAATGGGGCTTTCTGTTTAGAATTATGCCAGGCTTTTTTGGACCACTCCTGCATGCTCATACTAATAGATAAAATGTGTAATAAAAACCACATGTGCTGTAACTATAATAGGCTTCAATATCCCTGAGCTTGGGAAGGCAAACATCAAAATGCAATCTTACTCCTGATCGTTGTCCAAAGACTCTTAGGTGAAAGCTAGTCTTGTGTAGACTGCAAGTGAGTACACGGATTAGATGTGGAAATTATATACTCCATGGTTGAATCAATTCATTCTTCAGGCTCTAACATGAAGAATAGCCACCTCAGTGAATTATCATAGGATTAGGGGACTATGGCTCAATTAAGAATCAATATATTTGGGAAAGGAATGGTAAAAGAAAAGAAAATGGGTGAAAAACAAACCTGCTGAATTTTGTAATTAGAACATTAAAAGACATACTTTTGTGTTTAACAATCTTGGGACAAAGCATTGAAACTCTGGCACTGCATAACAATAATTTATATCCCCAAGATTTCCAAATGAATGGACAACAGATTGTGGGTATTGCAAATAAGATGCATACCCAAATTCCAGATATGCAGCATCTTCCAAACCCAACAAGGTCAGTGCCACAGGAGCATGGGAACACCACCACCTCTCCAAGCATGTACATAGCACAAAGGTGGCTGTTGGAGGCCAATCAGCTCAGCCCCAGGATGTTGCTGCAAGAGTTCCTCAGGGTAGTATCCTCAAAAAAACAAGCCCAATCAACTTCAGCTGCTTTATCAATGACATTCCCTCCATCATAAGGTCAGAAGGTCACTGATGATTGCACAGTGTTCACTACCATTCACGATTCATCAGATATTGAAATAGTCCATGCCACATGCAGAAAGACCTGAACAAGGTTTAGGCTTAGGCTGATAAGTGGCAAGTAACATTCATTCCACAGACAATGATCATCTCGTGCAAGGCAGAATCTTACCATCTCCCCTAGATGTTCAATGACATTAATATTGCTGAAGACCTAGGATCAAGATCCTGGTGGTTATCATTGGCCAGGAACTTAACTCGACCAGCCACATAAATACTGTGACTACAAGAAGAGGTCAGAAGGTAGGAATTCTGCAGTGAGTAACTCACCTTCAGACTTCCTAATCCTGTCCACTATCTTTCAAGCACAGGTGAGGAGTGTGATGGAATACTCTCCATTTGCCTTGATGAGTGCAGCTCCAAAAACACTCAAAGCTCGACAACATTCTGGATAAAGTAGCCCAATTGATTGGCACCACACTCCTTCACTACCAGCATATAGTGGCAGCAATGTGTACCATCTACAAGATGCACTGTAACACTAAGGCTCCTTTGACAACACCTTCCAAATGCATGACCTCCACCATCCAGAAGAACAAAGGCAGCAGGAATAGGGGAAAACAGCTGCAAGTTCCCCTCCAAGTCACACATCATCATGACTTGGAAATATATCACCGACTCTTCACTGGTGCTGGGTCAAAACCCTGGAACTTCCTCCTTAACAACACTGTGGGTGTACCTACAGCACATGGACTGCAGCAGTTCAAAAAGGTGGCTCACCGCCACCTTCTCAAAGGCAATTAGGAATGGACAATAAACGTTGGCTTTGCCAACAATGTTCACATCTCACAAATAAAAAAGGCTTTGTGCTAGAAGCACTAATAATGATCATATATGATTGTATTTGCATCGGCTAATCTCTAATACTAATTCAGCATAGTTTGGCAGGGAAAGAACATTAAAATTGATAATAGTAGCAATATTTCAATCTCTCCCAGTACACTGCCAAATGTTTACTAACTTTAATCAGTTACATTGGCATTTTTAGGTGGATATGAAGGTCTGTGACTTAGAAATCAGAGGCTGGGAATTATGCAGAGAGTAACTCACCTCCCGACTCCCTAAAGCCTGTCCATCATCTTCAGGGAACAAGTCAGGAGTGTAATGGAATACTCTCCATTTGCCTGGATGAGTGCAGCTCCAACAACACTTAAAAAGTTCGACATAATCCAGGACAAAGCAGCCCACTTGATTGGCACCCCGTCCACCACCTTGAAGATTCATTTCCTTCACCAACACATAGTGGCAGTAGTGTGTACCATCTACAAGATGCCCTGCAGCAACTCATCAAGGCGCTTTCAACAGCAGCTTCCAAACCCACAACCACTACCACCTAGAAGACAAGGGCAGCAGATGCATAGGACACCACCACCTGCAAGTTCCCCTCCAAGCCACACACCATCTTGACTGGGAACTATGGGGAGAATTAAGGCCAGTCCAGTGTGATGCGCATCCGGAAGTGTTGAGTGCTCCATGTGCAGGCTGGGGGAGGCAGGAGAGTTGGGGCCTGCACTCTTTCGTGCATATGCGTGAAAAAGCGCAGAAATCTCCCTGAGGCACAGAGCTGCCTCAGGGAGATTAGTTTAATTTTGAAAAATTTGAATAAAGAAAAAAAAATTTAAGACATGTCCCCTCATGTGACAGTGTCACATGAGCTGGGACATATCTATGAATTTTATTAAAAATTTTTATTAAAGTTTAAAAACCTTCATGAAACCTCATCCCGCCCATGGATGAGGTTTCATGATAAATGCGTAGGCCGCCTGGGCTCTTTGCCTGCCCGCCAACCTTAAGGTATTGCAAATAAGATGCATACCCAAATTCCAGATATGCAGCATCTTCCAAACCCAACAAGGTCAGTGCCACAGGAGCATGGGAACACCACCACCTCTCCAAGCATGTACATAGCACAAAGGTGGCTGTTGGAGGCCAATTGTCTCAGCCCCAGGATGTCGCTGGTTGGATGGGCAGCTCAGTTAATTAGCTTAATTGATGTTTAAATGGCCTTAATAGGCCTTTGAAGGGCGCGCACTGGAGTCGGCTGCATGCCCGCCGAGCCGAAGATCTGGATGGTGTGCGGTGACGTCGGGACGCCTGCCAACGCCACCACACGTCATTTTACACACGGGCAAGTGAGGCCCGCCCCTGCATGTCGACCTGAAGATTCTGGCCTATATTACCATTCCTTCACTGTTGTTGGTTCAAAATCCTGTAACTCCCTCCTTAACAGCGCTGTGGGTTCACCTACACCACATGGACTGCAGCGGTTCAAGAAGGCAGCTCACCGCTACCTTCTCAAGGGCAATTAGGAATGGGTAATAACTGCTGGCCTGGCCAGTGATGCCCACAACCCATGAAAAAAAAAATGCAACTCTGACTTCAGTAATAATTTTATCTCCACTCCAAAACGATTTCAGTCAATTATCAAATTGTATACAAAGTATTGATATCAACCTCACTTCAACCAGTATATAATAACTGGGACTGACACTTGTCCTTCTCTGTATATAAATAGACAAATGTAAATGTGAAATGTTCAAACTCACATAAACCAAATAAGAATGGTAAAACCAGTTTAGCTTCATAATCATTTACTTATTAACCCTCCCGGTGAATTGGTGAGCGTACGGATTTGAAGGCTCCAGGGACTGCTAATGAATAGAGCCTACAGCAAAGCATCATCTGTATTTTCATGCTTACAAATTAAAGAAAAGAAACATAACACACACAAACGCTCAAATCATCTTGTGTTAATTCACATTTTTATTTTTTTACACTTAACAATAATTTACATTTATATAGAAAATGTCAAAGGCATTTTACAGAGCAGCAAGAAAAAGGGAATGATGGTGTAATGGCAATGTTACTGGACTAATAATCCGGAGGCCTGGACTAGTGCTCAAAAGCAGGAGTTTGTATCCCACCACTGCACCTAAACGAGTTTAAATTTAATTAATAAATCTGGACTAAATAGTCTCAGTCGTGATAATCATGAAAGTACTCAACTCAACAAATTACAATATTGGCATCTATCTAGCTATGTGGAAAATTGCCCTGGTATGTCCTGCACACAAAAAAACAGGACAAATCCAACCCAGCCAACTCCTGCCCCAACAGCCTATTCTCGATCATCAGGGAAGCAATGGAAGTGGTCATCAACAATGCTATCAAGCAGCACTTGCTAAGCATTAACCTGCCCACTGATGCCCAGTTTGGGTTCCTCTAGAGCCACACAGCTCCTGACCTCATTACAGCCTTGGTTCTAACATGGACAAAGAGCTGAACTCCTGAGATGAGGTGAGAGTGACTGCCTGTCAGGAAGATATCATAATGTTATTGGAAGACAGGTGTTTCTGTGTCTATATGTGTCTGTGTGCGAGACATAATTGGATTAAAGGCAGCTGGACTGAAGGCTTTGATGTGTTAGAAGAAAGCTGTGTTTGAAATGTTAAATAGGTAAAATGGGGGAAGTTTAGAATGTAAGGCATAAAAGAACATTTGCATTTTTAAATAAACCAAATTATATTGTTTTCAAAGAATGGGCGAAATGTGTCACCTAGCCAGGTGAAGTTAAGAAACAGTGTGTTTACTTTTCCCAAAGATTACTGGTAAATTTGATACTATGAGAGATTTTTATTATTAAAAAGGGAAAGCCAAAGACATAGTGAAACAATGGGAATTTGCATTCAAAGGGGAAAGTATGTATAAAGGAGCGAAGACTGTGTGTAAGGCTAGGCATTTTAAAATCTGACAAATGTGAAAAGCCTTCAGCATCTATGCTTCAACCTGCTGTCTACAACAAACTAAAGTTAAGGAAGCTCACTTTGAATTGGATTGTTCAGGGTATCATGGGGAGAATTTTCCCCCCATCTGGGGGGGTTGTGAGAGGGCGGGCATGGGCACGGGCAGGCATGAACCCAGTTGGTGCCCCCGATTGGGCCCACGCCACCATTTTACGTGTGCGGGCTAATTAAGGCACCCCAGCATGGCATGCACCCAGAAGTGCTGTGTGCTCCCTGTGTGGGCGGGAGGAGAGGTTCCCTGAGTCGGGACCTGAGCTCTTTCACGCATGTGCACGAAAGAGCACAGAAATCTGTGCCTCAGGGAGAAGAGTTTAAGGTTTAAAACTTTAAATAAAGAACAGAAAATATTTTAAGACATGTCCCCTCATGTGATAGTGTCAAGGAACATTAATGAAAAAATGTATTTATAAACCCTTCATGAAACATCATTCCACCCATGGATGAGGTTTCATGGAAAATGCGAAGGCCGCCTGGCTCTTCGCCTGCCCACCAACCTTAAGATTGGACGGGCAGCTCAGTTTATTACTTTAATTGATATTTAAATGGCTCTAATAAGCGTTTGACAGTTCGGCGGGCCACAGCTGACTCGGCTGCATGCCCAACGAACTGAAAATCTAAATGACAAGCGGTGACATCGGGACGCATGCCCGACATCACCCCAAGTCATTTTACATCTCAACAAGCGGGCCCTGCCCCCTATCGCTGAGCCGAAAATTCTGGCCCATGGTTCTTTGCCTGGGCCTTTTAAAATCTATGGGCAGAATTTTCTGCCTGTCGGGCGGGCGGGCCTGACACAATCTCCGGTGGGTGGGGAGACGATCCCCGCCAGAGAAGCGGGTCCCCCCCCCAATTTTACGTGGGCGGGCCTATTAAGGCCCAGGCAGCGTGATGTCTGGCGCGAAGCGCTATGCACTTCCTGTGCAGGCGGGAGAGATTCCCCAAAAGCAAGAGTGCGCTCTTTCGCACATGTGCACAAAAGACCGTACATCTCCCTGAGGCTAAGTGCTGCCTCAGGGAGAGTGCTTACACTTTTAAAAATATTAAAAGTAGAAAAAAAAAATCCCTAACATATCCCCCTCATGTGAAAATGTCACATGAGATGGTTCATGTTCATAATTAACATAATAACTTTATTAAAAATTTTAGAACCCTGCATGAAACCTCATCCTGCCCGTGGATGAGGTTTCATGTTTTATCTATTTGCTGCCGGGGCTCCGGGACTGCCCACCAACGTTAAGATTGGACGGGCAGGTACACTAAGTACTTTAATTGATCTGTCAATGGCCTTAATTGGCCATTGACGGGTCGGCGGGCGCACAGCTGATTTTGCTGTGCCCCCGCTTTGCTGAAAATTTAAATGGACTGGGATGACGTTGGGGGTTCCACCCAACATCGTCCCGCGTCACTTTATGTGTCAGTGAGTGGGCCCCGCCCCTTGCTCACCGATGGCAAATTTTTGCCCTATGTGTTTTACCGTTGTCTTAACTGGTGTAACTGGGAGTCAGGTTAATTAGGGGATTTAGAAGTTATTATAGTAGTCATTTGTATACATATGTACGTACTTAAAATCATTTTTCATATAATAAATGTTTATTCTAGTTTTATAAAAACCTGTAAGGATCAGTGGTCTTATTACTACTGAATTCAAAGCCCGCATCTCGAACATACAAATTGCAAAAAATATAGGTGTGGCAGTTGTCTCAAGTTTCTCTCTGGAATTCGAACAACTCAGCATTTATCATCGGCTGTGCCATAACACTACCCCTGACTCAAGGCTGCATTCAACTGATGATGACGTCAAGGAGTCCTAGCAAAAACTGGAGTCAATGGAATCAGGGGGAAACTGATTGGAGCTATAGAATAAAGGAAGATGATTATGGTTGTTGGGGATCAGTCATCTCAGCTCCAGGGCATCGTTGCAGGAGTTCCCCAGGGTAGAGTATTTGGCCCAACCATCTTCAGCTGCTTCATCAATGACCTCCCTTCCTTTATAAGGTCAGAAGTGGGGATATTTGCTGATGATTGCACAATGTTCAGCACCATTCACAACTCCTCAGATACTGAAGTAATCCATGTCCAAATGCAACAAGGCCTGTACAATATCCAGGCTTGGGCTGACGAGTGGCAAGTAACGTTCACAGGACACAAGTGCCAAGCAATGACCATCTTCAAAAAGAGAGAAACCAACCATCACCCCTTGACGTTCAATGACATTACCATCACTGAATCCCCTATTAACAAAATCCTGGGGTTACCATTGACCAGAAACTGAACTGAATTTGCCACATAAATACCGTGGCTGCAAGAGCAGGTCAGAGGCTGGGAATCCTGCAATGGGTAACTCATCTCATGACTCGCCAAAGCCTGTCCACCATTTACAAGGCACAAGTCAGGAGTGTGATGAAATACTCTCCCCTTGCCTGGATGACTGCAGCTCCCACAACACTCAAGAACCTTGACACTGTCCAGGACAAGACAACTCGCTTTTTGGCACCCCTTCCATAAACATTAACTCCCTCCACCACTGACGTACAGTGGCAGCAGTTTGTACCATCTACAAGATGCACTGCAGAAATTCACCAAGCTTCCTTAGATAGCACCTTCCAAACCCATGACCACCACCATCTAGAAGAACAAAGGCAGCAGATAGATGGGAAAACCACCACCTGGAAGATCCATCCTGACTTGGAAATATAATCGCCGTTCCTTCACTATATCTGGGTCAAAATCCTGGAACTCCCTCCTGAACAGCACTGTGGGTGTACCTACACCAAAAACGGACTACAGCAGTTCAAGAGGGCAGCTCACCACCGCCTTCTCAAGGGCAAATAGGGATGGGCAATAAATGCTGGCCCAGCCAGTGAAGCCCACATCCCATGAATGAATAATAAAAAAAAACACATCTGGCTTACTAAAAAGCCCATTAGGAAAGGAAATCCATCAACTTTACCCAGTCTGCGATATATGCAGTTCCACACCCATAGCAATGTGGTTGACTCTTAACTGTCCTCTGAACAACCTAGAAAGCCACTAAGTTGTACCAAATTGCTACAGAAAAGTCATTTAAGAATAAAACCAAATGGACCATCTGACATTGCCCCAGGCATCAGAAATGACAAAGGCCCATTTGACCCTGCCCTCACTGACATCAGGGAGCTTGTGCCAAAACTGGGAGAGTTTCCCTTCAGACTAGTCAAGCAACAGCCTGACTCAGTCACACACACTGAATCATATCTTATAGCCAAAATCCCATATTCCTCAATCACTATCTCTGAATATGCTCTATCCTACTGTTATGACGTGGAAGGTGATGCATGCCAGGTGGACCAAATCCACAAGGGAAACTTGGCCATGCTATCACAATGGCTTTGCTATTTTTATTTATTACAAAAAGATTTGGGCACTAAATTCAGAAGTAATGAATCCACTAACACATTTAGTGATTTTAAAAACTAAATTAAAACATTTATGTATGTGCTTGAAATATTTTCTTTTGTTAATAAGATTAAGTTACTTAATACTATAAAAAATCCCAAAATTCCTAACTAACCTGACTCCCAACTACACACCCCCTTTAAGGCAACAGTCCAAAATAGATTTTTAATTTAAATAGCAAGTCAGCAAATTTACCACAGCACCCACTCGACAGTGGAATTCCAAAGGATTTTCTCCAACATTAGTTACTGTACCCAGCAGATATTTGCAAAAATGGCTGGAGGCTTCACCAAGGCTGTTCTACACACTCCTTTTAGTTCTTATATGCCGCCACAACATCACCTTCCTTCCTTCTTTATATATGTTTCTCTCTCTTTAATCTGTAAATTCCATTGTTTTGTATGACTTTGGAAATGTACTTTCCCCATTATATAAAAATCTTTCATGTTGCCATTGTGGTCAGTACCTTTTGGGAAAAGTAAATATAATAACTTTGCATTATCTTGTTAATTGTAAACTTGCTACCATCCCTTTGAAACCCAAGCAACTCCTTCACTTATCTAAAAATGCAAATTTCCATCACACCTTACATGCTCAGACCTCATCCATGTTTACTCATTAGTATTTCAAATGTCTTTTACCCCTAACTTCTTTTCATAATTTCAAGCTTGCGGCCTATCTGACTCTAATTTGATTAAATCACACAGAACCATCTACACTCACACCTGTAAATCTACTTTACAATAAACGACGATAATATTATGAAACTTATTATAGTTTTGTGACACCTCCATTCTGAAGGAAAATTGAAACATCATAATTTTAAAATATGGCTTCACTTTCTCAACCCATCTTACATTACTTACTATACTTACCTACATACACACACCGTTACATTACCAGGTGCATGCATTAGCATAACAATATGTACAAACCCTTTTTATTAACAGGGGTCATTTCAGTCCAGTGTCCAGGTTTTCTTGTCCAGCCACATGTATAATCTGAAAATTAAATGGTTGCAGTAATAAACTCCATCCGAATAGTCTTATGCTTTGGTCTCAAAATTTGTTCAGAAATTTTAAAGGATCGTGGTCTGCATAAACAATTGTTTCTGAAGAATTGCTTGCAACAGAAACCTCGAAATGCTGCAATGCTAATACCAAAACCGGAGTCTCCTTTTCAATGATTGAATACCTTCTCTCATGTACATTCAGCTTTTGTGAAAAACATCCTGTTGTTTTCTCAATTCCAGTTTCATCTCCTTGCAACTAGTACAGCACCAATATCTACATCACTTGCGTCAACTGCCAACTTGAATTGCTTGGCTTAATTAGGTACTGGCAAAACTGGTGTCGCAGTCAATATGGTTTTTAAACAGTCAAATGCATTCTGACACTTCTGCGTCCATTGGAACTTGTTGTTCTTTTTTAGTAGTTTAGTCAATGGAGTAACCACACTGCAAAAATTTGGTGTAGACTTCCGGTAAAATCCACTTATGCCCAGAAATCTCAAAACTTCATGTTTTGTTGTGGGCATGAGGAAATTCATGATGGCTTTTACTTTTGCATCTCTTGGAGCCACCTTACAAGGTCCAACGTCCTGCTATGAAACTTGCACTTCTGCAAACTCACTCTTAGTGATATTCACCACCAAATTAGGTTCTTGCAGTCAATCAAACAGTTCTTTCAGATGTTGTAAATGCTCCTTCCACATTTTACTGAAAACTATCAAGTCATCAATATAAACAGCACAATTACCCAGCCCTGCAATTAATTTGTTTGTCAGTCTTTGAAATGTTGCTGGTGCATTTTTCACACCAAATGGCATAACTTTAAACTGATGTAGTCTATCTGACAGTACAAAAGCCGTTATCTCCTTTGCTCTCTCCAATAACGGTACTTACAGTTATCCTCTCAGCAAGGCAGTCTTTGTGATAAACTTTGATTGTCCCACTTTCCCAATACAATCTTCCAACTGTAATATAGGATATGAATCTGCTTTTGTCACTGCATTCACATTCCGATAATCCACACATAGGACGGAATTTTCCCAGAAATGCACTAAGTGTGGTAGTGGGCGGGTAAAATGGAGCTTTACCCGCCGACAAAAATGGCGGGTTTCCATGCCATATTTTCCCAAGCCTGCCTCATTATTTATTCATTCCCAGGAAACATGCAGGTTCCATGATGGGCTGGCTCTCATTCACCTGCTTGCCATCTCCCTGCAGTTGCATCACACTGGCTGCGATCTTTAAAAGGCAGCTGCCAGCAAAGTATTCATTGCCACCAGCTCACCACCGCTGCCTGGGTGACGTGGCCAGCAAAGGCAAAAAGACTGCAGCTCCCTGCTTCAACGATGGGTCACTTGAGCGACTGTTGGATGCTGTGGACACCTGACAGATTTGCTCTGGCCATAGGACGAGCAGCAAATTCACCAAACTGGCTTGGGAGGTGGTAGCAGTGGTGGTCAGCGCAAATGCCCTGCAGAGGAGAACAGCCACCCAGTGCCAGGGTAAGTTATTCTTTTCATCACTCCCAACTCACACTCTCACAAACCCATCACACACCCACAGGGCCCTCACTCACTGCCAGTGCAAGGGACATCACCATTCACTCTTTCACACACACGTCATTGTCCCCATCCCATCCATGGGATCACTCACCATCCACACAGGCAAGGCATACTTATCATCTGGCCCAGCAGGAATCCTGATACACTCTCCCCATCTCTATTCATGCAGGCCAACCTGGCTCACAACAGGAGGGAAAGGTCGCATACAGATGGCGGGATACTGGAGATCAAAGTTCTGACAGAAATCGAAATCAGAGCCATCCAGCTGGCTGGCGATGACTTGGATTGGTCCCGTGCTGACGGTGAGATCGGCACTGCTCTTCCAAGTGAGGATCCAGCAGTGCAACATCCATCAGACAACCATGATGTGTGAGTGATGTGTCCTTTTTCACAGGCCACTGCCATGCACTAATTATCTCTCCTTGCTTTCACAGGCACATCTGCCAAACAGCCAACATGACCCAGGGCCTCCAATCAAGCCCCAAGAAACCTCTGGAGAGGAATCTGAAGGCAGCCTCCCTGAAGTCCTGTCACAGAGCTCATCCACACCTTCATCAGCAGGAACACACACCTCAGTGGGACCTAGCTTTAGAGTAGCCTCGGGATCACAATCTGGCGAGCATATTGCACTTTCTGATCCACAGCAGGTGGAGGCAGGGACTTCCCAGGTCCCCAGCACTTGGAGGACTGCTGGAGGCCAGAATATTGCTGAGTCCGAGTCAGATGACGAGCCTCTGGTCTCGGTCATGCTACAGTTGCTGGAGCTGCAAAGGCAAGCTAGGAAACATCAGAAAGGGATGTCAGCTGCACTCCTCAGATTGCAAGGCACGATGGAGGAGTCCGTCCATCTTCAGGCTGATGTGATAGCGCCAGCATACTAATGCACCGCGGTCAACACTGGTAGGATGGCGGCTGCCATGGAGACCTTGACCCAGGACATCACTCTTGCACTGCAGCGCGGGCTTAACTCCACCTCTCATGCCATATTTGGCCTCCAACAGTGTGTACATGAGAGGGATGCCTGGGTACCTTGTTCTCACTCAAGCTATCCCTTTCACTCACGGAGTCAGCCAGGGGCCCTCCAGGTCCCTCCCATAGGGAGAAGATCAGTAGATGCACGCCCCGGGGCATCCACCCAGGTGACTCTGGGAGTGACCGTCCATCCGAATTCTCTCTTCCTGTGACCTCCATAGCTCCAGCTCCACAGGCCGAGGAGGGTGCCATTGCCACACAGCAGTATCCCAAAAGCAGGCCTGGGCCCTCCAAGCCTCAGCCTTCCAGAGGACACTCGCCGAAGTCATCACAGACAGGGTGTCACAGTCAGCAGGCTGCCTCCAGTTCTGCTTGGACGTCCGGAGAGCACAAAGACGTAGTGGCAGGGTTAGGAAAATTAGGTTAAAGTAGTTGCACAGCCTGAACATGGGTGTTGATCACTTGTACATACTGTTCACTATTGCCAATAAACTCCTAAGAATGTCATCCTGCCTGTGACTCCTTATTCTGATGAGCAATGTTCTTGCCACTCAGATGTGAAACCTTTCTGCACAAGATAAAAGGCAGGTGTCTCAGACCAGGTCTCTTCCCTGTGCTCTGTGCAGCCTTCAGACCACAGTGATGGTCCAGCCTCACACTCCCTAGAAACATTACTGATGCCTGCACCTCAGCGGTGCTGGTCATTGCTGTCAGAATGTAGTGGAGAGGCACCACAGAGTTCTCTCACTCTCTCTGTGTGCTCTCAGCAGCTTTAAGGTGGGGCTGGCCCCCATCATACCAGCATCTGCGACCAGTGATGCTGTGCTCCAGCTCCTGAAAGGCTCAGGTGCTGAAAGCGGACACAGCATCAGATGCATCGAAAGTTTCATGGCTGCTTCTCTGAGATGGCTCTGATCATGGAACGCAAGCAAGCTGCCCTCGGCCAGACAGGTGTCAGACGTTCTCAGAGGCTATGTGAAGATCTATGAAGTGTCCTCACTGCATATCGTCATTATCCTCCTGTGATCGAGTGAGTATTAGGGCCTCCGCTGCATCTCTATGACATAAGCATTCTCACAGAAGGTAGTCACACTGCCAAAAGCCAGACTGGAGTTCACAGCTGCGATATGAGGGTCTATGCGGACACCTCACTGCATGTCGTCATCATCCTCCACAAATCTGGCAGCTATGAAGGCCTCCCGAGTGCTCCTGACTTGTCTAGCCAGTTCGAGAGCCTCATCCCCGTCATCGTCATCACTGAGGACCCCCTTGCCCTCATTCCCGTTGTGTCCTCCTCAACGGAGGAGACGTGCAGCTCCTCCATCTCCTCCTCAGCCAGCTCCTCTCTCTTGTTGCAGTGCCAGGTTATAAAAGACACAGCAAGTGACAACGATGCATGACACCCTTTGCAGACTTATTGTAGGCGTCCACCAGACCGGTCCAGGCATTGGAACCATATCTCCAGCATACCGATGGTCTGCTGCATCAAGTTGCGAGCTGCTGCATGAGCCTCATTATACCGTCACTCTGCTGCAATCTGAGGTCACCACACGGGTGTCATCAGCCATGGCCTCTGCAGGTAGCCCTTGTCCCCAAGGAGCCAACCCTGCAGCCTCTGTGAACCCTGGAAGACTGCAGGGATCTGCAAGCAACTCAAGATGTAGACGTCGTGCACAATCCCTGGAAACCGTGTGCATACCTGCAGGATGCGTTTCTGGTGGTCGCATACCAGCTGCACGTTCAGTGAGTGGAAGCCATTGCAGTTGATGAAGTCCACTGAATGTAGTGATGGAGACCTGAGCGCCACATGAGTGTAGTCAATCACACCCTGCACCTGTGGGAATCCTAAGGTCAGGGCGAATCCAATGGCCCTTGTATCTTGGCTGTCCCAGTCCTGGGCAAAATGCACAAAGTTGTGTGCCATGGAGAAGATGCATTTGTGGGTGGCGGATTGTGAAATCCCACAGAAGTCACCTGTGGAGCCCTGAAAGGAGCCACTGGCATAGAAATTGAGCACCGCGGTCCCTTTCACAGCCATTGACAGCGGATGCCCTCCATGTCCACTTGATGCCAAGTCTTGCAGTAAGTGGCAGATGTGAGCCACCAGGTCCCTAGACATGCACAGTCATTGGTGACACTGGTTCTCAGTCATCTGCAAGAATGGTAGGCGGCATCCATAGGCCCTGGGTGTCACTGGGCGCCGACCCGCCACAGCTCACTGTCACTCCTGGGCAGCGTGTGAGGGAGCCCCTGCTGCCCTTTCTTCATGTGGTTGCTACTCCTGCCTTTGTTCAGCCAGGAGCCTCAGTTGCTCTCTCCTCCATCTTCTACGCTCTCTCTAGGCCATCGGGCATACAGCTAGGTCACCAGGATCCATGATCCTGACGTGGTCCTCCTGCAGCATGAAGGAGGGAGAGACGGGTTTATCATCAGTACAGGTGCTGTACTTAGCACCTTTCCTGGCCCTGTGTGACTACCCCTTAGCACTTCCCGGAGAGTGCTGGTCACCCCTTGGATGGTCAGAGATGAATGCACTGCATGGCTGCCCTGTCAATCTGCGACATGGGGTCACTGGTCCAATCCAGGATGCTGAGATTGCAAGGGGCTGTGAGCGCCTCCAGCAGTGACTGCTACATGGCCAGCATTGGCGACGAGATTGTACAATGTGTGCAGTCCAACTGCTCTGCGGTCAGATAAAGTGGTGGAGGACTCGAAGTCTGTGCCAGGGAGGTAGGGGGTGAGATATGGAGTGCTTGGTGGCTCTTTGGTGCCTCCGCATTGCTTGCATGGGCAGGCTGGCTCAGAGCTTGACCCCAATCATATCACTGTGGCTGTGCCTGATCTGTCTCAATTGCAGAGGTGTGGTCACTTCCCTCGCTTACCCTGCCCCCCACAGGGGATTGCCTGTGCACGGGATGCAGCGCCAGGGCAACACTTGAACCGCCCCTTCTTTCCAAGCCCCCCCACAGACAACGGTTGCCTCCGAGGCTGGTGAGCACTTGCCCACAGACACCACCCCTGACCCCTCAGCAGTCACCTCCGGGGCCAGGCATCAGTTGCCCCTTCTCCCCCCCCGGTGCCCCTGAGGCCTGTAAACAGCGGGTGAGCTGTGGAGAACGCTGCTACTCACTCACCTTAGTTCCCCCAAAATGAAGGCCGCCAAGCGCACATCACCTTGCATGCTGTTGTGAAACACGTTGGCGTGCTTTCCCGGTGACGTGGACGGACAATATGGCTAGATTCCAAGAGCCTGGCGGGTTGGCCTTTTACTATATGCGCATGTATTACAATTGGCTGTCCGCCAACCGATGGCAGAAAATGTGTTCCGCTGTTGGTGGGCTGAGCGGATGAACCTTTGGACTACCTTCATGTCGTCATGAAGCAGGTCACAGCATATTTTCCGCGCATGCCACCTATCGCACCCACCGCCAGTGGGCTTGGAAAATTCCACCCACAGTCTTTGTGTTCCATCCGGTTTCGGTACCATCACAATAAACAAACTCCAGTTACTACAACTAGACGCAATGATGTCATTTTTAAACATGAATTCGATTTCTTTCTGTACTTGTGATCATTTTGCTGGATTTAATCTATGAGGACGTTGCCTTATTGAAACTGCATCACCCACATCTACATTATGGGTAGCTAAATTTGCCCTCTCCAGCTTATTCCCACAAGGAGGTTTGTGTGACTGCAATAACTTCTCCAAATCACTTTGACACTTGTCTGAAAGGTTACTCAATATTACATTTACATTTTTAAGTACCCCTTCATTCTCCAATTTGATTAGAGGAAAATCAATTCCAGAATCCTTCATTTCTACATCTTTCTCCTTACCTATCATTACTAATACCTCCTTTTGGTCCTCTTCCCTGTCAAAGCACTTTTTAAGCATATTCACCTGACACACCCTCTGATTCTTTCTTCTATCTGGAATATTTATTAAATAATTTACTTCACTCGGTTTCTTTTCAATCCTGTAAGGTGCACTAAACATTGCCTTTAATGGTTCCCCCAATACTGGTAACAAAACTAACACTTTTTCCCCAGCAACAAAGCTACGAGCTTTGGTTCCCCTGATCTGCCTTTGCCTTCATCACCTGCTGTGATATTTTTAAATGTTCCTTAGCCCTGTTTAAGCTTTCTCTGAAGTTTGTCACATAATCCAGGAGAGTAGTTTCTGAATTTTGACCCACTAACTTCTCTCAGATCAATTTACCTCATGACCATAGACTAATTCAAAAGGACTATATCCAGTTGATGCATTAGGCGCATCCCTAATAACAAATAACAAGAATGGAATTCCCCTAAACCAATCCTGTGAACAGTCTTGACTGTAAGCCTTCATGGCTTTTAAAGTTAGATGCCATCTTTTCAAAGCACCTTGTAATTCAGGATGATAAACTGTTGACTTAAACTGTTTTATCCCCAAGCTGTTCATTATTTCCTTAAACAGCTGTGACATGAAATTTGAACTTGGATCCGATTGTATTTCTTTTGGCAAACCATGTCTGGTAAAACATTTGGTTAGCTCTTCCACAGATCTCTTTGCTGTAATATTTCGTAAAGGTATCACTTCCGGAAACCTTGTAGACACACCCATTATTGTCAGCAAGCACTGATTTCCACTTTTAGTCTTAGGGAGGAGTCCCATAGAATCAATTAGGAGTCTAGTAAAAGGTTCCACAAATGTGTGAATCAGAATTAAAGGTGCTAGTTTAATCACTGCTTGAGGTTTCCCTATCACCTGACATGTGTGACATGTTTTACAGAATTTGGACAACATCTCTATGCAATCCAGGCCAATAGGAATGTTTTTGTATTTTTGCCTGAGTCTTCCTAATTCCTAAATGCCCTCCTATTAGAATTCCATGAGCAACTCTAAATATCTCACTTCTATACCTAGATGGTATAACTATCTGATGCACTACCATCCATTTTTCATCTGCTGAAACATGAGATGGCCTCCACTTCCTCATTACCAATTACCTTTAAGGTAGTAGCATTCTGGGATACATTCTGCCTCTGTTTCTGAGTAAGCTGTCTGTAGTGATTATGGTTTTATTTAGTGTGTATTGTACTTTTAAGAATAATACTTGTTAGGAAGATCACATGATCTGGAGTAACCAATAGGAAACTTGGCCACCCTACAACAAACTGGATAAAACAGGATTGAACAGAAGAAATCAAGTTAGAAAGCAATCGGCATTGTACCTTGCCTAGTGATTGTAAATAGCAAGCTCAGTTAGAATTGAAGAAATTATCCTCTCTCAAAAAGCCACAATTTCGGAGAATTGATCCTTTTGAACCAACCACAGGTGATTGGTCTCAATACATTCACATTCTTTTTTTCTGAGGAACAAAGGGACCTTGACGCGTGTGTCCATAGATCTCTGAAGGGAGAGGGGCATGTTAGTGGGGTGGTGAAAAAGGCATATGGGACACTTGCCTTTATCAATCGAGGCATAGATTACAAAAGTAAGGAGATCATGTTGGAGTTGTATAGAACCTTGGTGAGGCCACATCTGGAGTACTGTGTTCCGTTCTGGTCACCACATTATAGGAAGGATGTGATTGCACTGGAGGGGGTGTAGAGGAGATTCATCAGGATGTTGTCTGGGATGAAACATTGAAGTTATGAAGAGAGGTTGGATAGACTTGGGTTGTTTTCAATGGAGCAGAGAAGACTGAGGGGCGAGCTGATCGAGGTGTACAAGATTATGAGGGGCATGGACAGGGTGGATAGGGAGCAGCTGTTCCTCTTCATTAAAGGGTCAGTCACAAGGGGACATAAGTTCAAGGTGAGGGGCAGGAGGTTTAGGGGGGATGTGAGGAAACACTATTTTATCCAGAGGGTGTTGACAGTCTGGAATGCGCTGCCTGGGAGGGTGGTGGAGGCAGGTTGCCTCATATCCTTTAAAAAGAACCTGGATGAGCACTTGGCACGTCATAACATTCAAGGCTATGGGCCAAGTGCTGGTAAATGGGATTAGCTGGGTAGGTCAAGTGTTTCTCATGTGTCAGTGCAGACTCGATGGGCCGAAGGCCTCTTCTGCACTGTGATTCTATGATTCTGTGATCACACACTATCTGCACATTCATGGAGTGGAAGCCCTTCCTGTTGATGAACGCATCTGGCTGACCTACTGGCGCCTTGATGGCCACATGTGTGCAGTCGATTGCACCCTGGACGCAAGGGAACCCAGCATTCGAGGCAAAGTTTCTGGCTTGCTCTGACTGGCTGGCCTCGTCTGTATGGAAATGAATGAAAGTCAATACCTGCCTGAACAGAGCTTCTGTCACCAGCTTGATGCAACTGTGGACAGCTGACTGGGAGACTCCACACAGATCCCCCACTGAGACCTGGAAAGAGCCAGAGGCATGGGCCACTGTGACCTTCCAAGCCACTGGCATGGGGTGTCCACCCACACAGTCGGAACTGATGTCAGGTCTAATCATCTAGCAAATGGAGGTCACGGTCTCCCTGGGAAGAGGGAGGCTCCTTCGACATTGCACATCGGACATATTGAGGTAGCTGCATCGCTGCCTATAAACCCTGGCAGCAGAATGGTGGTGTCTTCTGTGGCCCCTTCCGCCTTGGGCTACCTGTTGGCCCTCCGCCCATTGTGCCTGTGCCTCTCCTCCCACAGGTCCCTCCCTTAGAAGCTGCATAGAGACACATGGCCTCCTCTCCCTTCTGCCCCACTCTTCCTCCTCAGAGGAGGTGCCACCAGCGGAGACCACAATCCTCTTTACCAGGGTTATGGAAGGCTGTCTGAAACCTGGATGAGTCCACACAGTCCGAATCCTCAGGGGGCCTAGAAGATACCAATGTGTCCTGAAATGAAGCCTGGAAATGCTAAGAATGAAGGCCCCATCAAAGATTAAGCTGACAAGTGCCAAAAAGCCATTAGCAGCAAGTTATCTCCAAAACTCCTCTACGCATATTGTCAATGCTACTGACCCTTCTTATCCTGCCTAAGAATGAGGTTCTGCAAATAGTGGGCTGTCCGTCTCCCCATTTTGCCCATGCGATGAGTGAAAAATTACATGGGCAACGTTAAGTGGCCATCAATTGGATTGTCAATGTCCTTAACCTGCCTCTTAATTAATGGCAGGTGCGATTCTGACTCCCGCCGCGCCTGCTGAGCGAAATATCGCGCAAATACGCGATGGCGTCAGGACGCTCACTCGCCTGATGATAAGCTAAAAATCCTGCCCATAAGATAACCAGTCAGGATGGCATCTTATTGGGGAGAGCATGAGTGATAGTTCCTCCAAAGGGAAGGGAGCCACTTTTAATTGAACCATGCAATGCCTATCCAAGAATTTCCCAAGTGAAGACCATACCATGCAGCTATCTATGGTGGCCTGGGATGGATAGCAAAATAGAGAGTTTAGTAAAGCACTGTGTGCAATGTCAGCAAATGCAAAAGTTGCTGGTGACAGCTCCGTTACACCCATGGGAGTGGCCAGGAAGATCCTGGGTGTGGTTAAACATTGACTACATTGAACCTTTCCTGGGAACAATATTTCTGCTCATTGTCGACGCCCATTCAAAATGATTGGATGTTTATGAGGTGAAGTCACCAACACCGGTCGCTACAATTGAGAAATGACATCAGAGTTTTGCCATTCATGGATTACTGGAAGTAGTGGTTTGCGATAATGGCACGGCATTTACGAGTGCTGGATATCAATGGTTTATCAGCCTTAACGGTATCACTCATGAAAATTGCACTGTCCCTCCTTTCCTCAAACAGACTGGCCAAAAGGGTGATTCAAACATTCAAGGCAGGCATGAGAAAGCTAATTGGTGGTTCCTTGGCAACCAAGCTAGCATGCTTTCTTTTTCATTACAGAACTATTCTTCACACAACAACAGGTGTTGCACCTGCGGAGTTATTGTTGAAATGCCACCTCAGGACAAGATTGAGTTAATAATGCTGAACTTAGAGGGGAAGGTGGAAAAGAGTCAGGGAAGCCAGAAAACTAGACATGTCTGGCATAGTCGCAAGAGGAAATTTTCTATGGGAGAGCTGGTGTACATGAAATACTTCAGGGAAGGACCATAGTGTTTACTGGGGAAATAAGTGCAGTGACTGGACCTTTATCTTACCACGTGAACGTGGAAGGCTGGGTCATTCATAAACATGTGGGCCATTTAAGAAAGAGAGAGACAAATCATCAAGGTATGGTTCTAGCAGTGATCATTACTGGGTCTGCATTTCCTGTTGCAGATATTCATGTTTGATGTTCCTGTAAGAGTTGAGGATTCAGAACTGCAAGTGCCCACTGAAGTACCTGATGTTCAGGCAACTCTAGAAATGGAGGTTCCTGACAAGAATCTGAAGTTGTGGAGCTGCGATATTCTACATGTACCACAAAACCACCTGAAAGACTGAACTTGTAAATTCCTTATCCAGTGTAAATATTATACTGTCTTGAAAAATATGTACTTGTAAATATAATATATATATCCAAGTTAAAGGGGGAGAATGTAGTAATTATGGTTTTATTTAGTGTGTAATGTACCTTTAAGAATAATACATGTTTGAGAGATCACATGATCTGTTGTAAACAATAGGAGAGTAACTTGTCCACCCTACAACACTGTCTGAGATAATGATTGTGGATCCTTCTGCTGTAACTCTATCAATTTAACTGTACTGAACACTTCAGCTTCATTCTCCTCCATTCTCTCTCCCTGAACAACCTTATCAAAGATAGTATCAGCTGATTGAATATCAGCATCTTTTTTTAAATTCCTTCTTTCCTTTTAAATTTCTCCTCTTCCTGTTTTAACCTGGGAGTTTGTGATCTCGTTACCATACAATCTGGAAACAATCCAGGATGCTTTTTCTGCAATACCTCTATTGAATGCACTGCCACAGGCTGCTCAAGTACAGTAGGCATCACCAACATCTGTTCCCCAGCTATATCATTACCTAAAATAAATTGAACCCCTGCATTGGGCAATTTTTCCATTACTCCAACAACCACCTCACCTGTTTTCAACTTACTCTTTAAATGTACCTTCTACAATGGAATACTTTTTGTTTCTTTATGAATTCCCTTCATTATCACTTTTTCCTGCAATACTCTATCTGAACAACAAATATCACTATCCCACAAAGTTAAGTATTGACTAGCTGCTGTGTCTCTTTGCCTACTTCACCCTGCACATGTGGAAAGACCTGCTTCACTTACAAAATCTTTAAACGTTTCTATAACCTGCCCTTCAGCACTGCCTTGGGTAAATTGTGAACACATTCCCACTTCTTTACCTATCACTGATTCTTCCTGCTTCACCCATACATAAACCACTGGTTTTTTCTGTGCCTGGATCTCAGAATCCACAGTGCTCTTATTTCCAGAATATTTTGCATTCCAATTACTGCAACAGATTTTTCCTGTAACCTCCAACATATTGACTTTGTTTTCCCAACCTTATTACAATGAAATCACCTCAGTTTTCAAGTGTCACTTCTACCCTCAGCACCTTCCTTTCTGGTCTAAGAACAATTTCCTGAGAATTTCCAATGACTCCTCTTCCTTGACTAACTACCTTCCTTTCACCTTCCCACTTTCTATCCTTCTTGGATTTAAAAGAGTGACAAAAAATGGTTTAGATCTATGAACTAATCATAATCATCAGCTATCTCTGCTGCTTGCCTTGCCATTTTACCCCTCTGTTCCTCTACCTGAGTTCTCACTACTGAAGGTAATTGAATCTTTAAATTCTCCCAAAAGAATTACATCTCTAGGGGCTACATATATTGTCTCTACCTTTAATGCTCATATCCACCAATGAAAATTACTTTGTTTTATTCTCCAAAATCAATATAAGTCTAACCAGGCTGTTTCCTTATATTCCTAAATTTCTGCTTGTATGCCTCAGGAACCAACTCACATGCAATAAAAATAGCGATTTTTACTGCATCATTATCCACCGATACTTCTGACAGTGAAGCTTATACCTCATGAGCACTACCTACCAACCTAGACTGTAAAAGCATTGCCCAGATTTCTCGTGGTCATTTCATCTGCTTAGCTATCTTCTCAAACAAAATAAAGAATGCCTCCATACCCCTTCCTTTAAACTTTGGAAGAGCTTGCACAAATTTAAACATCTCCCCACTGGGCTTTAGATAGGAAGTGATCATTTCATCATCAGAACCTCCCTCAGCCTCTGAGATCTCTTTTTTGACTTTCAACTTTTTAAGCTGATATTCTCTCTCCCTCTCCTCTCTTTCCTCCCTTGCTAATTTCTCCAATTCCAATTCCCTTTTCTGTTTTCTTTCTCTCTCCTGCCTTTCTGCTTGCTCCCTTTAAAATGCCCTTTCTCTTTCATTTCCCTTTTCATCTGCCTGTAGCCTTTTCAATTCTAATCTTTTCATTTCCATTGCTTGTTCATATTTAAGCTTCTTCATTTGTAACTGAAGTCTCACTACCTCCAGCTGTGACTCACTAGTTTCAGATATTCCTTCCAAATTCAAATACTGTGCTATCATTCCAATTATGTCTGCTTTCTTTGCTCCACCACTAACCTCAACTGCAATTTATCTGCCAATTCTGCTAACTTACCCTGAGATACTTTTTGTAAACCAATCAGAGTTAAACAAATACAGCAGTTCATGAAGAAGGCCCACTTTCTTCAAGGCAATTTGGAATGAGCAATAAATGCTTGCCAGCGATGCCAAAATCTCATGAATGTGTAAAAGAAAATCAGCCATCATAGCAGATGAGGTCTTTATCTCTGATCTGACAATCCCGCCATTGTGGTATACCATGGAAAACTGACTGGCAAAAACCAAAAGCTATGCAGAGAACTGTATCTGAGAAGCATTACGTTCAGATTATCAGGTCAACCTATTGGACTACTAGACAGCGACACCCAGGAGATGACTTCCATTAAACTAGGAGAACAGGACCAGATTAGCAGGAAATAGTTTAAAAATGGTCATTAGGAAGAATTTCTTTACTCAAAGGGTGACAAATGTTTGAAACAATCTACCAGGCTTGATATTGCAGACAGAAACAATAGTAATGTTGAATATAACATTGGTTGCTATAATGTGTGAGTTTGAAAATCTGTTCATGAACTTTAAGAGGTAATGGGTCATTTCTTATGCTTTTAACTTCACTCAGAATATTTACATACTCTGAGATATAAAGGCTCATATCATTGTACAGATGGTGTCGGGAACTCTTGTCTCCTGCCAATTCTTGAATTGGGAGCAGGACGTTAAAAGGAAAACACCTAATTTTTATGGCTGGTGCAACATCTCCTGTATAATTAAAGGATACATTTCCCAATTAACTGCTTCCATTAATCAGGTAAACATCAGGTGTTAGCAATTGGGTGAGCAGAGTTTGGGCATCTTTCTCATATGATTATGTCTGGTTGTTAATACACATTTTGCACATTACCCTCATGAAGATTCCAGAATTCATGCAAAAGTAGTTGCATGAATACTTGGTGTAATTTTACGGCTTTTATACAGAGATTGCACTGTTTGGCTAAAAAAGCCATATTGCGTTCTCTTTTTCAGATTTTTACAGCACCATTTTATTCTTATTCCCCATTTTTAATCTTTCAGAATTTTTTTAATTTTAAAAATATATTTTTGGAATAATTGTTCCAGAAAACTAACAACAATAAATATTTGAACAATTTATTGAAGTAAGTAGTCTATTATAGTCCATTAAATCACCAGAAAGTAGTCTTTTGCACTTACAATATAGAATTTTTTGGCAGAATAGGAACATGTTAAAAAAAAGAGCATGTACAAAAAAAACTCTTTCAATAACACTGTCACAGGAGCTACAATATTTAAGTGCAAATTACACAGAGCAAGGGCAGTCATAAAGTCAAAGTACAAACAGGATGGGAGAAGTTTCCTGTGGACCTCAAATGCAATATTTCAAAGTTAAAATGCTACAAGATGAAAGAAGGTATACCAGGATGACAGCAGGCACCAGAGATGCACTCACTGTGTCTTCCAGTTTGGTGAGCTATCATATTTGCAGGGTTGGGACATCTACCAATGACTGTGAACAACTGCATCTGCAAGCTCCAAGTCAGCAGGGAATTAGTAAACTTGAAATCTGCTGACCGTATAATAACACACATCAAGTCCCATTCACCCATCACCTCAGCACTTGGTGACCTACGTTGCTTCTGGTCCAGCAGAACCTCAATATTAAAATTTCCAACCCTTTTTCCAAATCCTTACATTGCCTCCACCTCCCCTAATTCTGTAATTCCCCTAGTTCTACAACTCTCTGTGATCTCTAAGCTCCTGCATTTCTGGCCTGGTGTCACTGCACCAGCTGTGTGTTCAGCTGTCTCAGCATTAAGCTCTAGAATGTCCTCTCTAAACCTCTCAGCCTCTCTGACTCTCTCTCTCTCTGCTCACCCAAGAGTTCCTTTCTCAGCTAGATTCTCAACCTTTTTCAAACTGTTTATTGAAACATTCAAAACAAAATGAGGTTGACTTTCCTTTTGCTATCACCCTATTTACAAACAGTGAGATAGTGAGATTTAAGTTTTGGAAAAAAAGCCATTGCAGCTTACTATAAGAGATCCCTCTGAATCAATTTTCAAATAAATGACAATTTATACAACCAAAGAAGACAGCAGGGACTTCATTTACATTTGTACATAGCTGTCAAATGAGGCAGTTAAGACTTCCATGATATTTTTGTCAATACTGACATTCTGACTACCAGTTCCTCAATCTGCCCAGAAATCATGGATGATACAGGTAAGGGATTCATCATTTCTAGTGGTATTTAAAGGGATCCTCAGCTGCAGTCAGGGGAAGTTGGAAGCAGATCTGGGACACATGATATTAGCACTCTCTTGTGAGTTGTGAACCTTAAAGTGCAGTTTTGGGCACTGCAAAAGTCTCTTTGCTGCTGCTAACAACGCTTACTGTTCTGCTCCTCAGATTCAAACCTTTCCCATGAGGATGTGAAATGTGGCACCACTGACCAGGCCAAGGGTAGAAAATAGGGGTGGGGAGGTGGAGGAGATATCCCATCAGAATCTCCAAACTCATCAAACTATCCTTGCAGCATCCTCCTTGCAAATGAAAAATTGAAAACTCTTCAATGGGGGCCATGATGCTCTCTTCCTTCTGGGAAAATCCACTGATGATCCCTAAGGCAGCATACTCATATAAACATGCAAAATTGGTGAGCTAGGAAAGACCAGCTGGTCTACAAGCCTGTGCCACACATAATATGTTGACTGAAGCATCATGGTCATGAGCATCATGGCCAGGTAGGACCATGCAACAGAATTGTTTGCCAGTGGGAGGGCTCGTAAAATTCCCCAGGTGGCCTTCCCGCTGCTCTCATGCCGTCTGCCTGCAAATTCAGACAGGGCAGGTGAGGCCTAGGGCGTCTTGCTGCCCTCAACCCAATTGAGGCCTTTAAGTGGGCAAGCTTGATAAGACACACTGTCCAACCATGGGCAGGAAGAGGGGAGGGGGGGCACTTCCCTCAAGGACACAGACAGTCCCCCCACCAAGGTCTTCCCTCCTGCGGGTGCTCTCTTCCCCTGGCCTCTCCGTCAAGACCTTTATCCCCGCTTTCCACCTCCTGGACCTCACCTCCCTTCCCGCCATGAGAACTCTGCACTTACCTGGTCCTGGGCTTCAGGACTTAGAATCGGCCGACTGCCTGTAGTCCCAGTCCTGGCAACTGATACCACTGGTGCTGCTGGGACTGCAGAGCTGCCAGCCGATCAGATTGGCAGACAACTCTCTAGGGCGGATGTCTGCCCTCATTCGGGTTAAAGTTCTTTCTCCAGTCAATTAACACTCCCTGGAAACACCCCCATCCGAAAAACCATGGCCATGGAATTTTTCAATCTTTGGATACCCAAGCTCCACCATTTCTGCATCATTGGCCTTGTTAAGGGTGGACAGAACTTTGGCTAATTACATAGTCCTGCAAAAACCCACATTAAAACCCCTACTAGACATAATTCATGTAGTTGTCAGAACAACTGAGAATCTTCATCCCCTTTGTGAACATAAAGGAAGAAAGTCTTGCATTTATATAGTGCTTTGCATGACCACTGTACATCTTAAAGCACTTTACAACCAATGAAGTACTTTTGAAGTGTAGTCACTGGTGTAATGTAAGAATTTGCCATAACATTAATGAGTAGTGGTAATGTAATTATTGTAATTTTCATAGTTCACAATGTTCTTACTTAAAATCATATTAATTTCCTCCTTTACACAGTCTTCAAGTGTCTAGACATCAAGAACATTCCCTTCTCCTATTGCTTTTCCAATCAATTTTCTTTGACACGTTAACCGTTGATGCCATCATGTTTTAGCTGAAGACTACACTAGCTTCTAATTTTACTTATGCAGAATGACATCAACAAAAATATTCTGAATTATCAACATTTCAGAATAATTCTACCTAAACCTTTCACACCAGTAATGCTTACCCACATTAATTCCAATGAAAACTGCAAAGGAGCATAATTTAAAATTATGGCCACACTTAATTTCTGCTTGTAAACAGAAGCATCTACTAACATGCTACAACATATTGAAGAAGCTTAACTTGTAATATACACCTTATTTACATTGTCATTAATTAGCAGGCTATGTTTGGGGCTTTAGATGGTAAGAAGGCAGGAGGTAAAAGGGCAGATGTTGCATCTCCTGTGTTTTTTTTTAATTCATTCAGGGGATGTGGGCTTTGCTGGCTGGGCTAGCATTTATTGCCCATCCCTAGTTACGCTTGAGAAGGTGGTGGTGAGCTGCCTTCTCGAATCGCTGCAGTCCATGTGGTGTAGGTACACCCATAGTGCTGTTAGGAAGGGAGCTCCAGGATTTGACCCAGCGACAGTGAAGGAACAGTGATATATTTCCAAGCCAGGATAGTGAGTGACTTGGAGGGAAACTTCCAGTTGGTTTGTATTCCCATCTATCTACTGGCCTTGTCCTTCTAGATGGTGGTGGTCGTGGGTTTCGAAGGTGCTGTCGAAGGAGCCTTGATAAATTCCTGCAGTTGGCATGTAAGGGTGCTGTGGGAAGGGGAGAGATTGAGGAATTAACCAGGGTATCACAGAGGGAGCAGTTTCTTCAAGATGCAGAAAATAAAGTTAAAGGGGAAGGTGAAAAATGGCTGAAGAACCCAACTGGACTTAACAATCTTGTTATCATTTCCTTGTTTTTCTCCCCATCCAGCAGCTGACAAGATGAGGCTCTGGGTGAGAAAATCAGTGGCAGGAGGGCCACAGCTAGGGACACTTGGAGACATTTCCCATCACATCTGAAAAGAGATGATTGGCATTCAGAGTTGGGTAGGGATGGTGGAGGAGGATAGATCAGTTATTGGAGCTGGAAGGAGAGGGAGACCATTGGGGATGGATTGAGAAGGAGATCATTGCAGCTGGAGAAGGGAGAGTGAGGTTGAGATCTGCAGGGATGGGCTGATGGCTTCCTTGAGGAGCTGGGGGGAGCATTCCAGTGGACCCAGAGGCTTAGTGCACAAGGGGGAGCAAGACTGAGAGCAGATCCCGGGGCTTAAAAGAGTGTCAGGTGGGATTGGGGGTGTGGGGAGGGGGGAGGGGGGAGGGTGGTGGGTGGGCACAAGGCTTCCAGCAGA
Source organism: Carcharodon carcharias (assembly GCF_017639515.1). NCBI lineage: Eukaryota > Metazoa > Chordata > Chondrichthyes > Lamniformes > Lamnidae > Carcharodon > Carcharodon carcharias. The sequence goes on from NC_054467.1 coordinate 213,133,129, forward strand.
GCTGAAGACTCAAAAGAGCACAATGGGGGAAAGACTGAGAGCGGACCAGAGGCTTCAAAGAGCGTGACGGTGTTGGGGGGGTGGGGGGGCAGACTTCCATCAGACTGGAAGGCTAAAAGAGCACAAGAGAGGGCAAGAGTTCCAGTGGCTCCAGAAACGTCAAAGAGCGCAAGAGAAGGTGAGCCGTCCACTGGACCCAGAGTCTTTAAAGGGTGTGAGAGGGGGTGAGACTTCCAGTGGACCCAGAGTCTTCAACGAGCTAGATGGTGGTCAGTCTGTATTCTGTCTGCATTCAGAGGAAATCAAGTGTGATGCCACAAGTTACCAGGTGAGTGGTTGGTGAGCCTTTTTCTTGTTTTGTTCGTTTGTCTTTTAAGAACTAGTACAAATTATTGTTAACTGTAAGTAGTAGTAGTAGTATGGTTTTGTAATAGCAGTAGTAAAGCTTATTGGGAGTAGTAGGATTTATTAATTAAAGTTGATTAATTTAAAAAATCTAATAAATTAAGTAACACATAATAAAGATGGAAGGACATGTGATATGTTGCGACTGCAGAAAGTGAGAATTCCTGGACACCAGTGTGATCCAAGACAAACACATGTTCAGTAACTGTAAGACCATAAGGCCATAATAAAACATAGGAGCAGAAGTAGGCCATTTGGCCCATTAAGTCTGCTCCACCATTCAATGAAATCATGGCTGACCTGATAATCCTCAACTCTACTTTCTGCCTTTTCCCCATAACCCTTGATTCCCTTACTGATTAAAAATCAGTCTATCCTCAGCTTGAGAAGATTCGGCTCAGAATTATTAAGCTGGAGGCTGAGCTGCAGACACTGCAATGCACCAGGGATGCGGTTTGTTACCTAGACACTTTGTACCAAGAAGCAGTGACAACCCTTAAGCTAGGCAGATTTGTAGGGTTTATTGGCAAATGGAGTGCAGCCAACTAACTGAGTGAAGACTTGGAGTTTGGTGAGAGGGGTGTTTCGAGTGTTAATTTTGTTCTTAAATTTTTCTCTTAAAATCTAATCTAGTCTGTAGTTAGCAGTAATTGTGAAGTACTGTGTCAGCAGGCTAAGTTGTTTCTTTCAGCTGTAGGAGCTGATTAGTTAATTAGCTAACTGGTTGAATCTGGTTACTGTAGCCCCAGTTGGGCGATCTGGCTGCGACATCTGCCACCCCATTGATTGCTAGGGTTGATTCGGCTGATCTGGCTGGCTAGGCAGGTATCCCCCTTCCCTCACAGCTCCATGTGCATCACTCCCGAAGCTCAGTGCTCGGATGTAGAGGATGACCCCCTAGAAGAGGACTGCTCTGCCGGTCTAGTGTATATGAAGTAGCTACACTCCCCTGCTAGGCTAAACCTCCAAGACCATTTGTAGGATGATGTAGGGAAGTCAAGCTCCAAGAGTTCAGACACATCCAAGTCAAAAAAATAAATAAATAAATTCAAGTTTCTTTAGTGCAGCCTAAGCAAATGGAGTGCAGCTGACTAACTGAGTAAAGACTTGGAGTTTGGTGAGTGGGAGAGTTAAGGGAAGAAGAAGTTGTTTATTCCCCCTTTTTATCCTTCTCACCTCATAGGAATTGGTTTTTGCTCTACTACCGGTAAAGGAACTAACTGTTTGGTGAGTATCTGATAAGTGGGTAAGTTCTATTCAATCCCTAAGGTTTAAAATAGTACACAATTTGTTGATAAAGTTAATAAAATATATAAGAAAGCAACATTAAGTAATTAATATAATTAAGTAATTATTTAAAACACATTAAGGATGATAGGACACCTGATGTGTCAAGGCTGCAGCATGTGGAAGCTCCTGGGTAACATTGTGGTCCAGGGCAAACACGTCTGCAGTAAATATCTGTGGCTTGAAGGGCTTTGGCTCAGAGACATTGAGCTGGAGGCTGAGCTGCAGACTCTGCAACACATCAGGTAGGGGTAAGTTACCTGGATGCTTTATACCAGGAGGCAGTCATATCACTTAGGATAGAGTCTTCCGATTTGGTCAGTGGCCAGGGACGTGACTGCAAGTGAAGCAGGTAAAGGGGCCCAGAGGGCAGGAGTGCAGGAGCTTCAGCCCTTGCAATTGTCCAACAGGTCTGAGGATCTCTAACCTTGTTTGGATGAGAGTGAGGGCTGCAGGTTGGAAGAGCAAATTGACCTTGGCACCACGGCACAGGAAGCCATCAAAGTCGGGGGAGCATAAAAGAATGCAGTGGTAGTAGGGGACAGTATAGTAAGGGAGATTGACACTGTTCTCTGTCACAAAGAGTATGAGTCCAGATGGCTTTGTTGCCTGCCAGTGTTGTTGCCAGGGTCCTGGACATCTGCTCAGGGCTGGAGAGGAAATTGCAGTGGGAGGGGAGAATATAGTGGTCATGTCCATGTAGGTACCAGGCATAAGCAGGATGAGGAAGGAGGCTCTGCGTAGTCAGTATGATGAGCTAGGCACTAAATTAAGAAGCAGAACCTCAAAGGTAACAATTTTTGGATTATTGCCTGAGCCATATGCAAATTGGCATAGGACAAATAAAATTAGAGAAATGAATGCATGTCTCAAAACTGGTGTGGGAGAATTGTTTTCCAATTTGCGGGGCACTGGCACCAATACTGGGGAAAATGTGATCTGTACTGTTGGGGTGTTCTACACTTGAACCATGCTGGGGCTGATGTCATTGTGAACTGCATAACTAGGGAACTAGAGAGGGTTTTAAACTGAATAGTGAGGGCAAGGGATCAAATTTGGGAAGATGCGGTAAACCAAAGAGTAGAGATGGGTATTAATACAGGAAATGAAAAACTGACTGTGACAGGGAGGGACAGATTGCAAATCTTAAAGGTAAATTAGCAGATAAGGCTAGATGCTACAAAAATAATAAAAAAAAACTAAAGGCTTTGTATCTAAATGCATGTAGCATTTAAAATAGGAACTGATAGCACAAATAGAAATAATAAGTACGATCTGATAGCCACTACAGGGACATGGTTACATGATGACATAGATTGGGACCTGAATATTGAAGTGTATGTGACATTTAGGAAGGACAGGAAGTTAGGAAAATATGGAGGAGTGGCTCAGTTAATTAATGCTGGTATACGCACATTAGAGAGGGACAACCTAAGTTCAGGAAACCAGGAAGTAGAAGCGGTTTGAGTTGGGATGAGGAATGATAAAGGCAAGGTGTCACTTGTGGGAGTGGCTTCAGGCCCCCTAATTGTGATTACATAGTAGGACTGGGTATCAAAGAAGAGATAATGGAAGCTTGCCAGAAAGATACAGTAATAATCCTGGGGGATTTTAATCTACATATAGATGGAAAAATCACACGGGCAAAAGTAGCACTGATGAAGAGTTCATAAAATGTTTTGGGGATAATTTCTTAGGACAACTCTGGAGCTAATCAGAGAGCAGGCTATACTAGACCTGCTATTGTGCAATGAGATGGGATTAATAGATGAAGTCTAAGCGATGGTACCCCTAGGTAGCAGCGATCTTAATATGATTGAATTTTACATTCATTTTGGGGGAGAAATGAGTGCATCCAAGACTAGTATTTTAAACTTGATTAAGCTCAATTATGATAGCATGAAAGCAGAGCTAGAAAGAGGTTAAGGGATAGGTCAATAGAGGTTCAGTGGCAGACATTGAAAGGGATATTTCAGAATGCACAGAATATCTATGTACATTGCAATGAGAGAGAAAAATTCCAAGTAGAGGGCCCATCATCGGTGCTTAACTAAAAAAGTTACAGAGAGTATCAAACTTAAAGTGAAGGCATGTAAAGATTGGTGGCAGATCAGAAGATTGGAAAAAATACAAAGAGCAGCAAAAAATTACAGATTAATAAGGAGGAAAAATTAGAGTGTGAGGGAAAGCCAGCTAGTAACAAAAGACGGCTAGTAAGAATTCCTATGGATAGTTAAATAAGAAAATAGTTAACAAAGTGAGCTTTGGTGCTATAGAGAGTGCATCTGGGGAATAGATAATGGAAAGTAGGGAGATGGAGGATGAATTAAATGTGTATTTTGCTTTGGTCTTCATTATAGAAGAAAAAAGTAACACCCTGGAAATAGCTGTAAATCAGGAAATGGAAGGGAGGGAGGAACTCTGGAAAATTACAAACACTAGGGAAGTGGTATTGAAGTTGTTAGGGCTGCAGGCTGATAAATCCCCAGGTCCAGATGGACTTCACCCTAATCTCTTGAAAGTAGTGGCTAGTGAGATAGTTGATTCACTGGTTTTAATTTTCCAAAATTCCCTGGATTTGGGGAAGGTTCCATTCAATTGGAAAATAACAAATATGACTCCTTTATTCAAAAAGGGAGGGAGACAACGCAGGAAACTATAGGCCAGTTAGCCTAACATTTGTGATAGGGAAATTGTTATAACAGGGCACTTAGAAAAAAAATTCAAGGCAATCAGGTAGAATCAACGTGGTTTTGTAAAAGGGAAATCATGTTTAACTAATTTGGCTGAAAAATAGGAGGCAGAGAGTAATGGTCAATGGATATTTTTCAGGCTGGAGGAAGGTTTGTAGTGGAGTTCCCCGGGGTTGGTATTGGGACCCTTGCTTTTCCTGATATATATATTAATGATCTAGATCTTGGTGTGCAGAAGACAATTTCAAAGCTTGCGGATGATACGAAGCTTGGGAGTGTATTAACTGCAAGGAGGACAGTGTAGAACTTCAGAAAGACAGACAAGTTGGTGGAGTGGGCAGGTAGGTGGCAGATGAAGTTCAATGTGGAGAAATGGCTCGGGTTTGGAATGTACTGCCTGGAAGTGTGGTGGAGGCAGGTTCAATCGAGACATTCAAGAGGGCATTAGATGATTATGTGAATAGAAACAACATGCAGGGGTACTGGGGAAAAAGCAGGGCAATAGCACTAAGCCATAATGCTCATTTGAAGAGCCGGTGCAAACACGATGGGCCAAATGGCCTCCTTCTGTACCATTAAAATTCTGTGAATTTATTGGAGATCCTTGAGGGAGCCGCATGTGCTGTGGATAAAGGGAAACTGGTCAATGGACTGTACTTAGATTTCCAGAAGCCATTTGATAAAGTGTCACAACAAAGGTTATTGCGGAAAATAAAAGCTCGTGGAGGGGGGAGGGGGGTAACATATTGGCATGAATAGCAGATTGGCTAGCTAACAGGACACAGAAAGTTGGCATAACTGGCTCTTTTTCTGGTTGGCAGAATGTGACAAGTGGTGTGCCACAGGGGCCTCAACGATTTACAATTTATATAAATGAATTGGATGAGGGAATTGAAAGAATGGTTGCTAAATTTGTTGATGACACAAAGATAGGTAGGAAAGTAAATTGTGAAGAGGACGGAAGGAGGCCACAAAGTGAGTAGTTAAGTGAGTGGGCAAAGACCTGGCAAATGGAATATAATGTGGGCAAATGTGAAATTATTCATTTTGGCAGGAATTGTAGAAAAGAAGATTGTTATCTAAATGGTGAGAGATTGCAGAGCTCTGAGATTCAGCGGGATCTGGGTATCCTAGTGCGTGAATCACAAAAGGTTAGTATGCAGATACAGCAGGTAGAACAACAAAACAATGAAGCATAAACAAAAGATTAAAAGTTGTACATTAGTACTGTTACCTCTCTACAAAAAGTAATTCCTGTAAGGGGCCAGGGGAGGGGCAGTGAGTAAAAATTGGACAGCTCATTCATTAGTGACATTTAAAGAACAGCTATTAGATATTATGAACTATATCTGTCTACGTTAGTTAGTTTGATACCTTCAAGGCAAGCCACAAATCTGATATGATTGCAGCAGTCTGCAATAATGGTAATTCTTTTACCATGATTCAGTAGAGAGACTATCCAGAACAAAGTAAATAAATGGTTGTAATAATAAAACAGAAATGATGACCTATAATGTTTTCTTGGATTCTACATGAAGTATCTATACAAAATGTACATCAAAGGCATTAAATTAGGTTCCCATCGGATCTTGATGCCTGATAAATAGTCTTCCACTCATCAGTCACTGGTGAAATAAAATAAAGACTCATAACTGTCAAATTCATACTGAAAAAAGCAATGTAGAGAAATTAGCTTTAGCTAAAATACCATTCCCAGTCACAATAATTACATCTAGCAGAGTGAGGAATCTGGTTTTAGAAACTACTCATATGTTGTTGCCAATTTAATAAGCATCTATGTAGTTCCAAGTAACATGTACCATTGCGGCACCAGTTTGCTTTTGCTGCTCTTTTATTTTTGTTTAAAGTAATTGGTATCATAAGCAACTTGGAGATATGGAAGTGTTAATGAGTAATTGAGAAACTGACCTGTGTAGACAAACTTAAACCATGTGTTTTGCAACAATGCGAAGTAACTTCTGCTTTGCGCCAATGCAGACTGTTTAATGTTGACTTACACAGAGTTGGCTGAATCAAATTTAAAAAGGCTGTGTGAAGAGATCATCTCATTTTGATTCAGTTTAATACCAGCTGCAGTACAACTAGGGCAACCCATGCTAAATCGAGATTAAAAAGAGTCCAAAGGATTATCTGGGAAATGTTTTATACTTTAACTTTTAAATAGCAACAAAGTGCAAATCAGCTTTTTGATTATTTTTAATATTAAGATTAAACTGTGATTTCAATGTCAGTACACGCTACTCTGCTTTCCATTGAGAGAGTGATATAAAGAAGGTAGCTTGGATTTGCCAGCTTCACATCATTCTAAACAGACAATGGTGTTCAATTAATACCTGTAGGAAATTGCAATCAGATCTTTTCTTAAGGGATCATACTAGTCCAAGCTGTAGTATAATTAAGAATAATTTTTATTGTATTTTCTAGAGTGAGGTTGATTTTGACTTTGACCTCAGCAACCGTAACATAAGTTTTCCACAGCCTTTGTATCACCAACTGTTATTGTCTGAGTGCCAGTTCTTCCAATAAATCTATAGGTGAAAGACTCTACATTCACTCTTGACACAGAGACAAGAAGTCCAATCTGCTTTGAAGTGTACAGCTGAATTGTTTAAGTGCATGGGTCCTTTATATTTTCTTCTGAGGCTCATTAAATTAAAGGGGTTGACTTATGCACAGTATGCAAGGAAAATTTCAGGTTTCCATGTAGCTGGGAGGAAACTAACTTACAAACTTCTTATCTTGCCATGACTAATTCATGTCCTTTACCTCCCATGCAGCAGGAGTTGGTAGATGTCGTAAGCAATGTGACCTCAGAGGAGCTGTGTCCATGTGCAGGATCACAGGACTCATTCTGGCCATGCACCAGCTGAGATACTCACACTTTGGGGGGACTAGTTGAGTTTTCACCTGGGGATTCACATTTCACATGCGAGCAAGAGCAGATCGTGGATATAGGAACAGCAGCAGAGAGTCTGTGCAGCCACTTCAAACTCTGCTCAGCTGGACAGAAGCTGTACCCTGGGGGGCTGTCGATAGTGGAGAATGATCTGTCAGCAACAGGCAAGGTGCAATGCACTGACAAGCCTTCAAACTCATCACAATTGCGGCGATTGGAGCATGAGGAGTGCGGTGTCACATGTCGCTGAGATGGTGTGTTCTTCCATGGATAGAATGCCATGGACCATAAAACATTCCAATTAGATGGATCCATGCAGGCATTTCATTGTACAGATTCTGGATGCCAATACGCCTGCCACTTCAAATAGGTTGACAAATATCTTAAGCTTGGGCTTACAGGGCTCCACTTATCTGCATTAAGCTGCACAAAGTACTCTCCAGCACAGTGGTAGCAGTAAAGTGCATCTAGGCCACAAGACCGATGTTAATGAAAGGGGTCATGGAAGTGAGGACTCCACTCAAAGGCCGGGAACTGCCGGCCCCATCACGGCAGGGCCCGGTGCGGGAAATTCAGCTGCCCAGCTGGTAGTCCATTGATTTTCAGTGGGACCAGATGATCCCGGCAGGGGCAGGACCAGAAAACCCTGCCCAAAGTGTTCACCACTCACTGACAGCCCACCACTCAATCTGCCCACGTGCAGTGTCATCTCCTGATGGCTGAGTCTGCCCCTGCTTGGGCGCAAGTGAATCAGTCTTGGTCGGGGCCTTCATGCTCTCTAAAGCTCAGAGCTAAGGCCTCAGCAGCCAGGCCAGGGAAGTGAGCAGACTGTCTCTACCTTTACTGAAGCCACAGGGATTGCACTATACTGGATTAGTAGAAAAGGGAAGCTTTGTAGTTGCATTAGGGCATGCACATGGGTGTCTGAAAAACTTGTTTTGGTAAGCTTTTGTTCTTTAGCCAGTCCACATAAATGTTATTTTCATTCGCCACATCCTTAACTTGTCCATTCTTGGGTGCTGAGGGCAAGTGGCTTTTAACTTGTTTGATGATGAAGGTAAAGGTAGGAATTAATGGGAACCAATGAGAGGCAGTTGAAGGTATCGGTTTGTTGGATGACTGCTTTGTGTCAGTGACTTAGGGGGATGGTGGTTACAAGAAGAGTGCCCATTGCATTTCCTGGTGACATGGATCCACTGGTGCAGCCTAAGCAAAACTTGTATTAATGAGGTATCCCTGGTAGCAATGTGAACTGCTGGGGCTGCATTGTTCTCATCGCCTTCCTCCTCCTTCTCTTTGTCTTCCCCTCACCCACGCACCCCCCCCCCCCCCCCCCCCCCCCCACCACCACCACCACCAACTCCCACACCCCCACACCCCCCACCCCCCACACCTCCCACCCGGCCCCCTTCAAACATTCAAGGAGGATCTGAACTCTGTGTTCCTGTTGCAATTTTACAACTCACTGCCATGCAATGTTTTGCAGAGCACAGCAAACCAGGACCATTCTGGATACTCCAGCTGGTTCATATCGAAGATGCCTCCATATCTATTCAGGCGCCTGAATTGAAATTATAACATGGCGATGGACAGCTTGTTTAATCACACGTCTGGTGATGATATGACATTCATTGTAGGTCTGTTAGGCTGCAGTCTTAGGGTTTCTGATGAATGTTGTGAGCGAAGTGTGCTGTGGATATCCCTTGTTGCCTAGCAACCATCCCTTAAGGCTGGTTCCAAGTCCAAAGAGGTAAGGGAACTTGGACTGCCCCAGGAGGAAAGCATCGTGGCAGCTGCTTGGGAATTTTGTGCACCCCCGCATGAAGATATTTTTATGATTGCATACCAGCTGCACATTGATGGAGTAGTAACTTGCGATTGACAAATACTGAGTTGTCCTGGGGAGTGCTCAGATTGTCACGTGTGTGCATTTAACGAGTCTCTGCACTGGTAGGAATCCAGTCAGAGCTGCAAAGTTGAACGTCGGCTCATTTCAGTCAACAACATCATGGGCAAAGTTGACATAATTGCCAGTACAAACCATCATGTGGCCTGTCTAATGCATTTGCAGTTGGGTGGCTGAGAGATCCTGGTTCTGTCTGCGGCAGAACCCATAAAGGAGCCAGAAGCAAGAAAGTTGAGGATGGTGGTGACTTTGACAGCCACTGATAATGAATGGCCACCAGATGCAGTGGGCAGCAGGTCATCGTCTATAAAGCTGCAGATGTCCACTACCACATAATGTGACACCCTAGTCTGACATACTGGAGTTCAGACATGTCAAGGAACCTAAGCTTATCTCTGTAGATCCTATTTCATGGTTAGTGCCTCCTGTGAGATCTACCTTTCTGCTGGGCCCTGCATATGAATTTGAATGCACATTTAGAAGACCAATCCTTTGTAAGAAATGGCGTCTTTAAGAATATTATAGAATTAGCAGGCATTATCTTGTAAACCCTTAACAGAAGGTTATGTTTCTTGTTCCTGTCTATCTTCAGGAAAAACATTCTTAGCGGTCAAGGACTGAGGCAAAACAAAGATGTAAAAAATTTCAGAACTGATAGCAGGGAATCTTCTGGCACCTTGTATGCCCTTGAGCTAAAGTGATGGGCAGGCAGGGATGACCATCCTGACATATTGGGTACCTGCCCTGTATTCATTGGTTAGACAGGTTCAAACAAATGATTGACATCAGGTAAGCTTCCAACCCTTGGAAATAAAATATATTAACGAGTGCTCGGACAGTCCTCGTCAGGCAGTCCTCATCAGGTAGCCATCTTCTTCAAATGGACCAAAAACAGAAAATGCTGGAAAAACTCAGCAGGTCTAACAGCATCTGTGGAGGGAAAAAAAAGAGTTAATGTTTTGAGTCCGTATGACTCTTCTTCATAGATCTGAAGAAGTCATACAGACTCAAAACATTAACTCTTTTTTTTTTTCTCCACAGATACTGTTAGGCATGCTGAGTTTTTCCAGCATTTTCTATTTTTGTTTCAGATTTCCAGCATCTGCAATATTTTGCTTTGTTCTTCAGATGGAAGATGGATCAGGGAAGATGGGGGGAAGAATGTAAGAGAACGTGAGTAGATCATTCTGCTCCTCAAGTCTGCTTTGCCATTCAATAACTTCATAGCTGATCACCTTGCGTTTTGCTTTCTATATTCCCATCCAACCCCGATAACCTTTGAATCCCTTGCCTAACAAGAATCTATCTACCTCTGCCTTAAAAATATTCAATGAACTCGTCTCCAGCACCTTCTGAGACAGACAGTTCCAAAGTCACACAAGCCTTAGAAAAATGTTCTCCTTATCTCTCTTAAAAAGGTGACCCCTAATTTAAAAATAGTGCCCCCTACTTCTAGACTCTCACACAAGAGGAAACAACCTTTTGGTGTCTACCTTGTCAAGGTCAGGATCTTGTATACTTCAATCAAACCACGCCTCAGTCTTCTAAACTCCAGTGGAAACAAGCCCAGTCTGTCCAACCTTTCCTCATAAGACAACCCACTCATTCTGGGTATCAATCTAGTAAACCTCATTTGAACCGCCTCCAATGCATTTACATCCTTCTTTAATTATGGAGACCAAAACTACACACAGTATTCAAGGTGCAGTCTCACCAATGCCCTATATAACCGAAGAATAACATCCTTACTTTTATGTTCAATCCCTCTCGTAATAAAGTATAACACTCCATTAGGCTTTTTAATTACTTGCTGTACCTGCATACTAACTTTTTGTGACTCCTGCAACAGAACACCTAGATCCCTCTGCACCTCAGAATTATGCAGCTGTTGTCCATTTAAGTAATACTCTGCTTTTTTGGTCTTCCTGCCAAAATGAACAACTTCACATTTTCCCACAGTAAACTCCATTTGCCAGATCTTTGCCTACCCACTCAACCTATCCACATCCCTCGAAAACCTCATCATATCCTCTTCACAACATACTTTCTACCTATCTTTGTGTCACCTAAAAATTTAGCTACCGTGCTTTCACTCACCTCATCTAAGCCATTGATGTAAATCATAAAAAGTTGGGGCCCCTGTGGGACTCTGCTCATCACATCCTGCCAATCAGAAAAAGACCCATTTATGCATACTCTCTGCTTTCAGCCAGCCAGCCAATCTTTTATCCATGCTAATATGTTACCCTCTACACCATGTACTTTTATTTTCCATAATAATCTTTGATGTGGCACCTTATCAAATGCCTTCTGGAAATCCCAGTACAGTACGTCCACAGGCTCCCTTTTATCCACTGCGCATGTTACTCCTTCAAAAAACTCCAATAAATTGGTTAATCATAATTTTCCTTTCACAAAACCATGCTGACTTTTCCCAGTTGCCTTGAGCTTTCTAAGTGCCCAGATATAACCTCCTTAATGATCGATTCTAATAACTTCCCCACAATGGACGTCAAGCTAACTGGTCTATAGTTTCTTGTTTTCTGCCTCCCTCCTCCCTTCTTGAATAGGGGGATTACATTTGCTACTTTCCAATCCGATGGAACCTTTCCAGAATCTAGCGAATTTTGGAAAATTAACACAAGCACCTCATTAGCCACCTCTTTTAAGACCCTAGGATGTAGTCCACTGGGACCCAGAGACTTACCAGCCTGCAGCTCCATCAATTTGTTCAGTACCGTTTACCTAGCAATTTCAATTTCACCAAGTTCCTTTCTCCCATTCACCTCCTGATTTGTAGCTATTACTGGAATATTTTTTGTATCCTCTGTAGTGAACACAGAAGCAAAATATTTGTTCATTTCTTCTGCCATTTCCTTATTATCTACTATTAACTCCCCACTGTCACTCTCTAAAGGGCCAACACTCGCTTTACTTACTCTTTTCCTTTTCAAATACCTGTAGAAACTCTAGCTATCTGTTTTTACATTTCTAGCTACCTTCCTCATACTCTAATTTCTTTCTCCTAATTAACCTTATTGCCATTCTCTGCCATTCTTTGTATTCTGTCCAGTCATCTGTCCTGCCACGCATCATTGCAGAGTTGTATGATTTTTCCTTAAGTTTGATGCTTTCCTTAACTTCTTTATTTAACCACAGATGGTAGGTTCTCTCCTTAGAATTTTTCTTTGTGGTTGGAATGTACTTATTCTGATTACTCTGAAATATCCCCTTAAATGTCTGCCACTGCTTCTCTATTGATCTATCCCCTAATGTAGTTCCCAAATACTTCAGCTATAGAGAGCTGAATGCTGCCATTACAAACTACTTAGATCATCACACTCTGCCAACTGTCCATTCATCCTCTGGGATCAGTAAACTGCTCTCAATTGTCACGGGTTGTATACTTTTCAAGTCAATTTAGCTAATGTATTACGTCTAAACTGTTGCTTCTTTATAAGTAATTTTAAGGTAGCTTATTAAGCTTATTAAGACTCAACTGTATATCATAGATATGTGACTCCTAAACCCAAAATCTTACACTTTGGTAGTTAACTTTTAATATCAGAAGATCATAGCATTTTTATAGTCATTCGCAGGATGTGGGCCACTGGTAATTGTACACCTGGTAATTCTCATATTGAATCACCTTCTAAATGAAGACAACTGAGTGGCTTGCTAGGCCACTTCAGAGTCAACAATTTTGCTGTGGATCTGGAAATATACATAAGCCAGGCCAGTAAGGATGGTAGATTTCCTTCCCTGAAGAGCATTAGAAAATCCGGTGGGTTTTTTACGACAATCCAGCAGTTTCATGATCATCATTACTGATACTAGCTTTTTATTCCAAATTTTGTTTAATTAGCTGAATTTGAATTCGCCACCTGCATGTCTCTCTGGATCATAGGCCCAAGCCTCTTGATTACCAGGCCAGTAACATAATCACTATGCTACCATACTTCATCTGGCTGTGTCAGCTCTCTGGTAAATCAAGCACATTGAAAAGTAAGTTGACACAGATTCTAGGAGGAACCGTGGGCTGCACAGGCACTTTTAAAATGCAGTCTCGCAGTGGACAAACAGCAAATAGATCACTCTTAGTTCCCGTACACTGAAGAATAGGAAGACAGATCTGACTCCCAAGTTATACAGTCATGTCCATATCAATGCACAACTGAAACTTTCATATCTACACAACAGAGAAAAGTGCCTTCCAACTTGTTCCTGTGCTTAGTCAGTTCAGAGATCTTGTTCAAAGTCCTGATGGTAGACCAGCACAAGCAGCTTACACCAGATGAATTTTTATTACAGTTTCGCTCTTGCAAACATAGGACACATGAGTGAATTGCGGTCACCATATATAATCTGATACATACTGTAATAACTTAGAAAGTATGTGAGGTTATAAATCATTTTTGGGGGGAAAAAAGAAATTTATGATGGGGAACAAAAATGTTCTGCACCAACAATTTCCTTTTTCTTCAGAATGATTTATAATCTTACATACTTTTCAAGTTATCACAGTAATTATCAACTTCAAATATACCAATTATTGGATAATAAATTGAGGTAATTATCTAGATTTAAATGTTACAATACTACTAATGATCAAATCAACGTTTCTCTACTATTTGTATGAGATGGAGTACAATTGGATTTGGAAGGATACAATGTATGAAACCAGTTCCAGCTCATAGCGCTGAGAAGGGTAAGGAACGTCACTCTGTTGTTTGTCAGAGTGAAAACTTCTGAAACCATTTTATTATTTTTCATTCATGAGCCCCTTGGAATATTAACCACTGGTCTAATTATTTTGCTCTTATGACTTACGTGAGCAAAAATGCAAATGTCACCTGAGGTTTGGTGCAAAATAAAGATGAGCTTAAAAGTTTGAAGGTACACTTTGTTCATATTTGCAACTATTGCCATTATAATTACAAAGTCAAACATGTAAGTTACCTTCAAGCTTTCATATAAGTTAGTATTCCATGCTGACAGTGTCTGCTTCCCAGTTTGCCAACAAACCTCAGCCTGGATCTCTCCTTGCACTGTCAGCTCTATCAAAACATTTCTTCTAGTTAACAAAGTTATAGCCATTGTACACTGTAGATGGGAATTGTTTTGAGGGCAATAATTCTTTTTTGCATTGTTGATTGGCTAGAACTACTTCAGGTAGCAGCAGAGCTGGATAAAAAGGGTAAAATTAATAAATAAATATTAATAATAATGGAAATAGGGCAGAAAGTTGTAGTAGTTATTGTGGGCTGGGAGAGGAAGAGTTCTAACATGAAATGAAGGAGGAACTAATGAGAATGTGCAAGTGAAAGGAGTCATCATTTATTGGGTGGGGTGAATGGATGACAATGTGAACTCAATTGGGGGAGAATACCAATATTAAATGAGTGATTGGAAGGGCTGTAAACACGAGAGTGCTAGCTTGAACTGGATGCAAGGTTACAAGGAGGGCATTGTTTTGGGGCAGGTGCAGAGTGTCAAATTGACCTGAAGGGGAAGTAGGGAAAGAGTTTTAGTGGGAGAAGAGTGCTGGGTTGAGCTGAAGAAGATCCTGATGGGGAGTGTTATAATATACCGGCTTGTTGGAGAACTGTGGTCTCTGAGCAATATGGGAGCTCAATGGAATACAGTGTTTCTGTAGATGGGGACAGCATTAGCATGACCATGTGACAAGAACTGTTGAAGTAACAATTGGGTAAGTGCTAAGACAGAGTCAGACTCTTACAAGCACAACAAAGGTAAAGTGATAATCAGCAGGGTAGAATTACTTTGAGATAAACCTGGAGGAATTTGGTTGTGGGGAACGAAGGTATGACAGATACACAAGTACTACAGAGATGCTTAATGGCTCAGATTTTATAGTTAGTGGCAAAGCACAGGTGCTTGTTGCGGAACTCAAAGAAAACTGTGCTAAGAGATCTTGCGATTTCTGTGGTGTGAAATTCACCTCTCTCACTATATAGTGAATTGTTGTGCTCTTTAATGGGGATCACTCATGATATCATCAGGTTATCCAAGCAGTCAATCACATAAAAGAATATTCAATGACAAAAAGCCAGGAAATGAAAAGCACCCATAATTAAAGACTTTACAGAGAGCAAAATAAATATTTTATTTATTATTTCAAGGGATGTGGGCTTTGCTGGCTGGGCCAGCATTTATTGCCCATCCCGAGTTGCCATTGAGAAGCTGGTGGTGAGCTGCCTCCTTGAACCGCTGGAGTGCATGTTATGTAGGTACACCCGCAGTGGAAAGGGAGTTCCAGGATTTTGACACAGTGATAGTGAAGGAACTGCAATATATTTCCAAGGCAAGATGGTGAGTGACTTGGAGGGGAACATCCAGGTGGTGGTTCCCATCTACCTGCTGTCCTTGTCCTTCCAGCTGGTAGCGGTCGTGGGCTTGGAAGGAGCTGTTGAAATAGCCTTGGTGAATTCTTGCAGTGCATCTTGTAGATGGCACACGCTGCTGTTTTGCTATCGATGGTGGAGGGAGTGAATGTTTGTAGATGTGGTGTCAATCAAGTGGGCTGCTTTGTCCTGGAAGGTGTCAAGCTTTTTGAGGATTGTTGGAGCTGCACTCATCCAGGCAAGTGACGAGTATCCCATCACACTCCTGCCTTGTGCCTTGTAGATGGTAGACAGGCTTTGGAGAGTCAGGAGGTGAGTTACTCATCGCACGATTCCTAGCCTCTGATCTGCTCTTGTAGCCACAGTATTTATATGACTAGTCCAGTTCAGTATCAGTCAATGCTTGTTGATAGTGGGGGATTCAGTGATGGTAATGCTATTGAACATCATGGGTGATGGTTGGATTCTTTCTTGTTGGAGATTGTCATTGCCTGATACTTGTGTGACGCAAATGTTACTTGCCACTTGTCAGCCCAAGCCTGGATATTGTCCAGATCTTGCTGCATTTGGACATGGGCTACTTCAGTATCTGAGGAGTCATGAATGGTGCTGAATATTGTGCAATCATAGCAAACATCCCCACTTCTGACCTTATGATGGAAGGAAGGTCATTGATGAAGCAGCTGAAGATGGTTGGTCCAAAGGCACTACCCTGAGGAACTCCTGCAGTGATGCCCTAGAGCTGAGATGACGGACATCCAACAACCACACCCATCTTCTTTTGTGCTAGGTATGACTCCAACCAGCGGAGAGTTTTCCCCTGATTCCCACTGACTCCGGTTTTGCTCTGGCTCCTTGAAGCCACACTCTGTCAAATGCAGCCTTAATGTCAAGGAGAGTTCAGCTCTTGTCCATGTTTGAACTAAGGCTGTAGTGAGGTCAGGAGTTGAATGGCCCTGGTGGAACCCAAACTGGGCGCATCAGTGAGCAGGTTATTGCTAAGCAAGCAGCCCTTGATAGCACTGTTGATGACTCCTTCCATTACTTGATGATAGAGAGTAGGCTGATGGGGCGGTAATTGGCCTGGTAGGATTTGTCCTGCTCTTTGTTTACAGGACATACCTGGGCAATTTTCCACATAGCCAGGTAGATGCCAGGGTTGTAGCTGTACTGGAACAGCTTGGCAAGTTCTGCAGCACAAGTATTCAGTACCATTGTTGGAATATTGACAGGGCCCATAACCTTGCACTATCCTGTACCTTCAGCTGTTTCTTGATATCACATGGAGTGAATCGATTTGGCTGAAATTGGCACCTGTGATACTGAGGACCTCTGGACAAGGCCGAGTAGATCATTCATTCAGCCCTTCTGGCTGAAGATTGTAGCAGATGCTTCAGCCTTATCCTTTGCACTGATATGCTGGGACCCATTGAGGATGGGGATATTTGTGGAGCTTCCTACTCCAGTGAGTTGTTTAATTATTCACCACCATTCCCGACTGGATGTGGCAGGACTGCAAAGTTTAGATCTGATCTGTTGGTTGTGGGATTGCTTAGCTCTGTCTATCACTTGCTGCTTATGCTGTTTGGCACACAAGCAGTCCTATTTTATAGCTCCACCAGGTTGACGCCTCATTTTTAGATATGCCTGATGCTGCTCCTGGTATGCCCTCCTGCACTATTCATTGAACCAGGACTGATCCCCTAGCTTGATGGTAATGGTAGAGTGGGGGGTTAAGCCAGGCCATGAGGTTACAAATTGTGTTTGAGTATAATCCTGTTGCTGGCCTACAGCATCTCATGGATGCCCAGTCTTGAGTTTCTAGATCTGTTCAAAATCTCTCCCATTTAGCATGGTGGTAGTGCCATACAACATGATGGAAGGTGTCCTCAATGTGAAGGTGGGACTTCGTCTCCACAAGGACTGTGCAGTGATCGATCCTGCCAGTAATATCGTGGACAGATGCATCTGCAGCAGGCAGGTTGGTGAGGATGAGGTCAAGTATGTTTTTCCCTCACCAGCTGCCACAGACCCAGTCTAACAGCTATGTCCTTTAGGACTCACCCAGTAGTGGTGCTATCAAGCCACTGGACATTGAAGTCCCCCACCCAGAGTACATTCTGTGCCATTGTCGCCTTCAGTGCTTCCTCCAAGTGATGTTCAACATGGAGATTCATCAGCTGATGGTGGGCAGTTTGTGGTAATCAGCAGGAGGTTTCCTTGTCCATGACCTGATGCCATAAGACTTCATGGGGTTTGGAGTCAATGTTGTGGACTCCAAGTGTAGCTCCTCCCAACTGTATACCACTGTCTCACGACCTCTGCTTGTTCTGTCCTGCCCATGGGTTGGTGATGTCTAAGGAATGATTCCACAAGGATGACTATGTCAGGCTG
Organism: Carcharodon carcharias; assembly: GCF_017639515.1. NCBI lineage: Eukaryota > Metazoa > Chordata > Chondrichthyes > Lamniformes > Lamnidae > Carcharodon > Carcharodon carcharias. Next base: position 213,151,096 of record NC_054467.1, read on the forward strand.
TTGCTTGATCAGTCTTTGAGACAGCTCTCCCAATTGTCCTAGCTCCCAGATGTTAGCAAGGAGGACTTTGCAGGGTTGACTGGGCTGAGATTGCTTTTTCTAGTGCCTAAATTGCTGCCGAGTGGCCTGTCCAGTTTCATTCCTTTCTTTGTGGTGGTTTGATTCTGCTGAGTGGTTTGCTAGCCATTCTAGAGGGCATTTAAGAGTCAACCATATATGTAGGCCAGACCAGGAAGGACAGTTGGCATTAGTGAACCAGATGGGTTTTTACAACAATCATTTCATGGTCAGCATTAAACTTTTAAATCCAGATTTTTATTGAATTCAAATTCCATCTGCTATGGCAGGATTTGAACCCAGGGCTGCAGAGCATTACCCTGGTATCTTTGGATTACTAGTCCAGCAACAATACCACTACACCACCACCTCCCCTCAACATGCATATGGGGGTTAAGGTTGAAGTTGAAACATCATGAGCTAACTTCAAAACAGGATTAATTATTTAAATATCTAGTTTTTAGAAATGAGTAACTATATATAATGGAGATATTTAACTACATTCTACAAATATAAAATTACTCTTGCTGGGCCAGATTGGTTGCTGAGCAGCAGCTTTATTCCAATCGCTGTTTAAAACTCAAGTTATACCTCATTGAACAAAGCATAACTTTTTACAGGATTTCTAGCAGCTTGTTTGGTATCTGCCCACACACTTTTTTTTCCCTTTGGAGAATAATGGGGAAGTGTTGGAAGAATTAGCAGACTGATTATCAACATGCTGAACTGCATCATGAATGCTCCTTCCGTGGCCAACAAGTTCTGGAGTGAAATTTGAACCAGGAGTTTTAGGCTCGGGCAAGGGTGCTTCTAGTGATCTGCAAGACCTCCTTTCTAGCTCCAATATAAGAGCTCAAAAGCTCACCAAGTCAACTGATGTCCACCACTGCCTTCGTTTATGTCCTCTGTGCGAAATCTTTGCATCCCAGCTGACTGCAAATACAAGGGGCTGGATTTTCATTTCTGGATTGGGAACCAGTCCACTGGAGCAGTGCCAGGTCCCAACCTGGCCTTACATTAACATCACAGACATGATGCAATTTTCAAACAGATGAGCTAATTGGCCTGCGGGTGAGTTCGGCGCCCAATCAGTGGTGCCAGGAGATGACTGGAGGTGGGACATAGAACTTGAGAGCCCTTTGAAAATGGACTATGGACACACAGTCTGCTGTGCTCATGCACATGCTGCTGGGCACAGAGTTAGAGGCCTGTCACCAGGATGCCACTCGCCACTCACCTTCCCAGATCTTATGAGGCCATTGAAGTGCTTGTGGCACTGGACCCACATCCTCCTGGTCACACAGCTCTCCTTCTCCACCACCTCCAGCCCCTTTTGGTCTCTGGGGTTTTTTTCCAGCTGGAGGCTGGGTAGAAAATCTCCCGCCTCTTGGTCACAGCTTCAGTGAAGGCCTCCAGGGAGGCACCAATATATTTTGGGGCTACCCATGCCTGTTCACCCCTTCCAGCACCTGCCCAATCCCATTTGACTCTGTGTGCATACATTCCCATAGTGAGCAGCAGGCCCAGTGCTCCCTAACTTTGTCAGAGCAAGTGTCCAGTCACATCACTGAGATGTCAGCCACGTTCACATCTGGGATAAAAATGAGAAGGGGGCACCACTGAAGAGGACAACAGTTCATATCAATGTTAAGCTGTGAGAGTTGAGGAAGGGCATTCTACTCATCCATCATTTTCCTCTCATCTTACAGGAGAAGGAAGCTCACAGTGCCTAGGAGGTGGGATGAATAGGTGGCAAATTGCCAGGCCCACAACAGCCATTGAGGGCAGAACTGGACACCATATGGATGACATCGTGGCTGGCTATCGGTGATGCTGAGGCTGGAAGTTGAGAACAGCAAGGTCACTTGATACCTCTATCCTGAGATGAAGGGGATGGAGGAGACTGTATGAGGTTGGATGAATGCAGCTCCAACAAAACTCAAGAAGCTTGACACCATCCAGGACAAAGCAGCCAACATTCACTCCCTCCACTGCCAATGCACAGTAGCAGCAGTGTGTACCATCTAGAAGATGCACTGCAGGAATTCACCAAGGCTCCTTTGAAATCACCTCCCAAACCCACGACCACTACCATCTAGAAAGACAAGGGTAGCAGATAGATGGGAACACCGCCACCTGGAAGTTCCCTTTCAAGTCACTCACCATCCTGACTTGGAAATATATCCTCGTTCCTTCATTTTTGCCAGGTCAAAATCCTGGAACTCCCTAACAGCACTGTGGGTGTACCTACACCACAGAGATGGCAGCGGTTCAAGAAGGCAGCTCACCACCACATTCTCAAGGGTAATTAGGGATGGGCAATAAATGCTAACCCAGCCAGCAACACCCACGTCCCATGAAAGAATAAAAAAAACTCCTGCCCAATTCACACTGTGCTTTGTCAACCACTGTCCTCTATGGGCTTGTTTGTGCTGATGCACCTGCTGAGTTTTCCAATTCCCATCAACACCTTCTTCATGTCTCATACAGGGCCTGCAGCTGGCCGCCAACAGAGTGGAACAGCACAGACTTCACTGGCCTCTCGGTGAGGTCTACAGATTCAGCATCATCACATCCAAACTCCACACCATCCACCACTGCAGACCACATACACCTCAGTGGGATCAAAGTCTAACTTACAGGGAATACAGGGTGAGCAGCACCTCACCAATGAACAAGAGTAGGAGGGTGAGGCAGAGTCAGATGTGGGCAGTCTCTTTTGGAGAGATGGCCAAATCCACAGGGCAAAGGCGCTGGGCCTCAGGTGTCACAGACAAGGAGAGTCTTTCTGGAGTATCATAAGCAGATGAGTCCCCAAAAGGCAGTGATCTCTGAGGTAATTAGGAACCATGGCAGTCAATGAAGGGGCCTATTCAGCACATGTGCTTTGTCATGGCTTAGGGACTTCAGCGCATGAGCTCCTCCAGTGAGAGAGTGACCACCCTCATGGGGAGCCACATGCGTTATTCTGAGTGAGTGTAGGAGCACTGCGCTGAAATGTACAGACACAGTAAAACTCTCTGTAGCATTGGTCCCTCAGACTCACTGATGGTGCAGAGATGCCAGTGCACCCAAGTTGGTGCTCTTTTCAGCATTCAGGGACATCAACCGAGTGTCACCCTTTGCTTTCTTGACCTCTCTGACTGAGGGCTCATTCATGCAGCAAAAGCCAGTGACAGAGCCTTCCCCAGATTACAATGGTAATTGAGGGATATGGGAATTGGCAGGAAAATGAAGCCCAAAGATCAACCACGATCATGTTGAATGATGGCGCAGGCTCAATGGGTCAAAAGGTCTACTCCTGCTCCTATTTCTTGTGGGTTGTGAGTTGTCAGGCCATTGTGGACCAGAGTGCAAATGTCCAAGACCATCTGCTTGAATAGACACTATCTCCTCCAGCTCTGTTATTTGAAGGTAGTTGACTCTTGGGTGGTACACATAATGTCTTGGTAGCACATTCTTCTCATTGTAACCCCTCTCTGTGCTCCTCTAGCCTCCTCCTTGCTCTTCAGTGCAATATCAGAGTAGTCTATTTCCTTTGCCAGTCACTGAGCTGCCAGTGGTTTGTGCAGCCAGACTTCTTCTGCTGCCCAGGTGGTGTCAGCAACCTAATACCTTTCTCAGGTTTCCCACCCCTCACTGAGAAATACCAGCCCTTTCAGCACCAGTGATGGCAAATCTGTGCCACTAATTGAGCAGCTGTGTGGTTTCCCAGTGTCTCCATTAGACCTGATGACTCCCCATTGTGCGCATGCCAGGTTCACCCTGATGTGCTCCAAACAGTGCAGCCCAGATTTTCACTCCCTGGTCAGTTGCATAGAGATGGGCGAATTCCCAATTCCGTGAACCTAACCTTTAAAAATGGCTGCCCGGACATCAGATTTTCCATCCGGCTGGATGGGTTGTGGTAGGCTAGTTTAGAAGTCGGGGTGGGCAACCCCGGAAGGACTGAGGAGGCTGCCAGGTGTGGAGGCAGCTGGGCAGAAGGCCTGCCTCCAGGCACTGGCCCTGTGTCCAAAGTTTAAAAATGAAGAATAAAACACGAAACATCCCTCTAGCCCTTAACCCCCATCCACCCCCCCATGGGCTCTATGCATGTCCATGTCAAGCATGCCCCCCACCCACTGCATGGATCTTTATAACCCCTATGCCAACTGTCATGACTCACTGGGGACAGTGCGCTATAATATCGAGCCCCACTGCTCCCCAAGCTGAGTTTGATCAAACCACCATATTACTCTAACTCTACTTAACTGTTTAATTTAGGTTAACTTAATACAAGCACCAGGTTTGTAAGCTTAATAAGTAAATAACTGTTTATTGAACAAATTGTCTTTAACTAGTGGCAAAAGGAAGAAATATGAACTGCTAACTTCTAATGCTATAACTTAAACTCTACTCCCTTCTTAAATCCCTAAGCACACACATGCAAGACACAAAAACATGGATTTTAAGGGTAGGATAAAACAGTTCAATAGCACCAATTCCAGAGTACAGGGTTCGATGGGTTGATTTTGATTAATGGCTTCCAAATTTCTTTCAGCTTTTCTTGATGACACAAGGTGGTCTTCCAGCACTTTCAGTCTTTAGTTCACTGGTTGAGCACTTGCCTTTCAATGGCTCTAACAGTCTTTTTCCTCTTTGCCTCTTGACGGGCGTTTTCAGAGAGAGAGCAGATTGTAGAGATATGAGAAGGAAAAAAAAAACACCTAGCTATTATTGTGGAATTACTAGAGTAAGAGGCTTTAGGTCTTGATCCATGTTAGGAGCTATTCCTGCACTGCTTTCACCACAAAACCTGGTCACCTGGTCAAGAGCCAATTAAAATGCTGTTGTTAGGCAGCTCCCTTGGTCCAGGGCTCCTTTCTAGGACCATCCTGTCTTTCAGTCCTGTTCTAGGACTGCAACATTGTATATATTTCTTATCCTGTTCCAGTGGACATGTCTTCCAACCTGCAGCCATTATAATTCTAATTCACAGTCCAACAGAAAATAAAAATATGTTATTTACAACAGTCCAAAAAAAAATGTTCCTTACACAACTTAGTACTAACTCATACCAACCCATGTTCCCCACCCCCACCCTTTATTCTTCCACCTACCATGCCACCGCACCCAGTATCTACCATGGGCAGGCATCAGGACCCATGCAGAGATGAGATAAAATTAAGTTCTATAAAATAAAGTTCTAAATGCCTATTACAGACTTCACTATATCAGGGTGAAAAACACCCTCATTCATAAAAACCCATTTACTATATTTACATTCCTTGATCTAAATAAAGCCTTATAACAAATATGTCATTCAAGTGCCTTATAACAACAAGCATTGGAATTCATAGTCATACATCAGAGCCTATAATTATATGTAGCTGTCAATCAAACTGTGAAACAGCAGGCACCCTACTCATAATGGATGGTTGTGAAATCAGTCATGCAGTAATGGAAGCCCTCAGGCTTATGTCAATGGATAGAGTGAAATAGCAAACAATCATTTGTCTTAACACTCCAGGCATCTTTTTTCAAAGATTTAAAGGGCAAGACTTTTAAATGCCTTGACAGCTTGACAGCTCCCTTTGACAGCTCCACTTGACACTTTTGCCAGTTCACTTTGCCAGGTCCCCTTGACAGGTCCTTCAGATAATTTTAACAGTTGATTTTGACAAGCAGTTGAATTGAACATATGAATTAGGAACAGGAATAGGCCACCCAGCCCCTTGAGCCTGTTCCACCATTCAATAAGATCATGGCTGATCTGAATGTAACCTCAACCCCACATTCCTGCCTACCCCTGATAACCTTTCACCCCCTTGTTAATCAAGGACCTCTCTAGCTCTGCCTTAAAAATATTCAAAGACACTGCTTCCACCACCTTTTGCGGAAGAGAGTTCCAAAGGTTCATGACCCTCTGAGAGAAATAAAATCTCCTCATTTCTGTCTTAAATGAGCGACCCCTTATTTTAAACCGTGACGCCTAGTTCTAGATTCTCCCAGAAGAGGAAACAGCCTCTCCACATCCATTCTCAGTAACATAAGGGCTTCAGTCAAGTCGGCTTTACGCTTCTAAACTCCAGCAAGCCTAACCTATTCCACCTTTCCTCATATGACTACCTGCCATTTCCTGGTGTTAGTCTAATAAACCTTCTCTGGACTGTTTCTAACACATTTACATCTTTCCTTAAATAAGGAGACCAGTACTATACACAATACTCCAGGGGGAGAATTTTGTCCCCGTTGGGCAGGCTGGTCGGGAGCGGGCATGGGCAGGCACGGAGCCGATTGCCGCCTGCGACTGGCTGCGTGCCGCAATTTATGTGAGCAAGCCAATTAAGGCCTACCCAGCGTGATGCGTGCCCGATACCGCTCAGTGCTACCTGTGTGGTCAGGGGGAGGAGGGAGAGTAGGGGTCTGCGCTCTTTCGCGCAGCGCGGAAATCTCCCTGAGACACGGAGCTGTCTCAGGGAGATTAATTTCATAATGAGAATTTTTAATAAAGAAGGTAAGAAGTTATTTACACATGTCCCCTCATGTGACAATGTTTGTCAAATGTTTAATAAATATTTATAAATTTAATAAACCCTACATGAAGCCTCATCCTGTCCATGGATGAGATTTCATCAAAAATGCAAAGGTCACCTGGGCTCTTCGACTGCCCACCAACCTTAAGGTTGGATGGGCAGCCCTGTAAAATTGTTTAGTTAGTTTATTATTGGCCTTACCAGGCCTTTGACAGTTCGGTGGGTGCGCAGCTGACTCTGGTGCGCGACCGCCTAATGAAAGATTGTAATGATGCGTGGTCACGTCAGGACACACGCCCAAAATCACCGCATGTAATTTTGTGCGTCACACGCCGAACAGAAGATTCTGTCCCAGATGTGGCCTCACCAGTGCCCTGTATAACTGAAGCATAACTTCTTTACACTTGTAATTAATTCCCCTCGCAATAAATGATAACATTTTATTAGCTTTCCTAATTACTTGGTGTACCTGCATGCACAAGTACACCCAGATCCCTCTGAATCTCAGAGCTCTACAATCTCTCACCATTTAGATAATACACTTCTTTTTTATTCTTTCTGCCAAAATGGACAATTTCACATATGCCCATATTATACTCCATTTACCAGATCTTTGCCCATTCACTTAACCTACCTATGTCACTTTGTAGCCTCCTTTCACAATTTACTTTCCTACTTATCTTTGTGTCATCAGCAAATTTAGCAACCATTCCTTTGGTCCATTCATCCAAGTCATTTATATAAATTGTAAAAAGTTGAGGCCCCAACACTGATCCCTGTGGCACACTGCTCGTCGCATCCTGCCAACCAGCTAAAGACTCATTTATGCCAACTCTCTGCTCCCTGTTAGCTAGCCAATCTACTATCCATGCAAATATGTTACCCCCTATACCATGAGCTTTTCTAAAATAGCACTTTATCAAATGCCTTATAGAAAGTACAGTACATCCACCGGTTCCCCTTTATCCACAGCACATGTGACTCCTTCGAAGAACTCCAATCCCCATGATTTCCCTTTCACAAAACCATGTTGACTCTACCTCATTGCCTTGAATATTTCTAAGTGTCCAACGATCACATCTTTAATAATAGCTTCTAACATTTTCCAAAGGATAGATGTTGGGCTAACTGGCCTATAGTATCATGCTTTCTGCCTCCCTCCCTTTTTGAATAAAGGAGTTACATTTGCTATTTTCCAATCTAATGGAACCTTCCCTGAATCTAAAGAATTTTGGAAAATTAAAACCAATGCATCAACTATCTCACTAACTATTCCTTCAAGCCTTTAGGGTGAATTCCATCCAGATCTGGGGATTTGTCAGCCCGCAGCCCCAACAATTTGCTCAATACCACTTCCCCAGTGATTTTAATTTTCCAGAGCTCCTCCCTCCCTTCCATTTCCTGATTTACAGCTATTTCCTGTATGTTAATTGTTTCCTCTTTAGTGAAGATGGAAGCAAAATTCCTGTTTAATTCACCTGCCATTTCCTTACTTTTCATTAACAATTCCCCAGAAGCACTCTCCATAGGACCAACGCTCACTTTGTTAACTCTTTTCTTATTTAAATATCTATAGAAACTCTTACTATCCATCTTTATATTATTAGCTAGCTTTCTCTCAAACTCTAATTGTTCCTTGTTAATTTTTTTTGTCATTCTTTGCTGTTCTTTACGTTCTTTCCAACCTTCTGGTCTGCTACCCGTCTTTGTGTAATTATATGCATTTTCTATAAGTCTGATACGGTCTGTAACTTTTTTAGTTAAACACAGGTGGGCCCTCTCCTTGGAATTTTTGTTTCTCATTGGAATGTATCTATTCTGTGTATTCTGAAATATCCATTTAAATTTTAGCCACTGAACCTCGATTGACCTATCGCTTAACCTCATCTGCCAGTTCACTTTAGCTAGCTCTAGTTTCATGCACTTATAATTGCCCTTATTTAAAATTAAAATACTAGCCTCAGATGCAATCGTTTCTTCCTCAAAATGAATGTAGAATTCAATTATATTATGATCGTTGCTACCTAGGGGTGCCTTCACTATGAGGTTATCAATTCTCCTATCATGTTGCTCAATACCAGGTCTAGTATAGCCTGCTCTCTGGTTGGCTCCAGAATGTGCCATTCTAAGAAACTATCCCAAAAACATTCTATGAACACCTCATCTACACTACCTTTGCCCATCTGATTTTTCCAGTCTATATGTAGGTTAAAATGCGCTGTGATTATTGCTGTACCTTTCTGGCAAGCTCCCATTATCTCTTCTTTTATACTCTGTCCTACAGTTAGGGGGCCTGCACACCAATCCTACAAGTGACTTCTTGCCTTTATCATTCCTCATCTCAAACCAAACTGCCTCTGCATCCTGGTTTCCTGAACTTAACTCTCTAATGTGTCTCTGTAATTGCTATCAGATCGTACTCATTTATTTCTATCTGCACTATCGGTTCGTCTGTTTTGCTTTGAATGCTACAGACGTTAAGATACAAAGCCTTTAACCTTGTCCTTTTATTATTTTTGTAGCATCTGCTGATTTTCTCTTAGATTTGTACTCTCTGTTCATTCCTGTCATGGTCTGTTTATCATATTTATTAATACCTTCCTCTCTGCCTTGTCTCTACTCTTTGGTTCACCACATCTTCCCAAATTTGATCCCTTGCCCCCACTATTCCATTTAAAACCCTCTCTAGTTCCCTTGTTATGCAGCTCGCGAAGACACTAGCACAATTAAGGTGTAGACTGTCCCGACAGCACAAATCTCACTTTCCCCAATACTGGTACCAGTGCCCCATGAACCAGAACCCACTTCTCCCACACCAGTCTTTGAGCCACACATTCATCTCTCTAATCTTATTTGCCCTATATGCCAATTTGCATGTGGCTCATGTAATAACCCAGGCATTATTACTTTTGAGGTTCTGGTCGTAATTTGTTGCCTAGCTCATCATACTGACTATGGAGGGTCTCCTTCCTCATCTTGCCTATGTCATTGGTACCTACATGGCCCATGAATTCTGGATCCTCCCACTGCAGGTTCATCCACTGCTCTGAGCAAATGTCCCAAACCATGGCACCGAGCAGACAATATAGCCATTTGGACCTTTGCTCCTTGCTACAGAGAACAATGTCAATTCCCCTCACTATAGTATCATTACATTCCTTTGTGCTCCCCCACTTGAATGGTTTCCTGTACCACGGTGCCATGGGCAGTCAGCACATTCACCCTGCAGCCCCCACTGTCATCCAAACAAGCTGAGAGAACCTCAAACCTGTTGGACAACTGCAGAGGCTCTCATACCTGCCCTCTGTGTCCCCTTACCTGCCTCAGCTACTGTCACACCCTCCTGTCCCTGAACTACCTTCACATCAGAAGATCCTATCCTAACAGATGTCACTGCCACCTGGTACAAAGTGTCCAGGTAACTTTCTCCCTCCCTGATGTGTCGCAGAGTCTTCAGCTCAGCCTCCAGCTCAATTACTCTGAGCCAAAGCTCCTCAAGCCATTGGCACTTACTGCAGATGTGCCTGCCCTGGATAACATTGGTAACCAGGAGCTCCCACATGCTGCAGCTGTGACATATCACCTGTGCTGTCATACTTATGTGCTTTAATCTGAATTATTTTATTCAATTATTTATTTTCTTTTATATATTTATTAGTCTTATCACAAATTTCTGTACTATTTTAAACCTTAGGAATAGAATAGACCTTGACCATTTACCAGACACTTACCAAACAGCTAGCTTCGTCTCTTGTTGTAGAGGAAGAACCATTTCTTACAGGGGAAAGGGTTAGAAAAAACAAAGGGAGCACCTCCCTCCGCTCCTCTCCGAATTCCTTCAGCTCACCAAACTCCCACACTCAGTTGAGGCAGCACACTCATTGCTGGAGGTACTGAGAATGCCTGAATTTATATGTTCTAAGAAAGGAGTCTCTGTGTCTCCAGGTCTTCTTTCCACTTGCTCTTCTAGGTAGTGGTTATTGTCTTTGGGTCCTCTCACTCTTCTAGGTGATGATTACTGTCTCTGGATCCTCTCTTCACATACTCTTCTAGGTGATGATTACTGTCTCTGGGTCCTCTCTTCACATACTCTTCTAGGTGGTGGTTACTGTCTTTGGGTCCTCTCACTCTTCCACATTGTGGTTACTGTCTCTGGGTCCTCTTTTCACCTGCTCTCAAATTTAACTATTCCAAAGGGCACCTTACCTTCCCAAAAAGGTACCTGACCCACACCAAAGGACACATTACCTGCCATAAAGGTGTCTCAGGACCATATCCAAAGAGGTACGAGGTACTCTGGCTATCCAAATAAACCCACAAAGCTTAGACCTGCTCTAACCTGCACACTCCGAGTTTCACACTCCTGGCCTACCAAAATCCCACTTCAGTGGAGGCAATGGATGATTTAAGTGGCCTGCTGCCTCCGCAAAACACACAAGCACAAAATGTGCAAAAACTATTCCCATCCCCACCCCTGCGAAAATGGGAGGTGCCATGTTGGAGATGGGACTTGTGATCTTCGGGCAGTTCCGCCATTTTATCTTTGATGGAGAGGCTCGCTGTTGTGGCAAAAATCTGGGCCTGCATGTTTCCCATGCCTGCCGATTGAAAATCTGAAACTGGCCTGGTGAGGCCTTTTAATTAGTTCCACAATTAGTTTAACAGGCAGTTAACAGGAGGCATGGAGGGTTCAAAACACACCCCCCTCCGCCCACCCTCCCAGTGAAAGTTGCACTGTGTTCTAGAGGTGACGAAATCCAGTGCTGCCCTCCAGGAGCAGAATTATCAAATCACAACTGCACCAGCTTCTGCCCCACCAGCGATTGAAAATCCAGCCCGAAGTTCAAAAATACAGATACACTACTCCCTTCACAGAGAAGCAACTAATACATTTAGTGATCCATCGAACATTCAAAATTAGTTTATGAAAATACATATTTCTCTGAGTCTTCAGTTGTATTTATTCTGAATTTTATTCAATTTCAACTCCATCTGCTTCCCCATTTATTGATTGTTTTGACCACTGCTTCAGTTATATCTTTTAAAAGTGTTTTTAAATTGCTTTGTTATGACTTATAACCAATCCATCATTGTAATTTCTTGGTGGACGCTTTTCTTAAATATTTACAAGAAACTGTACTTTAAGTAATATGCTGTAATTGTATTTCTCGCTATATTTGTAAGTCTGACATACTGGGCATTCTGACACACATCAAGGTGTCACAAATGCAAGGGGCGGAATCATCCCAGATTTGCATTAAGTGCGGTAGCGGGCAGGAAAAAGAATGTTTTACCCACCAGCCGCAGTGGTGGGTTTTCATGCATTATCATCCCAAGCCAGCCTCATTAAGCACGCATTCCCGGGAAACACACCGTTTTGACAGTGGGCAGGCTCTCATTCACTCACCACTCCATCAACTCGCCGCTTTATCACCATATTTAAAGTGCAGCCATGCACACACCTCTTAGTGCTTCCAGCCCAGGATTGCTGCACGGTGCAGCAACATCACCAATCCAGCTTGGGAGACGGTGGCAGTGGTGGTCAGTGCCAACACCCTGCAAAAGAGGGCAGCCACCCAATGCAGCAAGGGGATGAATGATCTCCTTCATTCTGACAGGCTAAGCAACTCTTCTCATCAGTTGCAACTCACACACTGAACAAACCCATCACACATCCACAGGGTTCTCACTCACTGCCAGTTCAAGAACATCGCCATTCACTCTCTTTCACACACACCTTCATTGTCCTCATCTTGCCCATGGGACCAGTCACCATCCACACATGCCAGGAACACTTATCATCTGGCCTGACAGGTGTCCTGTTTACACTCTCCCCATCACAAGCTGGCACACAAAAAGAGGGAGAGGTTGTAGACTGATGGAGGAGTTCCTGAAATCAAGGTCCTCATGGACTTTGAAAACAGAGCCAATCAGCTGGCTGGTGATGTTCTGGACCATTCCTGCACTGATGGTGAGATTGGTGGTGCTCAACCAAGTGAGGATCCAGCAGTGCAACATCCATCAGACAACCATGCTATGAGTCATTGCCCTTGTTCCGTAATCCCCTGCCATGCACTAATTATCTCTCCTTGCTTTCGCAGGCACACCTGGGAAACAGCCAATGGAGTCCATGATCCAGGGCCTCCAATCAAGCCCCGAAGAAACCTCTGAAGTGGAATCAAAAGGCACTTTCATTGAAGTCCCACCACAGTGCTCACCCATGTCCTCCACTAGCCTAGAGACACACACCTCAGTGGGACCCAACTGTACAGTAGCCTTGGGATCACACTCTGGTGAGCACATAGCACTGTCTGATCCCCAGCAGGCGGTGGCAGGGACTTCCCAGGCCTCCAGCCCTCGGAGGACGTCTGGAGGCCAGAAATCTCCTGAGTCTGAGTCAGATGACAAGCCTCTGGACTCGGTAATATGACAGTTGCTGGAGCTGCAAAGGCAAGCTCGGGAACATCAGGAAGGGATGTCCGCTGCACTCCTCAGATTGCAAGGCACAATGGAGGAGTCCGTCCACCTTTAGGCTGAGGTGATAGCACTGACATACCAATGCACCATGGTCAACACTGATAGGATGGCGGCTGCCATGGAGACCTTGGTCCAGGACATCAGTCCTGCACTGCTGTGCGGGGCGAACTCCATTGTCGACATCATAGATAGCCTCAAACAATGTGTATAGGGTGCAGAGCAGCTCGATCTCACTCCAGCTTCCCCTCCTCCGCAAGAAGTCAGCCAGGGGCTTTCGGACACCCACAGGGAGGAGGACCAACAGCTTGACACCCCAGGACCATCCACCCAGGTGGTGTCCAGCCCATCTGAATTCCCCCTTCCTGTGACCCCCGCAGCTCCAGCTCTCAGATCGAGGAGGGTGCCACTGCCACACAGCAGGGCCCTGAAAGGAAGCCGGGGCCCTCCACAACTCGGCCCTCCAGAGGACACCCACTAAAGTCATCAGAGACTGGGCATACCATTCAGCAGGCTGCCTCCACCTCTGCTGTGGATGTCGGGGGAGCACCAAGATGTAGCAGCAGGGTTAGGAAGGTTAAGAAGATGTCGTTGCCCAGCGTGGGCACGGGTGTTAATCACTTGTACATAATGTTCACTATTTGTAAATAAACTCCCAAGAATGTCTCCCTGCCTATGATTCCTTGTTCTGAAGAGCAGTGTTCTTGTCACTCAGATGTGAACTCTTGGTTTCTGCACAAGATAAAGGCAGGTGTCTTATTCCAGGGCCTCTTCCCTGTGCTCTGTGCAGCCTTAAGACCAAAGTGATGGTCCGGCCTCACACTCACAGGACACATTACTGATGCCTGCACCTCGATGGTGCTCATCATTGCCAGAATGTAGTGGGCAGGCATCACAGAGTTCCGTCATTCTCTGTGTGTGCTCTCAGCACCTTTATGGTGGGGCTGGCCCCCCCTTGTCAGCATCTGTGTCCTTGATGCTGTGTCCCTGAAGGGGTTAGGCGCTGAAAGCTGAAAAAGGATCAGGTGCATTTAAAGTTTCACGACTGTATTTCCGCGATATGACCTTGATCACAAAGCGCAATGAGCTGCCCTCAGTCCGACAGAATTCAGACATTCTCAGAGGCTATGTGAAAATCTATGGAGTGTCCTCACTGCATGTTGTCATCATTCTCCTGGAATTGACCGACTATTAGAGCCTCCGCTGCGTCTCCATAACAGGAGCCTTATCATAGAACGTATGTGCGCTGCTGTCAGCCAGACTGGAGTCAAACATTCACAGATGCAATGAGAGGGTCTATGGTGTCTCCTCACTACATGTCACCATCATCCTCCCCAAATCTAGCAGCTATGAGGGCCTCCCGAGCCCACCTGCCTCGTCTGGCAAGTGCAATGGCCTCATCACCTTCATTGCCGCCCTCGAGGACCCCCTCACCCCCATCCCCATTGATAACCTCCTCATCGGAGGAGACGTGCAGCTCCACCATCCCCTCCTCAGTCAGCTCCTCTCCCCATTGCAGCACCAGGTTGTAATGGGCGCAGCAGGTGATGATGCATGGCACCCTCTGTGGACTATATTGCAAGGCTCCACCAGACCGATACAGGCACTGGAACCTCATTTTCAGCATCATGATGGTCTGCTCCACTAAGTTGCGAGTTGCAGAATAAGCCTCATTAAACCTTTGCTCAGCTGCACGGGTGTCATCAGCTATAGCCTCTGTGGGTAGCCCTTGTCCCCGAGGTGCCAATCCTGCAGCCTCTGTGGATCCTGGAAGACATCAGGATCTGTGACCTGCTAAGGGTGTAGAAGTCATGGACAATCCCTGGGAACTGTGCACACACCTGCAGGATGCATTGTGCTGGCTGTACAGCAGCTAGTAGAAGCCCATGAGGTTGACATAGTTGATTGCTTATTGCCCCGAAGACCTGAGCACCATGCGAGTGCAGTCAAAGGCACCCTGCACCTGTGGGAAACCTGAGATCTGGGCAAATCCCAGCGCTCTTGCATCCTGGCTCTCCTAGTCCTGCACGAAATGCACAAAGTTGTGTGCCTTCGCAAAGATAGCATCCGTGACCTCGGATGCATTTGTGAGTGGAAGCTTGTGATATCCCACAGAGGTCACCTGTGGAGCCCTAAAGGAGTCACTGGTGTAAAAATTGAGCGCCACTGTCACTTTCATGGTCACGGGCAATGGATGCCCTCCACGACCCTTTATTTTTAAACAGTGACCCCTAGTTCTAGACTCTCCCAAAAGAGGTATCATACTCTCCACATCCACCCTGTCAAGTCCTCTCAGGACCTCATATGTTTCAATCGAGTCACCTCTTACTCTTCTAAACTCCAATGGATACAAGCCCAGCCTGTCCAATCTTTACTCATAAGACAACCTGCCCATTCGAGGCATTAGACTGATAAACCTTCTCTGAACTGCTTCCAATGCATTTATATCCCTCCTTAAATAGGGTGGCCAGTACTGTACACAGTACTCCAGATGTGGTCTTACTAGTGCCTTCTATAACTGAAGTATAACTTTCCCTACTTTTGTATTCAAGTCCCCTCACAAATGATGACATTCTATGAGTTTTCCTGATTACTTACTGTACCTGCATACTAGCCTTTTGGAATTCATGCATTAAGACACCTAGATCTATCTGCATCTCAGAGATTTGCAATCTCTCACCATTTAGATAATATGCATCTCTACCCCATCCACTGCTTCATCCAAGTCATTTATATGAAGTCCTGGCACTGATCCCTGTGGCACAACATTCACTACACCTTACCAACCTGAAAAAGACCCATTTAGGCATACTCTCTGCTTCCTGTTAGCCACCCAATCTTCTATCCATGCCAATATGTTATAAGGAGGGAAAAATTATAGTATGAGAGAAAGCTTGCCAGAAATCTAAAAACAGATAGTAAGAGTTTCTATAAATATTTTAAAAAGAAATTAGTTAACAAAGCGACGTTGGTTCTATAGAAAGTAAGCCTGGAGAATTGATAATAGAAAACAAGGAAATGGCAGATGAATTGAACAGGTATTTTGCATCAGCCTTCACTATAGAATAGTGAATATCTATAGAATAGATAGAAGTAACATCTCAGAAGCAGTTATAAATCAGTAAATGGAAGAGAGGGAGGAACTCAGGAAGATTACAATCACCAGAGGAGTGGTACTGAGTAAAGTTTTGGAGCTGTGGGCTGACAAGTTGCCTGGGCCCTGATGGACTTCATCCTAGGGTCCTAAAGAAGTGTGTAGTGAGATAGTTGATGCAATGGTTTTAACTTCCCGAAACTCCCTTGATCTGGGGAAGGTCCTATTAGATTGGAAAATAGCAAATGTAACTTCATTAATCAAAAAAGGAGGGAGACAGAAAGTGGAAAACTACAGGCTAATTAGCTTAATATCTGTCATTGGGAAAATGTTGGAAGCTATTATTAAAGAAGCTATAGCAGGACACTCGGATAAGTTCAAGGCAACCGGGCAGAGTCAGCATGGTTTTGTGAAAGGAAAATCATGTTTAACCAACTTATTGGAGTTATTTGAAGAAGTAACATGTGCTGTGGATAAAGGGATGCACTCTACTTAGATTTCCAGGAGGCATTTGATAAAGTGCCACATCAAAGGTCACTGCGGAAAATAGAAGATCATGATATAAGTGATAACATATTGCAGAGCTCTGTTCCTTTGCTGTTCTGTCCAATCTCCTGACCATCTATCTAGCTTTGCATAATTTTCTTTAAAAACACCTTTTCTTTAAGTTTGATACTATCTTTAACTTTTCTAGTTAACCACAGATGGTGTGTCCGTCCCTTGGACTTTTTCTTACTAGTTGCAATATTCTGAAATATTTCCTTAAATGTTTGCCAATGCACCTATATTGACCTACCCCTTAACCTAATTTGCCAATTCACTTTAGCCAGCTGGGTTTTCATGCCCTCACAATTGCCCTTATTTAAGTTTAAAAACATAGTCTCAGACCCAGTCTTCTCTCCCTCAAACTGAATGTAAAATTTAAGCATATTATGGTCACTGCTACCTAGGGGTGCCTTCACTATGAGATCATTAATTAATCCCATCTCATTGCGCAATACCAGATTTAGTATAGCCTGCTCTCTGGCTGGCTCCAGAACATGCTGCTCTAAGAAACTATCCCAGAAACATCCTATGAACTCCTCATCTAGCCTACCTTTGCCCATCTAACTTTTCCTTACTATATGTTGATTAAAATCTCCCTGATTGTTGCTGTGCTTTTCTGACAAGCTCCCTTTATTTCTTCCTTTATGCTCCATTCTACCACTATTAGTGGGCCTGGACACGACTCCCACAAGTGACTTCATGCTCTTACCATTTCTCATCCCTACCAAAACTGTTTCCACATCATGGTTTCCTGAACTTAGGTCCTCCCTCTCCATTGTTCTAATACCATCATTAACTAATAGAGCCAACCCTCCACCTTTTACTTGCTTCCTGCCCTTCCTGAATATCGTATACCCTTTAATATTTAGGTCTCGATCCAGGTCTTCCTGCAGCCATGTCTCTGTAATGGCTATAAAATTGTATTTATTTATTTCTATGTGCGCTCTCAGTTTAATCTGTTTTGTTTTGAATGCTTCATGTATTCAGATACAGAGCCTTTAGGTTTACCCTTTTATTCTTTTTAAAATCTCTAGTCTCATCTGTTGATTTACTGTTAGATTTGTACCCTCTATTCCTTCCTGAGGACTCTGGGTCTATACTCGATGGAGTTTAGAAGAATAAGGGGGGATCTGATTGAAACTTACAGAATACTGAAAGGCCTGGATAGAGTAGATGTGGGGAAGATGTTTTCATTAGTAGGAAAGACTAGGACTCGAGGGCACAGCCTCAGAATAAAGGGAAGACATTTTAGAACAGAGATGAGGAGAAACTTCTTTAGCCAGAGAGTGGTGAATCTATGGAATTCATTGCTACAGAAGGCTGTGGAGCCCAGGTTATTGAATGTATTTAAGACCGAGATAGATAGGTTCTTGATTGGTAAGGGGATCAAAGGTTACGGGGAGAAGGCGGGAGAATGGGGTTGAGAAACTTATCAGCTACGATTGAATGGCGGAGCAGACTCGATGGGTAGAATGGCCTAATTTCTGCTCCTATGTCTTATGGTCTGTCACTGTCTTTTCCCATATTAGCACCTTCCTCTTTTGCTTTGTCTCTGCTCTTTAATTTACCGCATCTTCCCAAGTTTGTACCTTGCCCCCATTACTTAGTTTTAAACCCTCTCTACTTCTTTAGCTATGCAGCTTGCAAGAACACTGGTCCCAGCACAGTTCAGGTGCAGACCATCCCAACAGTATAGATCCCACTTTCCCCAATACTGGTGCTAGTGCCTTACGAGCTGGAACCCACTTCTCCCACACCAGTCTTTGAGCCACACATTCATCTCCCTAATCTGATTTGTCCTTTGCAAATTTGCACATGGCTCAGCTAATAATCCAGACACTATGACCTTTGAGGTTCTACTTCTTAATTTAGTGCCAAGCTCCTCATACTGACTCTGCAGAACCTCCTCCTTTGTCCTGCCTATGTTGTTGGTACCTACATGGCCCATGATAACTGGGTCCTCCCTCTCCCACTGTAAGCCCCAAGCAGATGTCCCAAACATTGTGGATGCAGAAGATTATGCCAGGAGTACCTGAAAATGAGTCACCAACCTGATGAAGCTAACACAGAACTATATGCATGGTAAATGGCATGAAGGAACTGAGATGTTTTTCCAAGTTAGGATGATGTGTGATTTGGAAAGAATCATGGAACCTGTGGTGACACCAGGCACGAGGCTACTTGTCCTTCTAGGTCATAGAGATCGGAGGTTTGGCAGGTGATGTTGAAGACGTCTTGGGAAGCTGCTAAAATGCATCTTGTAGATGGTACACACTATAGCCTCAGTCGGCTGGTGGTGGGGAAGAGGTGAACATTTAAGATGGTGGATGGGGTGCCAATAAAATGGGCTGCTTTGTCCAAGATGGAGTCGAGCATCATGTGTGTTGTTGGAGCTGCACTCATCCAGGTAAGTGGAGAATTTTCCATCACACTCCTCACTTGTGCCTTGTATATGATGGACAGAGTCAGGATGGGAATCACTTGCCACAAAATATCCTACTTCTGAAAGGCTCTAATAGACACAGTATTTATGCGGGTGGTCCAGTTAAGTTTCTGGTCAATGGTGACCCCCGGGATGTGGACGGTTGGGGACTGAGGATCATAATGCCATTGAATGTCAAGGGGAAGTAGTTAGACTCTATCTTCTTGGAAGTTTTCTGCACAGCTGGAGGTCATCTGCCCCCTGTGCCTCAGTTTGGCCATGCCAAGGTTTCTCTGCATGTGCTTGTATCTTCCACTGCTTCAAATATTTAAACAATTTTCACTGAATTGTAATTGCGATTTTCATCATCTCAGGCACTCTCTGTGACATAGCACTCAAAACTCCAAAACCCTTTGTATAAACAGATTCCTCCGAATCTTCTCATTTTATGTATGGCAATTAGAAATCGATGACCCTTCATTTCTGACCAAGTCAAAGCCTCCATTATTTTCTCCTCTGAGTCCTCTTCACTCCAGTAGGAGTAGCCCCAGTATCTTAAGTTGCTTTTCATAACTAGAATATTTTTCAAATATCTACACCATTGCTAAGGTCACTGATTTCCACCTCCATAACTACCCAACCCCATCCTGACTCAGCTCATCTGCTGCTGAAACCCTCATCCATGCTTTTGTTATCTCTAGGCTTGACTAATCTAACATATTCCTGGCCAACCTCCCACATGCTACCCTCTGAAAACTTGAGATCATCCAAAATTCTGCTGTGTGTCCTTACTTGCACTTAATCCCATTCACCCATGTGTACGTTGACCTATTATTAGCTCCCAGTTAAGCAACAGCTCAATTTTAAAATTCTCAGTTTTATTTTCAGATTGTTCCAAGGCCTTGCCCTCCCTATCTCTACAATCTCCTCCAGACCCACAAGCCTCCAAGATACCTGCACTCATATAATTCTGGCTTCATAAGCATCCCCAATTTGAATTTCTTCACCATTGGTGTATGATCCTTCAAATGCCAAGGTTTAAAGTCTGGAATCCCCTCCCTACGCCTCTCCTTTACCTGGCTTTAAGACACACATGAAAACCTAGCTCTGACCAAACTTTTGGACATTTGCCCTTATAACGTCTCATGCAACTTAGTGTCACATTTCGCTACATAACCTTGGTGCATTAAAGGCACTATGTAAATGCAGGTTATTGTTATTGACCCTCCTCATGTTAATGGCATTTACCCACCTGCAACCAGAGACTATTACCATTCTTAGCTAGAGGAAAGCGGGTGGTAAGTGACCAAAAAGAATGAATGTTTAGTTTGTTTTGCATGTATTATATGCCTATTTTAGCATAATGAGTGTTTGTATATTGTATTATCAAAAATGATCAATTATCAACTTCCTATATGAGCCTGTGTGATTAAATTCACCAACTCCAATGTACAGGCAAAACTATTACATTTTTGAAAATCATGCTACTTTTAGTTTACAAATAATCTAAAATCTTCCAAGCTCTGTATAAGTGAGTAAACCTAGATGTTCGTTGGTGATTTGCAGATAATCCCATCTTAAGGTTTAGCTTCATTCTTCTTGTTTATAAGAAGCCTTTAATATGATCATTCCACTAAATAATACATCAGGGTTTAATAGGTATAAAACAAATGCTTACTAAACAGCAAACAATTTGACAAGCACGCAGTTTTATTTATGATTTATCTACATGCGCCAACTCACAGAAAACATTACAAAGAGATTTTTTTTGTTCTTTCACGGATATGAGCATCACTGGCTAAGCCAACATTTATTGCTCATCCCTAATTATCCCAGAGAAGTTGGTGGTGAGCTGCCTTCTTGAACCGTTGCAGTCCATGTGGTGAAAGTCCATGTACTATTAGGGAGGGAGTTCCAGAATTTTGACCCAGTGACAGTGCAGGAATGGCGATATATTTCCAAGTCACAATAGTGAGTGGCTTCCAGATGGTGGTGTTCCCATAGGCCTGCTGACCTTATCTTTCTAGATGGTGGTGGTCGTGGGTGTGGAAAGTGCTGTCTAAGGAGACTTGGTGAGTTCCTGCAGTGCATCTTGTAGATGGTACACACTGCTGCCAGAGTCCATCAATGGTGGAGGGAGTGAATGTTTATGGATGGGGAGACAATCAAGCAGGCTACTTTGTCTCGGACTGTGTCAAGTTACTTGAGTGTTGTGGGAGCTGTACTCACTCAGGCAAGTGGGGAGTATTCCATCACACTCCTGACTTGTGCCTTGTAGATGGTGGACAGGCTTTGGAGAGTCAGGAGGTGAGATACTCGCCGCAGGATTCCTAGCCTCTAACCTGCTCTTGTAGCCATAACATTTACATGGCTAGCACAGTTCAGTTTCTGGTCAATGGTTGCCCCAGGATGTTGATAGTGGGGGTTTCAGTGATGGTAATGCCATCGAATGTCAAGGGCGCTATGGTTAGATTCTCTTTTGTTGGAGATGGTCATTGCCCGGCACTTGTGTGGCGCGAATGTTACTTGCCACTTGTTAGCCCAAGCCTGGATATTTGTCGGGTCTTGCTGCATTTGGATATAGACCGCTTCAGTATCTGAGGAGTCATTGATGAAGCAGCTGAAGACGGTTAGGCCAAGGACACTACCCTGAGGAACTCCTGCAGTGATGTCCTGGAGCTGAGATGACTGACCTCCAACAACCACAAACATCTTCCTTTGTGCTAGGTATGACCCCAACCAACGGAGAGTTTTCCCCCTGATTCCCATTGACTCCAGTTTTGCTAGGGCTCCTTGATGCCACACTTGGTCAAATGCTGCCTTTATGTCAAGGGCAGTCGCTCTCACCTCACCTCAGGTGTTAAGCCCCTTCGTTTATGTTTGACCTAAGGCTGTAATGAGGCAGCAGCTGAGGCACCCTGGCAGAACCCAAAGTGAGCATCAGCGAGCAGGTTATTTCTAAGCAAGTGTCGCTTGTTGGCTCTGTTGATGATCCCTTCCATCATTTTACTGATGGTTGAGAGTAGACTGATGGCATGGTAATTGGTCGGGTTGGATTTGTCCTGCTTTTTGTAAAAAGGGCATATCTGGGCAATTTTCCACATTTCTGGGTAGATGCCAGTGTTCTAGCTGTGCTGGAACAGCTTGGCTAGGAGCGCGGCAAGTTCTGGAGCACAAGTCTTTAGTATTATTGCCGGAATATTGTCAGGGCCCATAGACTTTGCACTGTCCAATGCCTTCAGCCATTTCATGATATCACATGGAGTGAATTGAATTGGCCGAAGACTGGCATCTGTGTTGCTGGGGATCTCCAGAGAAGGCCAAGATGGCTCATCCACTCGGCACTTCTGGCTGAAGATTTTTGTGAATGCTTCAGCCTTAACCATTGCACTGATGCGCTGGGCTTCCCCATCATTGAGGTTTGGGAAACTTGTGGAACCTCCTCCTCCAGTGAGTTGTTTAATTGTCCACCACCATTAATGGATGGATGTGGCAGAACTGTGGAGCTAAGATCTGATCCATTGATCATGGAATCACTTCACTATCACTCGCTACTTTTGCTGTTTGGTATGCAAGTAGTCCTGTGTTATAGCTTCACCAGGTTAACACCTCATTTTTAGGTAGGCTTGGTGCTGCTCCTGGCTTGCTCTCCTGCACTCTTCATTGAACCAGTGCTGATCCCCTGGCTTGGTGATAATGGTAGAGGGGGGAATATGCCAGACCATGAGGTTACAGATTGCAGATGAGTGCAATTTTGCTGCTGCTGGTGGCCCACAGCGCCTCATGGTTGCCCAGTCTTGAGCTGCTAGATCTTTTCGAACACTATCCCATTTAGCACGGTAGCCATGCCACACAATGCGATGGACGGTATCCTCAATGTGAAGACGGGACTTTGTCTCCACAAGGACTGTGTGGTGGTCACTGCTACCGATATTGTCATGGACAGATGCATCTGCGGCAGCAGGTTGGTGAGGATGAGGCCAAGTATGCTTTTCCCTTTTGTTGCGTCTCTCACCACTTGACGGAGACCTAGTCTAGTAATCATGTCATTTAGGACTCAGCCAGCTCGGTCAGTAGTGGTGCCATCAGGCCACCTTTGGTGATGGACATTAAAGTCCCCCACCCAGAGTACATTCTGTGCCCTTCCCACCCTCAGTGATGTTCAACATGGAGAATTACTGATTCATCAGCCGAGTTGGGGTGGGCAATATATGATAACCAGCAGAAGGATTCCTTGCCCATGTTTGAACTGATGCCGTGAGACTTCATGGGGTCCAGAGTCAATATTGAGTACTCAAAGGGCAACTCCCTCCCAACTGTACACCTCTGAGCTGCCACTTCTGCTGCGTCTGTTGGGCCAGTGGGACAGGACATTTCTAGAGATGGTGATGATGGTGTCTGGGACATTGCCTGTAAGATATGATTCCATGAGGATGACTATATCAGCAACAGCTTGACTAGCAACTGTGAGACAGCTCCCCCAATTTTGACACCACCACCCAAATTTTAGTGAGGAGGACTTTGCAGGATCAACAGGGCTGAATTTTCTGTTGTCGTTTCCAGTGCCTAGGTCAAAGCCAGGTGCTCCATCCGATTCCATTCCTTTTAGGCTTTTTAGTGGATGTATACAACTGGCCATTTCAGAGGGCAGTTCAGAGTCAGCCACATTGTTGTGGGCCTGGAGTCACATGTAGGCCAGACCAGGTAAGGATGGCAGATTTCCTTCCCTAAAGGGCATTAATGCACCAGAAGGGTCTCTACAACAATTGACAATAGTTTCTTGGCCATCATTAGATATTTAATTCCAAAATTTTATTGAATTCAAATTTCACCATCTGCATTACCCTGGGTCTCTGAATTACTAGTCCAGTGTGAATACCACTGCGCCACCACCTCTCCCTCTAGAACTGTAGAGTACATCAGCACGTTCCATTCCATTTAGCAGTAACAATGGTATTACTGAAACATGGTTAAAGGCAACAAAGAGTCATATTGCATCAATTCTCTAAGATAGTGAATGTAGGAACTGGTTTTATAGCTTCAATTTCTCACATCTTTAGCCTGTCTCCAGTGGATGGAAAATGGAAAAGCTCAGGTGGTGTGTAGCTTCAAGGTGTTCTCATGCACCTCCAACAGCTTCTCAAGATTGGCATGACAGGCAGCTCACACAAATTTGCCAAACCTGTTCCTCAGTCAATAGTATAATTTTTCAAGCATAACAAGTATTTTAGTTATGGTAAAAACTATTAGGTCTAACTGGCAGGTCCCTTTCTATAGATCACTGCACCATTGGAGGTCACTTCGACCCATCTCTATCCCAATTTTTTATAGATACTACCATATTCACAACTGCTCAGAACTCCCCTTTCTTGTTCTTTTGAATTTCCAATCTGTGCTCTTTCTCTCCCTTATATCCCCAAGTTGAAATCAAGATTTATCATACCTTCTCCAAATCTAACACATTCTCTAGCAGGATCTCAAAAACTGCAGAATCTTCACCAGGCCTCGCTGTCTCTTGCAATTCACCAGCTTTTAAAACTTAAGCTTAACTTCACCGAATCACTACTTCTTGATTTAAGAGGAGACAATGGCGTAGTGGTAATTTCACTGGACTAGTTACCTAGAGACCCAGACTGATGCTTTGGGAACAGGAGTGATTGCCGTAAAAACCCATCTGGTTAACTAATGTCCTTTAGGGAAGGAAGTCTGCCATCCTTGCCCATTCTGGCCTGCATGTAACACCAGATCCATAGCAATGTGATTGACTCTTAACTGCCCTCTGAAATGGCCTAGCAAGCCACTCAATTCAAGGATAAGTAGGAATGGACAACAAATGCTGGCTTTGCCAGCGACACCCACATTCCATGAAAGAATAAATTAAAAAATTACCTCAACTTCTGTTATTCTCCATCTTGATAATTTTCTGCACAATAGACCTTAATCCTTCACCTAGCTTCTCAATATATATGAAATTGCATGTTCCGTGATGCTTCCAGTCCACAAACTGCACTACCTGTTGTTATAATTTTTGTTCATGATTTTCTGTTATCATTTACCAACAAAGCAGCTGACTGGCAGACCGGCATGAACTGGATGGGCCAAATGGCCACCTTCTGTACAATAATGATTTTGAATCTATGAATACGACCATTGTAATTTGGTATGTGATGTTATGATGTGGTAGATGATGTGTGCCAGGCGGACCAAATCCATAAGGGAAACTTGGCCATGCTATTACAACAGTTTTGCAATTTGTATTAATTACGAGAAGATGTGTGCACTGAATTCAGAAGTAACGAATCCACCAAGACCTTAGAGATTTTAAAAATCAAATTAAAATATTTATTAACAAAAAAAATTTCAAGCACATACATAACACTACAATTATTTACTGCTGTAACAAATCCTAAAATTCCTAATTAACCAGTTACACACCCCCTTTAAGGCAACAATCCAAAATAGATTTTAAATTTATTTTAAAAAACCCAGCAAGTTAACACAGTACCCACTTGACAGTGGAATTCCAAGTGGCTTTGTCCAACTTTAGTTATTGGGCACAACAGACTTATGCACAAATGGCTGGAGGATTATTCAAGGCTGTTTCACGCACTCCTGTTAGATCTTACATGGCCCTCAACATAGCCTTTCATTCTCCTTTATATATGTTTCTCTCTCTTTAGTATGTAAATTCCATTGTTCCATATGTCTTTGGAACTATACCTTTCCCACAATATATAAAAACTTTCATGTTGCCAATATTGTCAGTAACCTTTAAGAAATATAAACACACTCCTTAACCTTGCTTATCTGTCTAGTTGTAAACAGATTAATATCCCTTTGAAGTATAAACAATCCCTTCACTTATCTAAAAATGCAAATTCCCTTCACACCCTACATGCTAAGACAGTGCCCATGTTTACTCATTAGCATTTCAAGTACATTTCAACACCTATCTTCTTTCAATAATTTCAAGCTTGCAGTTTACCTAACTCCAAATGTAGTTAAATCACAATGACAGAAATATCTATGCTCACACTCATAAACCTACTTTACAATAAACCAGAAAAATAGTATGAAAATTATTATACTTTCGCAACAGTCAGCATTTCCCGTTACCTTTTGCAGTGTCCTGTCACAGTGCAATTGCAAGTTCTGGTCATTAGATGGCCCTGCTTACAAAATCTCCTTCCTAAATTCATTAATTTCTTCAACGTACCTTGGAGAACTCGATGGAAATTTTATGAGCTATAAAAAACTATATCAAATCAAAATGAATTTTTAAGCAAGTAATTTTCAGGGTGTGTAGCTAATTGTCTTTTATTTCAGGTTGTTAATGTATGTAGGATTTAGAATATTTTTTCCTTATTTGGCTGTTCTAAGACCCTTATTAAACATTGATCAAAAAATTATATTCCATCAAATCTCCAAGCATCAACATTTCTTTAATGTATAGGGGGTCAATTAATATGTAAAAATGTGATAGAATTTAACATCTAGATTTTATTATGGTTTATTAATCATCAAATCCCTCAAATGCAAAGATATTATGTGGGTTAAATTCAACTTCAGTGGAAGCACAAAATTGGTCAGTGGATCACCTGCCCATTATTCACTCCATTCAATTTTTCTTGCCTTCTTTTAGAGCCACGGTTTTCCTTCCCATTGACTTCAATGAAAAGTAAAACTGAGTGAGATGTATAATGGGCAACCAATCTGCTACTATAATAATAATAATAATAATATAAAAACAAAAAAACTGCGGATGCTGGAAATCCAAAACAAAAACAGAATTACCTGGAAAAACTCAGCAGGTCTGGCAGCATCAGTGGAGAAGAAAAGAGTTGACGTTTCAAGTCCTCATGACCCTTCGACCGAACTGCTACTGCCCATTTTGTGCCCACACTGATGTTGAATTTAACCCTATGTGCCCATACAGTGAGATAGCATGACTGCCTCAAATGCCCAGTGACTGATAAGTTAATCTTGCTTAAATATCCAATTGATTAAGTGAAAACCTAAGGTAAAGCAGTTCTAAAGTCATTAAATGTCACATCTGATTCTTGAATTTGTCCCTCAAAGGGATAATACCTTATAACACAACAGAAGGATACTAATATAGGAAAGATTTATCTCACAATGATAGCTGCTCAGATATTAGCATAGCCACTATAACACTGAAAATGATAAACTCCAGTTTTGCAGTACACGACTCTTGACTCAAATCAAAAGTGGATCTTAATTCCCTTTACTAGTCTCCCAACAAGGGCTGGGCTGAGACAGGGGTACTGCGTACATTTGTTACTTGCACTCGAAGATTTTCACTATTTGCGTGTGCATAGAATTCAAAAGAATTTGGGGAATTGTTCGACAAATTTAGGAAAATTACAATTGTCAGAAAGAAATTCTGCATTCAATTGGCAAATGCTGACAAGGCTCGGAAAATCCCAACACTGTTGATGTGACTGTATGTAAGATTTTCATTGTGCTGTATCTTATATCTCTTTCAGTTTCTCTTTATGGCTGTCACCATGTTCATTTCTACATTAGGTGCAGGTGAGAGTGACTGCCTTTGACATCAAGGCAGCATTTGACAAGAATGTGGCATCAAGGAGACCTAGCAAAACTGGAGTTAATGGGAACAGGGGCAAAACTCCCCACTGGCTGGAGTCATACCTAGCTCAAAGGAAGATGCTTGCGGTTGTCAGAGGTCAGTAATCTCAGTTCCAGGGCATCACTGCCAGCATTCCTCAGGGTAGTGCCCTAGGCCCAACCATCTTCAGCTGCTTCATCAATGACCTCCCTTCCATCATAAGGTCAGGAGTGGGGATGTCTGCTAACAATTGCACAATGTTCAGTACCATTCGCAACTCTTCAGGTACTGAAGCAAGCCATGTCCAAATGCAGCAAGACCTGAACAATATCCACCTTTGGGCTAACAAGTGGCAAGTAACATTCGTGCCATGCAAGTGCCAGGCATTGACCATTTCCAACAAGAGAAAATCTAACCATCGCTTGCTTGACATTCAATGGCATTACCATTGCTGAATCCCCCACTATCAACATCCTTGGGGGTTACCATTGACCAGAAATTGAACTGGACTAGCCATATAAATACTGTGGCTACAAGAGCAGGTCAGAGGCTAGGAATCCCTCAGCGATTATCATACCTCCTGACTCCCCAAAGCCTGTCCACCATCTACAAGGAACAAGTCAAGAGTGTCAAGAGTCCACCGATGCTGCCAGACCCGCTGAGTTTTTCCAGGTAATTCTGTTTTTGTTTTGGATTTCCAGCATCCGCAGTTTTTTTGTTTTTAAGTCAAGAGTGTGATGGAATACCCTCCACTTGCCTGGATGAGTGCAGCTCCAACAACATTCAAGAAGCTTGACACCATTGATAACAAAGCAGCCTGCTTGATTGGCACCCCATCTACAAACATTCACCCCCTCTACCACCAACGCACAGTAACATCGGTGTGTACCATCTACAAGGTGCAATGCAGGAATTCACCAAAGCTCCTTAGATAGTACCTTCCAAACCACAACTGCTACCATCTAGAAGGACGAGGACAACAGATAGATGGGATCACCACCACCTGGAAGTTCCCCCCCAAGTCACTCACCATCCTGACTTGGAAATATATCACCGTTCCTTCACTGTCGCTGGGTCAGAATCCTGGAACTCCCTCCCCAACAGCATTGTGGGTGTACCTATACCACATGGACTGCAGCAGTTCAAGAAGGTGGCTCACCACAAACTACTCAAGGGCAATTAGGGGTAAGTAATAAATGCTGGCCCAGCCAGCAATGCCCAGATCCCTTGAATGAATTTTTAAAAAACTACATATGAGAAAGTAGTGGCTCAGTGGCTATAAATGATTGGCAATGCCATGAACTGGTGAAGGGCGCTATATAAAAGCAAATTCTTTAAATATTTTAACCTCCTTTTGTCATTTATTCATGGGACATGAGCATTGCTAGCAAGGTCAGCATTTGTTGCCCATCACTGCCCTTGATAAGATAATGGTTAATTGTCTTCTTGAATCACTGGAGTCCACGTGGTGCAGGTGTTCTCATAGTGCTATTATGGAGGATGTTCCAGATTTTAGATGCAGAGACAGTGAAGGAGCAGCAATATAATTCCAAATCAGGATAGTGTGTGGCTTGAATAGATACTTACAACTGATGGTGTTCCAAGGCGCCTACTCTTCTTGTTCTTCTAGGCAGTGGAAGTCGCCAGTTTGGAAGATGATATCAAGGGACACTTGGTGTCTTGCTGTAGTCCATCTCATGGATGATATACACTGCTGCCACTGAGTGTGGTGTTGGAGCAAGTGAATGTTTAAGGTGGTGGATGGAGTGCTGATCAAGCCGGTTGCTTTGTCCTGGGTGACGTTGAGCTACTCCAGGTAAGTAGGAGTTTTCCATCACCTTCCTGACTTGTGCCTTGTCAATAGTGGACAGGTTTTGGTGAGCTCTTTAGCCTTATCTTTTTGGACCTACATGCTGGATTCCCCCATCATTGAGGATGGTGATGTTTGTGGAGATTCCTCCTCCAGGTAGTTGTTTAATTATCCACCACCATTCACATGTGGATGTGGCAAAGATCTAATTTGATTTGATTTGATCTGTTGGTTGTGGGATCATGTAGCTCTGTTCAGCATGTAATCTTACATTGTCAGTACACCAGCATGAACATATTGGAGGTGTGAACTGTGGTTCAGGGAGAATCAGTCCCTCTGAGGGATGTTGGGGTAGATTATCCCTTAGCTGGTGTGCCAGCTGGAAGAAGCTGGATCCGGAGAAGCTCTGCGCTTGGGACCAGGGAGAAGTTCCCAATGCACCAGGAGCTTTGGCCTCTTACCCTCTCTTGATATTTTCATTGAGAACTGCTGGTGTGAAATGACCATCTCAATTTCTCTGCTCCTCCCTCTCACTATAATCTAACTTCCTCTGAACTTGCAGCATTCCGTTCTCTCGAACAACTTTAACAGTTTCCAGTGTCTCGACCCACACAGAGTCCTTCCCACCGTGGACGTCTGATACCTCCAGCCCCCACCAGGACAGTCAGAGACTTCTCCACTTCTTCCTTATTCTATGTGATGTTGTAATCATAGTGTGCAACTGTAAGGAAAATAGGTACCTTATAAACAAGACTTTGGTGGTTATCAAGAGCATGGAATGATAGTACTGGAGCAATATTGGGGAAGTTAGATTTTTCATGGTGTAATATACACTGATTCAGCCAGTGCTGTTTCAGCCTGAACTTATAGTTTAGCATGTGTGACTCCAAATTACAGTCTCTGAAAGTTATGGAAACAAAAAAGTAAGAGCATCTTATGCAAAAGGCTCTTTAAATAATTTTTATATCCAGGGTCCCATTAAAAAAACAGGCTGAATTCATATATTGCTTTTTAGTAAAAAACTTGAATTTTGTTGAAAAGAGAGACATGTTGCCGAAACATTTTGTCTTGCACTCGTCAGGACAAATGCAAGAATGGCAATTTTCAAAAAATCACAACAATTTATGCTATAGGAGAAAAGGTTCGTTGGTTGGCAAGTCAAACTCTGATTTGCCACGACATTACCGCAGACAATAAAATGGGAAAGAACAGATTCCCCACGCTTCTAGGTAATTCAAAAATGTGCAGGGCTTTTTTTAAATTCATTCATGGGATGTGGGCATTGCTAGCTAGGCCAGCATTTATTGCCCATCCCTAACTGCCCTTGAGAAGGTGGTGGTGAGCTGCCTTCTTGAACTGCTGCAGTCCATGTGATGTAGTACACCCAGAGTGTTGTTAGGGAGTTCCAAGATTTTGACCCAGTGACTGTGAAGGAATGATGATATATTTCCAAGTCAGGATTGTAAGTGGCTTGGATGGGAAATACAAGTTGGTGGGATCCCATGTATCTGCTGCCCTTGTTCTTCTAGGTGGTAGCAGTCATGGATTTGGAAGGTACCATCTAAGTAGCCTTGGTGAGTTTCTGCAGTGCATCTTGTAGATGGTACACACTGCTGCCACTGTTTGTTAGTGGTGGAGGGAGTGAATGTTTGTGGATGTGGTGCCAATCAAGTGGGCTGCTTTGTCCTGAATGGTGTCAAGCTTCTTGAGTGTTGTTGGAGCTACACTCATCCAGGCAAGTGGAGAGCATTCCATCACACTCCTACTTGTGCCTTGTAGATGGTGGACAGGCTTTGGGGAGTCAGGAGATGGGTTACTTGCCACAGGATTCCTAGCCTCTGACCTGCTCTTGTAGCCGCAGAATTTACGTGGCTAGTCCAGTTTATTTTCTGGTCAATGGTAATCCCCACGATGTTGATAGTGGGGGATTCAGCGATGGTAATGACATTGAATTTCAAGGGGCGATGATTGCATTCCCTATTGTTGGAGATGGTCATTGCCTGGTACTCATGTGGCGCAAATGTTGCCTGCCAATTGTCAGCCCAAGTGTGGATATTGTCAGGGTCTTGCTGCATTTGGACATGGACTGCTTCAGTAACTGAGGTGTTGCAAATGGTGCTGCACATTGTGCAATCATCAGTGAACATCCCCACTTCTGACCTTATGATGGAAGGAAGGTCATGGATGAAGTAGCTGAAGATGTTAGGACCTAGGACACTGCCCTGAGGATCTCATTGAACATATTCCTTTTCCTTGCAGAAAGTAATTCCCTATGGATGAATGTATGTCATTCTTAGAAAGCATATATGAGCTATGTTACAAGCTCGACTGATTATCTTGAATTGGTTGTTAGCAACTATTAATGCACTCATTATTGCTCAGCAATTGCGGGCCAATCATGGAATCACATTTAATATTCCCCTGGCCGTTCATAGTAGGCAGAGTACAGACCATAATCAACCAGCCCATGCTTGCAAAATCCAAAGCAAAATGGCTAGCTATTCCACACCTCAGCTAATCAGAGTCAACTTGCCAACCAATCAGCAACCTTTCATTCTGTAGTATAAACTGTTATGATCGTTTGAAATTTGGCATTCTTGCATTTATCCTGATGAGTGCAAGACATAAAAACTTCAGCAACACGTCTCTCTTTTCAACGAAATTCAAGTTCAGTACTACCAAGTGACATATTGTGCAGGATTTTCCAGCCCTGCCACTGGAGGGCATCATCACAGTTGGGACGGGAAAATTTGGAGAGCCATTAAATGGCTCTCCAAATTTTCCCATCCCATCTGCAACATATAAAATTCTGATGTGGCTGGATAGACTGGATGCAGGAATGATGTTTCCTCTGGCTGGGATGGTGTTGGGGGGTGACTAGAACAAAGGGGTCACAGTCTAAAGATACTGGGTAGACGATTTAGGACTAAGATGAGGAGAAACTTCTTCACTCGGAGGGTGGTGAACCTATGGAATTCCCTACCACAGAAGGCTGTGGAGACCAAGTCACTGAATATAATTAAGAAGGAAATAGATTTCTAGGCTCGAAAGGCATCAAGGAGTATGGGGAGAAAGTCGGAATATGGCATTGCGATAGAGGATCAGCTATTGAATGGCAGAGCAGACTCGAAGTGTCACATGACCTAAACCTGCTCCTATTTTCTATATTTGTAATTCTCTGTGCCCAACAGTTTCAGGGCTGCAAATCCCGGCCATTGTCTTATATTGAAAACTTGTTTTCAAAATATGATGAACATTGACAAAGTTGACTTTTATTCCCCATCCTTAATTAGCCTGAGAAGAAGCTTTCTCCTGGAAACATAATAGTCCCTTTGACAGTCCCACAATGATGTTAGGTAGGGAGTCAGTTCGTCTGCCCTTTGTAATAATAGTAACAGAGCTAACATTTTGTGCCTAATTTTGCTAACCACGTATTCCTGCATTCCCAGTAGATCCGGCTATATAGCTTTAGTTATTTCCTATGCTTACATCTTCATGACTGTCCCTTTTTATTTTATGAATGCGCTAATTAGATACTGCACATGTTTTATGTTCTAAATTAGAACAATCACTTGAAATGAAGACATTTTCATATTCAATCTTTCATTTGACTACTGCAATAATATTTGCACCACTTTGTTTTTTACCATATCCCTTTTTTAATGGAACTGGTGTAGATCAATTGTTTGTTTTCTCTTTTTCAACTTGTTTTTTCCTCAAGGACCATTTCTTTATTGATTTGGCCTGGTTAAGATGGTTTTGAAAGCAGTATTGCTGTTAAATATAGTTGTTTCATTCTGTATATTTTTGTGACATGTTAATATTAAAGGTATTTATGGTTTTTGTTACCCCTTTTATCACAGAGAGAGAGACATAAACAAGTGAGAACACAATATTGTCAAAAATGTTTTATGTGCAGAAGGGAATGCCGCAGGACAGGCTGAAGAGGCTGGGGCTCTTTGGAAGAGAGAAGGTTGAGGAGTGACAGGACAGAAGTTTTCAGTATAAAATCATTAAATCATAGAATGGCTACAGCACAGAAGTGGCATACTGTCAGTAGGAAGCGGCGCTGGGAATCCTCAACATTGGGCAGAATTTTGCCCTCAGATGGCGTGCGGGCCCCACTGGTTTGGCAGCAGGCGGACAGCCGAACCCCGCGACCGAAAGGGGCCCACCGCCATTTTGAGTGGGAGGGCCAATTAAGGCCCACCCAGTGGCCTGCCCGACAGGAAGTGCACTGCTCCCTGAGGCAAAGTCCTGTCTCAGGGAGATTAGTGACAGGTAAGTAAAGTCTAAAAATAGACAAATATTAAAATTATTAACATGTCCCCCTCATGTGACAATGTCACATGAGATGGGACATGTTAATAATAAATACTTAAAATTTATTACCTTTTTAAAAAACCGACATAAAACTTCAGCCCTCCAGTGGCCTGCCTTAAGCTTGGACGGACAGGTCTTTAATTATCTTAATTAGCCTGTCAATGGCCAATTGAGGCCATTGACAGGTCAGCGGGCAGACAGATGATTTTGCTGTCTGCCCACCTTCCTGAAAATTTAAATGGCCTGGGATGACATCAGGGATTCCTCCCGACGTCATCCAGCGTCATTTTCCCCTCGGCAAGCAGGGCCCGCCCCCAAATCACCGAGGGGAAAATCCTGGGCATTGTCTCTGCACCTCATGAAGTCGCAAGGCATCAAGCCATAACCTGCTCACTGATATAAAAGCAAATCTTTTCACAGATGCTGTCAGACCTGTTGAGTTTTTCCAGAATTTTTTGCTTTTATTACCTGCTCACTGATGCTCAGTTTGGGTTCTACCAGTGTCACCCAGCTTCTGACCTCTTTACAGCCTTGGTTCAAACATGGACAAAAGAGCTGAACTCCAGAGGTGAGGTGAGAGTGACTGCCGTTGACATCAAGGCTGCATTTGGCCAAATGTGGCATTAAGGAGCTCTTGCAAAACTGGGGTCAATGGAATTCAGGGGGAAAACACTCTACTGGTTGGAGTCATACCGACCACAAGGGAAGATGGTTGTGGTTGCTGGAGGTTAGTCATCTGAGCTCCAGGACCTCACTGCAGGAGTTCCTCAGGGTGGTGTCCTAGGCCCAACCATCTTCAGCTGCTTCATCAATGACCTTCCTTCCATCATAAGGTAAGAAGTGGGGGTGTTCACTGAAGATTGCACAATGTTCAGCACCATGCGCAACTCCCCAGATACTGAAGCAGTCCATGTCCAAATGCAAAAAGACCTGGACAATATCCAAGCTTGGGCTGACAAGTGGTACCTAACATTTGCACCACACAAGCACCAGGCAATGACCATCACCAACAAGAGAGAATCAAACCACCGCCCCCTTTACATTCAATGACGTTACGATCACTGAATCCCCTACTATCAATATCTTGAAGGTTACCATTGACCAGAAGCTGAACTGAACTAGTCATATAAATACTGTGGCTACAAGAGCAGCTTAGAGGCTAGGAATCCTGCAATCAGTAACTCACCTCCTGACTCCCCAAATCTGTCCACAATCTACAAGGCACAAGGCAGGAGCGTGATGGTATACTCTCCTCTTGCCTGGATGAGTACAGCTCCCACAACACTCAAGAAGCTTGACACTATCCAGGTCAAAGCAGCTCACTTGATTGACACCACATCCACAAGCATTCAATCCCTCCACTGTTGATGCACACGAGCAGCAGTGTGTACCTTCTACAAGATGGTAGAAACACACCCAGGCTCCTTAGACAGCACCTTCCAATCCTGCCACT
Source organism: Carcharodon carcharias (assembly GCF_017639515.1). Lineage (NCBI taxonomy): Eukaryota > Metazoa > Chordata > Chondrichthyes > Lamniformes > Lamnidae > Carcharodon > Carcharodon carcharias. Next base: position 213,186,383 of record NC_054467.1, read on the forward strand.
ACCATCTAGATGGAAAAGGCCAACATATATATGGGAACATCACCACCTGGAATTTCCCCTCCAAGCCACTCACCTTCCTGACTTGGAAATATATCACAGTTCCTTCACTGTCGCTGGGTCAAAATTCTAGAACTCCCATCCCTAACAGCACTGTGGATTTACCTACACCACAGGGACAGCAGAAGTTCAAGAAGGCAGCTCACCATCACCTTCTCATGGGCAATTAGGGATAAATGCTGCCCTAGCCTGCGAAGCCCACATCTTTTGAATGAGTAAAAAAATAAATAAAATGGGCAAGGAAGCCTCCTGCTGATTACCACTAAGTGCCCTCCTTCAACTGATGAGTCAGTACTTGTCCATGTTGAACACCGCTTAGAAGAAGTGCTGAGGATATCAAGGCCATAGAATGGGGACTGCATTGCCTTCAATGGCTAAGCAGCATCGCTACTGACTGAGCTGGTCGAATCCTGAAGGCCAATAGCTGCCATACTGGACCTGCAGCAGGTGGTGAGAGAAACAATATGAGGGAAAAGCCTACTTTCACCAATCTACTTGTGGCAGATGCACTGTAGATCAGTATCAGTAGGAGTGACGACTGGGCAGTCTTTATGGAAACAAAGTCCTATCTTTACACTAAGGAAATCCTCCATCATGTTATGCTGCACTACCAACGTACTAAGTGGCATATATTCAGAACAGACCTAGCAGCTCAAAGCTGGGCATCCATAAGATACAGTAGGCCATCAGCAATAGCAGAATTGTATACAATACAACTATAACCTCGTAGTTTAGCATATCCCACACTCTACCATTAAAATCAAGCCAGGGGAACACCAGGGTTCAGGGGGAAGTGTATGAGAGCATGCCAGGAGGAGCATCAGGCAAAGCTAAAATGAACTGCCAACCCAGTGAAGCAATGACACAGGACCAAAAACGTGCCAAACACTGGAGGCACAATGCAAAGTGATCCCACAGCCAAGAAATATTCTTTATTCTTTCAATAACACACATTTCCAAATGTAGACCTTTCACTGCCACTGGCCTCCCCACCACCATCCCCTGAACTCACCCATCCAACTAGGTGCCACAGCTAGTGAATAAGTTTTAAGAACTAATGCAAAGTTCTGGTTACAACAGGTGGTGTCCTTAATGGTTTGACAGCTACCATTTTGTAATCTCACGAGAAAGAACAGGGATTCCTTTTACTAATGCAATGAGATGCTAGCCTCCAAATAGCATCAATCGTTATAATCCAAAGTACAAAAGGGCCTGCCAGAAGACAAACTAAAAAAGTAAAGCTATACACAAGAATTCCTAGTAAAAGCCAGCCAGCTTGTTGCCTGAAGGGGTTCAGCTTGCCTCCATTCTCAGTTTCTTTCTGGCCTGGGGTTCTTCTGTTTCTGACTCTGAAATTTTTGAGTTCAAAGCTTTGCAGTCCTACCACAACCAGTGAATGGTCAATGACAATTGAACAAATAACCAGAGGAGGAGGAGCCTCCATGAACATTCCCGTTCTCAGTGATGTGGAGCCAGCACTTAAATGCGCAAGACAAGGCTGATTCATTGCAACCATCTCAGCCTCCTTCCGACGTCCCCAGCATTTCAGATGCCAGTCTTCAGCCAATTTGATTCACTCCACATGATATCATGTAACAGCTGATGGCACTGGATACAGCAAGGGCTTTGGGCCTCAATAATATCCTGGCTGTAATGTTGAAGGTTAATGCTCTAACACTAGTTACGCCCCTTGCCTAGCTGTTCCAGAACAGCTACAACACTGGCATTTACCCTAAAGAGTGGAAAACTGCCCAGGTATGTCCTGTCCACAAAAAGGAGGACAAATCCAATCCAGCCGATCACCTCCCCATCAGTCAACTCTCGGTCATCAGCAGGGTGATGGAAGGCGTTGCCAACAATGCTATCAAGCTGCATTTACTCAGCAATAACCTGCTTACCAATGCTCAGTTTGGGTTCCACCAGGACTAATTGACTCCCAGGGCAGGAATTTTCGTTTGGCAGGCGGGCCGTCTGCCGAGAGTGACAACGAAAATGCGCAGTTGTGCGATAGTTCGGTAGGCGGGCAGGCAAAAGGCCAAGCGGTCTTTGCATTTTTCTGGAGACCTCATCCACGAGCAGGATGAGATTTCCAAAAGCAAATAAAAATAAAAACTTAAATTTTTCATTAATAACATATCCCTGCTAATGTGACAGAGTCACATGAGGGGACATGTTTCATTACCTTTTTAAAATTATTTTTTATATATCTCTTCATCTCCATGAGACAGCTCTGTGCCTCAGAGAGATTATACTGTGCTCACTCGTACGCATGTGCAAAGTTCACTCTCAGCCTGCACACTCTCCTCCCCCCACCCCCACCAACCACACAGGGAGCCCTAATTGGCCCACCAGCATGAAGTCGCGGTCCGGTGCAGGCACAGCAGTCGGCTTCCCGACCTCCCCTCCTCCCCACCACTGCTGTCTGCCACCGCCAAGCACCCCTGCCAAGGGCAAAATTCTACTCTTAATTTCATTAAAGAACATTCATGTGAACATACGAACATATGAATTAGGAGCAGTAATAGGCTATTTGGCCCCTTGAGCCTGCTCCGCCATTTGAAAAGTTCATCAAATGACCTGATTGTGGCCTCAACCCCCGTTTCCTGCCTACCCTGAAACCCTTTGACTCCCTTGTTAGTCAAGAACCTATCTACTTCTGCCTTAAAAATATTCATTGACCCCGCCTCCAATGCTCTCTACAGAAGAGAGTTTCACAGACTCATTAACCTCTGAGAGAAAAAAAATTATTCTCATCTCAGTCTTAAATGGGAGACCCCTTATTTTTAAAGTGTGCCCCTGTTTCTAGTCTCTCTCACAAGGGGAAACATCCTTTCAGCATCCACACTGTCAAGTCCCCACAGGCTCTTCTCATCCTTCTCAATTCCAATGGCCAAAGAGCCAACCTGTCCAACTTTTCCTCATTTGGGTGAGCCTTCTCTGAACTTCTTCTAATGCAATTGGAGCTTCTCAGTGTAATGTCCTAGGCCCAAACATCATCAGCTGCTTCATCAAATATCTTCCTTCCATCATAAGGTCAGAAGTAGGGTTGTGCACTGCTGATTGAACAATATTCAGTTCAGTTCCAGCCACAACACCTTAGATACTGAAGCAGTCTGTGTTTAATGTGCAGCAAAACCTGGACAACATTCAGGCTTGGGACGATAAATGAATAGCAAATAATATTTGTGCCACACTAGTACCAGACAATAAACATCTTCAACAAGAGAGAAACTAACTGTCTCACCTTGACATTCAATAGCAGCACCGTTGCTGAACCCCCCATCATCAACATTCTGGGGTCATCGTTGACCAGAAACTTAACTGTGCCAGCCACAAATCTACTGTAACTACAAGTACAAGTTAGCGATTGGGAGACTCAACACTCAAGAAGCTCAACACCATCAAGACAAAGCAGTTGGCTTGATAGACATCCGAGTTCACGTCCAAAAGCAGCAAATCCAGGCTTGAGCTGACGAGTGGCACACAGGTGCCAGGCAATGACCATCTCCAGCAAGAGAGAATCTAACCATCGTTCCTTGACATCCAATGCCATTACCATCGCTGAATCCCCCACTATCAACATCCTGGGTTACTATTGACCAGAAACTGAACTGGACTACCCATAGAAATACTATGGCTACAATAGCAGGTCAGAGGCTAGGCATCCTGTGATGAGTAACTCACTTCCTGACTCCCCAAAGCCTGTTCACCATCTACAAGGCAGAAGTCAGGAGTGCGATGGAATACTCTCCATTTGCCTTGATGAGTGCAGCTCTAACAGTCAAGAAGCTTGACACCATCCAGGACAAAGCAGCCCACTAGATTGGTGTCCTTTCCACAAACATTCACTCCATCCACCACCGATGTACAGTAGCCACAGTGTGTACCATCTACAAGATGCACTGCAAGAACTCACCAAGGTTCTTTAAACAGCACCTTCCAAACCCACATTTGCTACCATCTAGAAGGACAAGGGCAGCAGATACATTGGAACACCACTTTGAAGTCCCCCTCCAAGCCACTCACCATCCTGACTTGGAAATATATCGCCATTCCTTCACTGTCGCTAGATCAAAATCCTGGAACTCCATCCTTAATAGCAGCTGCAGCAGTTCAAGAAGGCAGCTCACCACCATCTTCTCAAGGGCAATTAGGAATGGGCAATAAATGTTGGCTTAACCAGTGATGCTCACATCCCATGAATGAATTTTTAAAAAATCAACAACTTTAATCATTCACTCCCTCCACCACTTTTGCACCATGGCTGCAGTGTGTACCATCTACAAGATGCAGTGCAGCAACTCGCCCAGGCCTCTTTGAGATGACTTTCCAGACCAACGACCTCTGCCAGCTAGAAGGACAAGGGCATCAGATGCATTTGAACACCACCATTTGCAAGTTCCCCTCCAAGCCATACACCATCCTGACTTGAAATATATTGCCATTGCTTCACCTTTGCTGGATCAAAATCCTGGAACTCCCTCCTTAACAGCCCTCTACATATGGCACATGGACTACAGTGGTTCAAGAAGGTGGCTCATTATCACCTTCTCAAAGGCAATTAGGGATGGACAATAACAAATGCGATGCTTGCCAATGACACTCACATGCAATGAATGATTTAAAAAATAATGGTCACTAAGTAATCCAGTGGGAATTCAGGCACAAAGTCTTTATCCAAAGTGCAATAAGAATGTGGATCTCACTACTCCAAGGAGTAGTTGAGGTGAGCAGCATCTACTTTTTAAGAGCTGGTTTCCTAAGCATGAGGGAGAAGTATGCTAATAGGGATGGAGGAAGTAGAAAGGGAGGAGGCACATGTGTAGCATAAACACTGTTATGGACCAGTTGGGCTGAATGGACTGTTTCTGTGCCACAGATGCAAGTACAAAAGCAGCAGCTCATCACTGAGTGCATTGTGTGAACTTGGGAATTTGGTGAGTGAGGGAATTTGGCATATTGAAAGAGGAGGGAAACAGGTAAGTGATTGGTTGGTGAGTATTTTGCTCATTTATCTTTCAGAACTCATGCAATTTATTAGGCATTGTAAGGTTTCATTAGTAGTAGTAAGGTTAATTGCAGCGGTAAAGCTCACTGGGAGTTCTAGGGTTTATTAATTATAAACTAATTCAGAAAAAAACGATGAATTAGTTATCATGTAATAAAGATGGCTGGGCAGGTGATGTGTTGCAACTGTAGAATGCGAGTCCTTCTGGACTCCAGTGTGACCCAGGGCAAACACGTCTGTTAGGAAGTGTCAGAGGCTTGGAGGAGCTGTGGCTCAGAATCATTGAGCTGGAGGCTCAGCTGCAGACACTGGGATGCATCAGGGGGTGGAAAGGTTACCTGGGCACTTTATTCCAGAAGTCAGTCACACTCCTTAAGTTAGGGTTTTCTGATTTGGATAATGTTCAGGGACAGAAGGGTGTGACTGCAAGTGAGGCAGGTAAGGGGATTGAGAACTATAAGTGGAGGAACCTCAGCCCTTGCAATTCTCCAAAAAGGCTCAAGGTTCTTGCAGCTTGTGGGATGAAAGCAGTGGCTGCAGGGTGGATGAGCAAACTGCTATGGCACCGTGTTACAGGATGTCATTCAAATGGGGGGAGTTAATAGGGATGAAGTGTTAGCAGGTGACTATATAGCCAGGGGAATTGTCACAGTCCTTTGCAGTCAAGAATGTGAGTCTAGGCATCTGCATTGCTTGCCTGATGCCAGGGTTTGGGACATCTGCTTGGAGCTGGAGAGGAACTTGCAGTGGTGGGGCGGAGGATCCAGTTATTGTGGTCCACATTGGTGACAACAACATAGATAGAACTAGGAAAGAGGTTCTGATTAAGGATTACAAGCTACTTGGGGTTAAATGAAAAAAGCAGAACCTCAAAGGTAATAACCTCTGGATTTTTAACTGAGCCATGAGCAAATTAGCAAGGGGTAAATAAGTTTGGAGAGATGAATGCGTGGCCGAAAGTCTGGTGTGGAAGAAATGGGTTTTGATTCTTGGGGCACTGGCACAAATACTGGGGAAAGTCGGAGCTATACCACTGGGACGAGCTTCATCTAAACCATGCTGGGACCAGTGTTCTCGCTCATTGCATAACTAGCATGGTAGACAGGCTTTAAACTAAATTGTGAGTGGAAAGGATTGTGTGAAAAGAGATGTAGTAAATCAAAGGGTAACAATGAGGTACTACAGCAGGGTAGTGATTTGGGTGAAGACAACCAGAATGTGGAAGGAAAGGACAGAGAGTACAGCATATAAGGCCAGAGATTGTAAAAATGATAAAAAAGACAGAGTTAAAGGCTCTCTATCTGAATGCATGCAGCATTTGTAATGAAATGAATGAATGGTTAATACAGATAGAAATAAATATTTGTGACCTGATAACCATCATGGAGATGTGGTTGCAGAGTGACCAAGGCTGGGACCTAAATATTGATGGATAATTGACATTTTGAAAAGACAGGAAGCTAGGAACAGGTGGTGGGGTAGCTCTGTTCATTAAGGATATAATTAATTTAGTAGTGAGAGATGACCTTAGCTCAAAAGAGCAAGATGTAGAATCTGTTTGGGTGGAGATGAGAAATAGGAAAGGTAAGGGGTCACTTGTGGGAGTAGTTATAGGCCCTCCAACAGTAGTTATACTGTAGGGCAGAGTACGCAGCAAAAAATAAATGGGATGTGTAAAAAAGGTACCACGATAATCATGGATGACTTTAATTTACTTGTAGATTGGATGAATCTGATTGGCAAAGATAGCCTGGAAAATGAGTTCATAGAGTGTATTAAGGACAATTTCTCAGAGCAGTACATTCTAGATCCAACCAGGCAACAGGCTATTCTAGACCTTGTAATGAGCAATGACATAGGATTAATCAACAACCTCCTGGCAAAGGAGCCTTTAGGTGACAGTGTTCATAACATGATAGAATTTCATTTTCAGTTTGGAGGGGTAAAGTGTGGGTCTGAAGGTAATTATAAGGATATGGAGGAGATGGTGGCATAGTAGACTAATACTCCAGACCCAGGGTAATGCTCTAGGGAGCCAAGTTTGAATCCCACCATGCCAGATAGTGAAATTTGAATCCAAAAAAAATCTAGAATTAAAAGACTATGACGACCATGTAACCATTGCTGATTGTTGTAAAAACCCATCTCGCCCAACAATGCCCCTTCACCTTCCCTTTAGGGAAGCGAATCTGCCGTCCTTGCCTGGTCTGACCTAAGTTTGCCTCCAGACCCACAGCAATGTGGTTGACTCTTAAATGCCCTCTGAATTGGTTTGGTAAGCCACTCAGTTGTACCAAACTACTAAAAATTAAAAGAAATAAAATGAATGAATCACCCAGCACCGGAAATGACAACAGCAAACTCAGCCCTGTTGACCTTGTAAAGTCCTCCTCACTAACATCTGGGGGCTAATGCCAAAATTGGGAGAGCTGTCTCACAGGCTAGTCAAGCAACAGCCTGACATAGTCATCCTCATGGAATCAGACCTTATAGACAAATGTTCCAGACGCACCATGCCTGGGTATGTCCTGTCCCACCGGCAGAACAGATACAGCAGAGGTATGGCACCACAGTGGTATACTGTTGGGAGGGAGTTGCCCTGGGAGTCCTCAATATTGCCTCTGGACCCCATGAAGTCTCATGGAATCAGGTCAAGCATGGGCAAGGAAACCTGCTGATTACCACACACAGCAGCACCCCCACCACCCCTCACCACCACCACCCCTTCCCCTACAGCTGATGAATCACTACCCCTCAGTGTTGAACATCACCTGGAGGAAGCACTGAGGATACTAAGGGTGCAGAGTGTACTCTGGGTGGGAGCCTTCAATGTCCATCATCAAGAGTGGCTCGTTAGCAGCAATACAGACCAAGCTTGCCGAGACCTAAAGGACATAGATTGTAAAAAACAACAGATCGCAAGAGTTTCTACAAGCACTTAAATAGAAAAAGAGTGACTAAAGCTGGTGTTGATCCTCTAGAGAGTGATAATGGCAGAGCATTGAACAAATATTTTTGTGTCTGCCTTCACTGTGAAAGACTTAGAAAACTTCCCAAAGATACTAGAAAATCTAAAGGTGAACGGGAGGGAGGAACTCAAAACAAGCACCATCACTTGGAAACAATACTGGAAAAACTATTAGACCCAAAGGCTGACAAGTCCCAGGACCAGATGACCTACATCCTAGCATCTTAAAAAAAGTGGCTGCAGAGATACTAGATGCATTGGTTCTAACCTTCCAAATATCTTAGATTCTGCAATGATACCAGTAGCTTAGAAAATGGCAAAAGTAACACCTTTATTCAAAAAAGGAAGGAGACAGAAAGCAAGAAACTGCAGGCCAGTTAGCATAACATCTGTCATAGGGAAATAGCTAGAATCCATTATTAAGGAGATTATAACAGGATACTTAGAAAATCATAATGGGATCAGGCAGAGTCAATATGGCTTTGTGAAAGTGAAAGTGAAATCATGTTTAACTAATTTATTAAGGTTTTTTGAGGAGGGAGACATGAGAGATGTAGAATAAGTGGGAGGCCTCGGCCGCCAGTGAAATACCACTTCTCTTATCATTTTTTCACTTACCCAGTGAGACGGGGAGGCTGGTTGGAAGCACCCGGGAAAAAAAAACGCTAAATTTAAAAAAAAGAAAAAAAAATTTTTAAAAATAATTCACCAGGATGTTGCATGGGATGAATCATTTAGGTTATGAAGAGAGCTTGGATAGACTTGAGTTGTTTTCGTTGGAGCAGAGAAGACTGAGGGGCGACCTGATTGAGGTACACAAGATTATGAGGGGCATGGACAGGGTGGATAGGGAGCAGCTGTTCCCCTTAGTTGAAGGGTCAGTCACGAGGGGACATAAGTTCAAGGTGAGGGGCAGGAGGTTTAGGGGGGATGTGAGGAAAACCTTTTACCCAGAGGGTGTTGACGGTCTGGAATGCACTGCCTGGGAGGGTGGTGGAAGCGGGTTGCCTCACATCTTTTAAAAAGTACCTGGATGAGCAGTTGGCATGTCATAACATTCAAGGCTATGGACCAAATGCTGGTAAATGGGATTAGGTAGGTAGGTCAGGTGTTTCTCACGTGTCAGTGCAGACTCGAGGGGCCGAAGGGCCTCTTCTGCACTGTGATTCTGTGATTCTGTGAGGGGAACCTGTAGGTGTGGCATATTTGGATTTTCAAAAGGTATTTGATAAGATGCCACATCAAAGGCACACAAGATAAGTGTATGGGGTACCATATTAGTATGGGTAAAGGATTTGTTAGCTAACAGGAAGTACAGCTTAGGAATAGATGGGTCTTTTTTCAGTTGCCATAACTAGTGGAGTGCCACAGGGATCAGTGCTGGGGCCTCAACTATTTCCAATCTGTATCAATGATTTGGATGAAGGGACCGAATGTATGGTAGCTAAATTTGCTGATGACACCAAGAAAGGTAGAAAAGCAATTTGTCAAGAGGAGGTAGAGAGTCTGTAAAAGGAAATAAACAGGTTAAACGAGCGGGCAAAAATTGGCAGATGAGATGAAATTTTTTCTCTGAGATGGTCATTAGTCTGTGGAATTCTCTTCTCCAGAAACCAATGGAGGCTGGGTCATTGAGTTCATTCAAGGCAGAGTTAGATAGATTTGACAAAGGATTCGAGGGTTACGGAGGGCAGGCAGGAAAGTGGAACTGAGGCCACAACCAGATCAGGCAAGATCTTATTGAATGGCAGAACAGGCTCAAAGGGTCAAATGGTCTACTTCGCTCCTGAGTCCTATGTTCCTACGTTCCTATGTAGATTCAAATTAACTTGTTGTCGGATGTTAACATCCTAGTCAGAATTTGCTGCAGGCATGAAAATCAATGGTATTTCCTTTGGAGTGATTCATTTATAAATATATATCCTCATTACAAGGCAAACTAACATACAGGAAAATGCAAAACAAACAGTGAATGGTCTCATAATAGATGCCTTTATAAATGAGATTTGCTGTATCTAGTTCAGGGTTTTCTTATAAATTTGGCATCTGTTTCTACTTAGCTGAAATTCTTACTGAACATTATTTTTCTCTGTGCCAGTAGATGTCAAGTGATCATTGCCAACAGATGCCAAAGAGAATTCACAGAAATTGCAACAGAATCTTTGGGCTGGATTTGTACGTGCCCCTGCTGGGTGTGTTTCTGGCAGAGGGGCACGTAAAATAGGGAGGGTGCCCAGCCCACCAGCTTCCGGCCTGCCTGAGCTCACCCCCATAACATGGTAGGTGGACGGGCACTGAAATCAGAAGCCCACTCGCCATATCTAAATAAATAATTAAGGATCAATTGAGCTTGTTTTAACAAGCCAATTGGCCCCAGTAATACGCTGCCTGTGCCATAATGCAGTTGGCATGGGCAGTCGGGTGGGGCTGTGCAGGCTGTTATGTAAAAAGGTTTGTAAAACAGAGGAAAGGAGAGGGTTTTCGATCTTTTGAGAGTGCCCTTTGTACATCGACGGCCAACATTCTTAAGATAGTGCCCCCTACTTTCTTCCTTCCCACCTGTTTTCCAAAACCCACCTCCCACACTCCCCCGCCACCCTGTCCCTCCCCCCCACTAAGCTGGCCAAACACTCCCTGCCCAATACCCCGGACTTATCAGCTCACTCCAGGAAACATTGGGCCTTCTCGGGACTGGCTGTGGTCCCAGCAGAGCCCACTACTGAGCTCTTGGTGGGCAGCTCCTGAGAATGGGACTTCCGCCCACTGTTAGCCAATTTAGACACCCCCACACCTGACACCCCCCCCACCCCCACCCCCTGCAACCCCCAGGGGCAAGGTGGCCTGGAGCGAGTCAGCTTCAAGTCGACTTTCCTTCTGGGTGATGGGGTGTGGGGTGTGGGGGGTAGCATGAGCAGTCCACCCCCCATAATATGCAACCCTATGTATCAGGTGAGAACTGCATTACTACCTTCTGCAACATAAATGTCATTTGATGGAATAAAAAATTTCCTCAAAGTGACATTTTCAGCATGCATATACAGTTATATAGCATCAGAAGCAATGATTTGGTCTCGTCTCAATCACTGAGACCTTTGATAATGATTATTTAGGCTTAGATTGGCTGTCTGGCAGGAGGCAGAGAGTGGGGATAAGGATGGCGGCCGGTGACTAGTGGAGCTCCGCATGGGTCAGTGTTGGGACCACAACTTTTCACTTTATACATTAATGATCTAGATGAAGGAACTGAGGGCATCTTGGCTAAGCCTGCAGATGATACAAAGATAGATGGAGGGACAGGTAGTATTGAGGAGGCGGGGAGGCTGCAGAAGGATTTGGACAGGTTAGGAGAATGGGCAAAGATGTGATAGATGGAATACAATGTGGGCAAATGTGAGGTCATGCGCTTTGGTAGGAAGAATAGAGGCATAGACTATTTTCAAAATGGGGAGAGAATTCAGAAATCTGGAGTGCAAAGGGACTTGGGGGTTCTAGTCCAGGATTCTCTTAAGGTTAACTTGCAGGTTGAGTTGGTAGTTAGGAAGGCAAATGCAATGTTGGCATTTATTTCGAGAGGACTAGAATATAAAAGCAGGGATGTGCTGCTGAGGCTTTATAAAGCTCTGGTCAGACCACATTTAGAATATTGTGAGCAATTTTGGGCCCCGTATCTCAGGAAGGATGTGCTGGCCCTGGAGAGGGTCCAGAGGAGGTTCACGAGAATGATCCCTGGAATGAAAGACTTAACATATGAGGAACGTTTGAGGACTCTGGGTCTATACTCGATGGAGTTTAGAAGGATGAGGGGGGATCTGATTGAAACTTACAGAATACTGAAAGGCCTGGATGGAGTGGACGTGGGGAAGATGTTTCCATTAGTAGGAGAGACTAGGACCTGAGGGCACAGCCTGAAAGTAAAGGGAAGACCTATTAGTACAGAGTTGAGGAGAAGCTTCTTTAGCCAGAGAGTGGTGAATCTATGTAATTCATTGCCACAGAAGGCTGTGGAGGCCAGGTCATTGAGTGTATTTAAGACGGAGATAGATAGGTTCTTGATTAGTAAGTGGATCAAAGGTTACAGGGAGAAGGCGAGAGAATGGGGTTGAGAAACTTATCAGCCATGAGTGAATGGCGGAGCAGACGCGATGGACCAAATGGCCTAATTTCTGCTCCTATGTCTTATGGTCTTATGATCTTAGGGCAATCCTAAGGCAGCTGGTGGAATTCAACTAATAAATCTGAAATTAAAAGCTTGAACCCCATCTGGTTCACTAACGCCTTTTAGGGGAGAAAATTGCCATCCTTACCTGGTCTGACCCACCAGAGGAGGTGAGGCAGTTTCCCAGCGAGTCTGCAACACCGACTCTGGACCCCACAAAGTCTCATGGCATCAGGCTAAACATAGGCAAACTGGTTACCACCTACTATTCCACCTTAGCTGATGAATTCATCCTCCATGTTGTGTTCAAGCATGGAGGGTGGCAAGGGTACTCTAGATGGGGGACTTCAATGTACCCAAGAGTGGCTTGGCAGTACCATTGCTGACTGAGCTGGCCAAGTCCTAAAGGACATAATTGCTAGGCTGAATCTTCAGCAGGTGGTGAGGGAAAAGTCTACTTAACCTTGTCATCAACTATCTACCTGTTGCAGATGTATCTGCCCAAGATAGTATTCTTAGGAGTGACCACTGCACAGTCCTTGTGGAGAAGAAGCCTCACATTCACATTGAGGATACCCTCCATTGTGTTGTTTGGCACTACCACTGTGCTAAATGGGATAGATTTCGAACAGATCTAGCAACTCAAAACTGGGCATCCATGAGGCACTCTGGGCCAGCAGCAGCAGATGAATTGTACTCAGCCACTGTCTGTAATCTCATGGCCCGGCATATGCCCCGCTCTACCATTACCATCAAGCTAGGACATCAGCCCTAGTTCAATGAAGAGTGCAGGAGGGCATGCCAGGAGCAGCATCAGGCATACCTAAAAATGAAGTGGCAACCTGGTGAAGCTACAACACAAGACTACTTGCATGCCAAAGAGCATAAGCAGTAAGCAATAGACAGAGCCAAGTGATCCCACAAACAATGGATCAGAATTGTGGTGGGCAATAAGACAACTAACAGGAGGAAGAGACTCCACAAATATCATCATATTCAATAATTTGGGAGCCCTGCACATCAATGCTAAAGATAAGGCTGAAGCATTTGCAGCCACCTTCAGCTAGAAGTGCCAACTGGATGATCTATCAAGCCTCCTCCTGAGGCCCCCAGCATCACAGAATCCTGTCTTCAGCCAATTTGATTCACTCCACATGATATCAAGAAACAGCTGAAGGCACTAGATACTGCAAAGGCTATGGGCCTTGACAATATTCCGGCAATAGTGCTCAAGACTTGTGCTTCAAAACTAGCTGCACCCCTGGGCAAGTAGTTCGACTTCAGCTACAACACTGGTATCTACCCAGCAATGTAGAATCTTGTCCTGACATAGTTCTGTCAACATAAAACAGGATAAATCCAACCCAGCCAATAACTGCCCTATTAGTCTACTCTCTGTCATCAGCAAAATGATGGGCAGTGTTGTCAACAGTGCTATCAAGCAGTGCTTACTCGGCAATAACCTGCTCACTGATGCTCAGTTTGGGTTCCGCCAGGGCTACTCAGCATGTGACTTCATTACAGCCTTGGTCCAAAAAAGTAAATTCAAGAGTGACTGCCCTTGACATCAAGGCAGTATTTGACCGAGTGTGACATCAAGGAGCTCTAGCAAAACTGGAGTCGATGGGAATTAGGTGGAAAACTCTCCATTGGTTTTTGGAGTCATACCTAGCACAAAGGAAGATGGTTATGCTTATTGGAGGTCAATCATCTCAATCCAGGGCATCACTGCAGCAGTTCCTCAGGGTAGTATCCTAGGCCCGACCATCTTCAGCTGCTTCATCAATGACCATCCTTCCACCACAAGGTCAGAAGTAGTCGATGTTCGTAGATGATTGCACAATGTTCAACATTTGCGACTCCTCAGATACTGAAGCAGTTCATGTCTAGGCAAGACCTGGATAATATTCAGATTGGCTGATACATGCCAATAAGAGAGAATTTAACCATCTCCCATTGACATTCAATGGCATTACCATCGCCAAATCCCCCACTATCAACATCCTGGGGGTTACCATTGATCAGAAACTGAACTGGACTAGCCATAGCAATACTGTGGCTACAACAGCAGGTCAGGGACTAGGAATCCTGTGAAGGGTAAGTCACCTCCTGACTCTCCAAAGCCTGTCCACCATCTACAAGGTACAAGTCAGGAGTGTGATGGAGTACTCCCCACTGGCCTGGATGAGTGCAGCTCCATCAACACTCAAGAAGCTTGACACCTTCCAGGACAGTCCAGCCCGCTTGATTGGCACCATATCCACAAACATTCACTCCCTCCACCACCGACGCACAGTGACAGCATCTACAAGATGCACTGCAGGAATTCACCAAGCTCCTTAGACAGCACCTTCCAAACCTGTGAACACCACCATCTAGAAGGACAAGGGCTGCAGTTAGATGGGAACACCACCACCTGGAAGTTCCTCTCCAAGCCACTCACCATCCTGACTTGTAAATATATCACCATTCCATCACTGTTGCTGCGTCAAAATCCTGGAACTCCCTTCCTAACAGCACTCTGGATATACCTACACCACATGGACTGCAGCAGTTCAAGAAGGCAGCTCACCACTACCTCCTCAAGGGCAACTAGGGATGGGCAATAAATGCTGGCCTAGCCCCGATGCACACATCCCATGAACAATTATAAAAAAAAAAATTTCCCATTCCTAATTTCCCTTAAGAAGGTAGTGGTAGGCCACTTTCTAGAACTAAACTCAGTACTGAACACTGTAATCATCAGCGAATATCCCCACTTCTGACCCTATGATGGAGAATAAGTTATTGATGATGCAGATTAAGATGGTTGGGTCTAAGGTATTACCTTGAGGAACTCCTGCAATTATGCTCTAGGGCTGTTTGATTGCCATCTGACAACCACAGCCATCTTTTTGTATACTAGCTACAAGATCAACCAGTAGAGAGCTTTCGCTCTGATTCCCATTGACTTCAATTTTTCTAGGGCTCCTTCCTTGCCACACTTGGTCAAATGCTGCCTTATGTCAAGGGCACTGTTACCTCACCTCTTAAGATCAGCTCTTTGGACCAAGGCCGTAATGAAGTCTGGAGCTGAGTGGCCCTGGCGGAACCCAAACTGAGCATTGGTGAACAAGTTATTGCTGAGTAATACATAGAAACATAGAAAATAGGAGCAGGAGTAGGCCATTTGGCCCTTTGAGTCTGCTCCACCATTCATTATAATCATGGCTGATCATCCAACTCAATAGCCTGCTCCTGCTTTCTCCCCATATCATTTGATCCCTTTTGCCCCAAGAGCTATATAGAAACATAGAAAATAGGAGCAGGAGTAGGCCATTCGGCCCTTCGAGCCTGCTCTGCCATTCATTATGATCATGGCTGATCAACTAACTCAATAGCCTGCTCCCACTTTCTCCTCATACCTTTTGACCTCTTTAGCCCCAAGAGCTATATCTAACTCATTCTTGAAAACATACAATGTTTTGGTCACAACTACTTTCTGTGGTAATGAATTCCACAGGCTCACCACTATCTGGGTGAAGAAATTTCTCCTCATCCTAAATGGTCTACCCCGTATCCCCAGACAGTGACCCCGGCTCTGGACTCCCCCATCACCAGGAACATCCTTC
Source organism: Carcharodon carcharias (assembly GCF_017639515.1). Lineage (NCBI taxonomy): Eukaryota > Metazoa > Chordata > Chondrichthyes > Lamniformes > Lamnidae > Carcharodon > Carcharodon carcharias. The sequence continues at coordinate 213,202,183 of NC_054467.1, forward strand.
CTGCATCTACCTTGTCTAATCCTGTTGGAATTTTATAGGTTTCTATGAGATCCCCCCTCATTCTTCTGAATATAATTGAATATAATCCTAACCAACTCAATGTCTCCTCATATGACAGTCCCACCATCCCAGGAATCAGTCTGGTAAACCTTCGCCACACTCCCTCTTTAGTAAGAACATCCTTCCTCAGGTAAGGAGATCAAAACTGCACACAATATTCCAAGGGTGGCCTCACCAAGGCCCTGTGTAATTGCAGCAAGACATTCCTGCTCCTGTTCTCAAATCCTCTCGCTATGAAGGCCAACATTCCATTTTGATAGCACTGTCAAAGACAACTTCTATGACTTTTCTGATGATTGAGAGTAGATTGATGGGTTGGAAATTGGCCAGATTGGATTTGTCTCGCTTCTTATAGACCAGACATACCTGTCAATTTTCCACAATATCGGCTGGATGCTAGTATCAAAGCTGTACTACTTGTTCTGGAGGACAAGTCTTCTGTACTGGGGCTGAGATGTTTTCAGGGCCCATAACATTTACTATGCTACATTCCTTCAACCATTCCCTAATATCACATTGAGTGAATCAAATTGACTGAAGACTGGCATCTAAGATGCTTTGGGCCTCAGGATGAGGCCAAGATGGATTACCCACTCAGCACTTCTGGCTGAAGATGCTTGCAGCAGCTCCAGCTTTGTCTTTTTGATGTGTTGAGCTCTCTCATCATTGAGGATGGGAATATTTGGGCAGCCTTCTCCTCCTGCTAGTTGTTAACTGTCCACTATCATTCACGACTGTTTGTGGCAGAACTGCAAAGATTTAATCTGATACATTGGCTTTGGGATCACTTTCCTCTGTCCATAAATTGCTCCAGCTGTTTAGCATGTACGTAGTCCTTTGTTGTAGCTTCATCAAGTTGGCACCTTGTTTTTAGGTATACCTGTTGCTCCTAAGTCCATGTAGGTGGCCAATTTAGGACTGCCATCCAATTAAGGATGGCAGTCCGCTTTCCCAAGCTGCTGGCCCAAACAGAGGACCAACAGTTTGGCAGCCTCACAGCACTACTGATGGATGTTCTGATGGTGCAGGGAGAAGAAGAAGGTGCTTTCATGTTGAGATACTCTCAAAGGGCCAGTAACAATTTTTTAAATTTGGCAGGGCCAGGCAGGCAGGTCCTGGAGACTGGGTGTCATAAGCATCATGAATGTGGTCATTGCTGGCAAGAGGCTTGTTCATGGCCCCCTTCCAGAAACCCACTGGGAGGCTACCTCAATATATATGATGATCTCCACATGCAGCAGGATCTTGTCCCAGTGCTGGTAAAGGTGAAATTCAATCATGTACTAAAGGTCCTACCTGGCTTTCTGTAGTCATGTGACTTCTGTCATGAGGCACATGCTGGGGACAACCATGTTACATTCAGCTCTAATAAAGACATTGTACTAGAAGCAATGTATTCTTTGAGCACGTAACAATAGTCATTGCTGTTATTGTTGTGTAGATTTCTTTGGACATTGCGGTCAAGGACAAATATTGTCTAGGGAATCAGGGGAATCCCTGCTGTTCTTTAACTGGTCTCATGTGTCTATTGTGTCACTGAAGCATACAAATGAAGCCTTGGTTTCATGTCCCATCTGAAGTATGACAGTGTTCCCTCAGTGATGCCCTGAAGTGTCACCATGTGCTGTAAAGCTCTGCATGGCGCTTCAACCCACAGCTTTCAAACACAGATTCAAAAGCACTGTCAATTCAGCCAAGCTTTCACTATCCAGTTGGGTCTACCGGACATTAATCCAGAGTAACAACTCTGGATGATTCAAGTCCATGACGAAGTAGATAAGTGTGACTCATGGAGAACATGGCACAAGGTAAGCAACCTTCCAAATGCATACCCTGAAGAAGGTTAAAAAGTATAAAGTACAGGATACAGGGTCAATTTACAATACTGTCATAAAACATTCAAAGCTGTTTTGTTCCAAATAACAGCCTAGTTTCTGCATTAAACAAAAACGTCTGAGCACAAACTGATATATAAAAAAATGCTTTTAACATTTTATTAAAAATAGTCTCCTTAGTTTTACATGTTATAGCAGTAGGCCTGCCAGCATTGAAGAAAGTAGGTAACATGAATGACAAAGATGTGGCAGCTAGATCAAAGAATCACAAGCTTCAGGTAACTGGAGATACTTGTCCTTTTAAGGGAGATATGGAGCAAGATGAATGTTCTGTTTAGGACTGAGAACTAGAGATCCATTAAGAGTAGGCATTGTTTCCCTGATCCTTCACTGTAATCTTTTCATATGTCTTTTAAGGCTTTCATTCAGTATTTCCCTGCCTGTAGGGTGTGTTTACCTTCAGGTTGGCACAAAACTGGATCACAATATCAATAATAATTAGGTGAAAACATCAAACTTTAATACAATCACAAAATCGAACCTTACAATCAGCAGTACAAAATGGCAACGCCCAAAGCGCAAGAGGGTGATAACATATAATGGCGTAACTTCTTTCTTTTTTCTAATTCCTGTACATCAAATTTCTTCTTGCGTTCACTAACAAGCCTCAAAAAAACTAAACTGAATATATGCAAGCAGCTTCTTCACATCAAAATGAAATCTCAAGTGAACATAGGTGCCCAAAGAATGCAATATCATAAACATAAGAAACAAAAATGTCTTTGCAAAAGGCAATATAAACATATGCAAAACTGATCAAGTCGAAAAATGAAATAAATTTGCGCACCCCGATCCAAGGACATGGCGTAAATTAGCAACCCTACTATCAATCTGTTCAAACTCATAGGTGTGCAAATTTCTTTCATTTTTCGATTTGATCTGTTTGTGCCACTATATTGCTTCAATAGGTGACCAATGCTATAAACTGTTATCCCCTTTACAACTGGTATTCTTGCGAATCTGTCCTAATTCCTAAAGATTAAAAGCTTTGACAGCATGTCTCTTTTCTCGACAATATATATTACAGTAAATTTTACATGATGTGGAACAATAGCATTGGTTTTGAGTAACAAAGGAACAGAAAAATCACTTTCTTGATGTCCAAGTTTCTACATAAAAGTTGCACTTTTATTTACCAGTGTTTTCCAGAAAGGGAGATTTCAATTGCTTATGAAATAAGTTTTCATGCAACAAGCTTTAACAAAAATTATCATCTAACCATACTCATAATTAAAATTTAACCTTGAATATTGTTTAGTATTACATTACCAGTGCATGTGGCATACTCCTCAAAAAGAATGCTTGTAGGATAATAAGACTAGGACAGCTCAAATATAGACTGAGGTATGAATCTTGCACTGAATGGATTTTGTTTACCACATTTTCTGAAACAGTCTCTAAGAGTACAGAGGCGTAATAATCCTCTTTGCTAACGCCATCAAAGAATGAGATGCCATTTGAACCAGCAGGCCATATTCTTGGAGCGTAAAGAGTCAATTCAGTTTATTATATTCATGAAGAAGAAATCAAAATGTTGGATCCTCAAGGGAGGATATATTGAAGGTTTTATTTGAGCTCTTCTGGAATTAGATCATAAGAATTATTTCCTTAACGTTTGAATAGGAATTTCAATGAGTATGCATAGAGCAAATCCAAGAATGTGTGCCAAAACTGTATGACCTATGAAGAGGTAAAACTAGGAAAAGGAAAGAAGAGAAAATTAGTATCGTTCATCAAGTTGAAATAATTAAACACATCTTATGAAAAAAACTACTTTGAAATAGTTAAGCTCATCTTTTGAAGAAAAGAGACTTTCCCAGGACATTGGTGATTGTGTAATGTATCTCGCACGTAAGCTGGAAATTTCCTCAGGGCTGCTCAAATTCTGCCATTGTAATTTTACCAGGGGAGCAGTGGAAATCCCATATGCAAACATAATGGCAATGAAGGAGGAGCAGCTCTGAGGATATTCATGGTATATAAGGAATGAGGAAAATTGTACTGAAAGGCATAGAACTATATTTCATCCAGTCATTACAATGTATTATAACACCGAAGATCATAGATCTAGGATGCTTCTTCTCATATTTTCAAGTTTCCGGTAATACACAATTCAAAAAAAATCCAGGGCCTGCAGGCCAAGATTCATGTGGATCCGGAAGCAACCTCTCGGTTCATGAAGGCAAGACCAGTGCCATATGCCCAATGAGAAAAAGTCAGCATTGAACTCAACAGACTAGAGAAACTGAATGTTATACAACTTGTTCAGTTCTCAGAATGGGCAGCACCCATAGTCCCCGTCCTTAAGCTCGACCAAAGTGTCCAAATTTGTGGAGACTCCAAACTGATGGCTAATAAAGTAACTAAGCTAGACAGGCACGCCTTCCAAATATCAAAGACCTGTATGCCAAGCTGGCAGGATAGACAACCTACACAAAGCTTGACATAAATCATGCCAATCAATGACTAGAGTTGGATAATGCCTCCCGGGAATTTGTCACAAGTAATACCCACAAAGGGTTGTACCAATATACATGATTGCCTTTCGGTGTCTCCTCCATTTGTGCCATCTTTCAGAGAGCAATGGAAAGCTTATTGCAGGGACTGCCCCAGGTTGTAGTCTATTTAGATGATGCATTGGTGACAGGATTCACTGAAAAAGAGCATTTTGCAAACTTAGAAGAAGCCTTAAAATGTTTTTTGCAAGCTAGAGTGCATTTAAAAACATAAAAATGCACAATCCAAGTGAGGGAGGTAATATATTTGGGTCATTGGGTAGATTCACAGGGCCTCCATCCAGTTGAGGAGAAAATGAGACCCATAAGGGAGGCACTTACACCAACGGACAGCTTAGGGCTCAAATCATTCCTAGGAATGATCAACTATTATGGGTGTTTCTTACTCAATTTGTCTACAGTGCTGGCTCCCCTGTATTCTCTACTCAAAAAGAACCAAAGTTGGTCTTGGGAGGCGCCCCAGAAAGAAGCTTTTGCACTTGTCCAATCTATTAGTGAATTACGACCAGATGAAAGAATTGGTGCTGACATGTGACACATCTCCATATGGAGTGGGAGCAGTGCTCCCTCATCAGAAGGGTGACGGCATGGAACAACCAATAGGTTACGTATCAAGAACGCTTACCGCAGCGGAAAAGGGATACTCGCAGATAGAAAAAGAAGACCTGTCCATCAACTTTGGTGTCAAGAAATCTCACCTGTGCGTACACAGCCACCATTTTACAATTGTTTCAGACCATAAACCACTGTTAGGATTGTTTAGTGAGGACAAAGCTATACCACTGATAGCCTCAGCAAGATTACAACAATTGGCTTTAATTTTGGCAGCAAATAAATACACTTTCATACATAGGCCAGTCAATCAAATCACAAATGCCGATGCCCTTCATCATTTGCCTTAGCAAGAAAATGATGAGCACGCCCCAGTTCCACAGGAACATGTTTTACGGTTAAATGTCTTAGATTCCTCGCCATTATGTGTTCAACAGATCAGAGGCTGGACAAGTCGGGACCCAGTCCTATCTCAAGTACAAGAACAAGTGCTACATGGTGGATCAAAGGAGTCCGTATCTGATGAAATGAAGCCATACTTCTAGAGAAGACTTTAAATAACCAGCCAGGATGGCATCTTATTGTGGGGAGCATGAGTGATAGTTCCTCCAAAGGGAAGGGAGCCTCTTTTAATTGAACAGTGCCCACCCAGGAATTTCCCGAATGAAGATCATAGCATGCAATCATCTATGGTGGCCTGGGATGTATGATGAAATAGAGAGTTTAGTAAAGCACTGTGTGCTATGTCAGCAACTGCAAAAGTTGCCAGTGACAGCTCCGTTACACCCATGGGAGTGGCCAGGTCGACCCTGGGTGCAGATACACATTGATTAAGTTGGATCTTTCCTGGGAACAATGTTTCTGCTTATTGTTGATGCCCATTCAAAATGGTTGGACGTATATGAGATGAAGTCACCAATGTCGGCCGCTGCAATTGAGAAACTACATCAGAGTTTTGCGATTCACGGCCTACCAGAAGTAATCGTTTCCGATAATGGCACAGCATTTGCGAGTGCTGAGTTTCAATGGTTTATCAACCTCAAAGGTATCACTCATGTGAAAACTGCACTGCACCACCCTTCCTCAAATCGACTGGCTGAAAGGGCTGTTCAAACGTTTAAGGCAGGCACGAGAAAGCTAACTGATGATTCCTTGGCAACTAAGCTAGCATGCTTTCTTTTTCATTACAAGACTACCCCTCACAAAACAACAGGTGTCGCATCTGTGGAGTTAGTGTTGAAACGCCGTCTCAGGATGAGATTGAACTTCATAATGCCGAACTTAGAAGGGAGGGTGGAAAGGAAGGCAATAAACTGAACACGACTGGCATAGTCGTGAGAAGAAATTTACCGTGGGAGAGCCGATATATGTGAAAAATTTCGGGAAAGGACCAAAGTGGTTACCAGGTGAAATAAGTGCTCTGGCTGGACTTCTATCTTACCACATGGAGGTGGAAGGCTGGATCATCCGTAAACATGTGGACCGTGTTAGGAAGAGAGAGACAAATCATCAAGATTTGCTTCTACCAGTGACCATGACCGGGTCTGCGATTCCTGATGAGGACACTCAACCCAGGACTGATGTTCCTATAAGAGTTGAGGATACAGAACTCCAAGTGCCCACTGAAGCACCTGATGTTCATGCAACTCTGGAATAAGAGGTTCCTTACAAAGTACCTGAAGTTGCGGAGCTGCGATGTTTCACACGTACCAGGAAACCACCTGAAAGACGGAACTTGTAAATTCTTTCCCAGTGTAAATATTATGTTGTTTTGAAAAATATGTACATATATATATGTATATATAGCCAAGTTAAAGTGGAAGGAATGTAGTAATTATGGTTTTATTTAGTGTCTAATGTACCTTTAAGAAAAATACTTGTTAAGGAAGATCACATGATCTGTAGTAACCAATAGGAGAGCAGCACATGCTACCTCAGCAGTCAGTGTAGAGATGGGGCAGCATTTTCCCTCGGCGAGTAGGGGCGTGGGGCCCGCTCACCGACACGTAAAATGACATGCGATGACATCAGGCCGGTGTCCCGATGTCACCATCTGTCAGTCATATATTCAGTTCGGTGGGCGGGCAGCTGACTCAGCTGTGTGCCTGCCAAATTGTCAAAGGACTGTTAAAAAGTAATAAGTAATTAACTGAACTGCCCGTCCAACCTTAAGGTTGGCGGGCAGGCGAAGAGCCCAGGCAGCCTTCATATTTTTCATGAAACCTCATCCACAGGCGGGATGAGGTTTCATGAAGGGTTTATTATTTAAATTTAAAATTTTGAAATGAATAATGGACATGTCCCAGCTCATGTGACAGTTTCACATGAGGGGACATGCCCTTAAATATTTTCCCCACTTTAATTCAAATTTCCATAACTTAAACAAATCTCCATGAGGCACCTATAAAACTATTTCCTATTTAGATTGGGGTACTACAGTTTCTTCATATCTTTTTTAAAAAAATCATTCAAAACTTTCAAAAGATACCCATTATTGTCCTTGTGCCTAAATGTTCCAGCTTTAATTTTTGCAGACTCCTTGAAGGCTTGCAAATGAGCACAGTTAGCAAAAATTCTCAATGGTGATTAATTCACCTAGGGGCACGGCCAGTTTTGTGGATGTGGCCTGGTCCTAGCACAAGGATTTTAAAACTAGTGAAAAGGATCATGGAAAGGGAAGTTGCACTGAACAAAATTCACATTGAAAAATTCCATGATCCCCTGTGCCAGTTATGCCGACATTCAGGGGAATTGTATCAAAAAACTAACAATTCCAGGCCAAAAAGACCCAGATTTATCAAAAATGTAATATGTACTCTGATTTGCTTTTCTTTAATTCCTTAGAAATAAATATTTTTAAAAATCAAAAGGATGACATTTGATCTAATTGATATTATTGTGGGACAAGACTTGGTAAGTGTTAGGCTATTTTACATTGAGTGGATCACAGGTAATCCATTGTCACCCAATGTCCACAGACTAACAACTTGCAATTGGGATTATTGGATAGACAGAAAGAACTTGCATTTATGCAGCACACTTCACAACAATAAATGCTTCCAGCCACTGAAGCACTTTTGAAATATAGTGAATGCAATAACTGCAACATCTAATTTATGCACAAGGGCCCACAAACAGCAATAAGATATATCCATTTTTAGTTACATTGGTCGAGTGATAATTGTTGGCCAGGACACCAAAAATCTCCCCTGTTGTTCTTCAAATAGTTCTTTGGGATCTTTGAAATCTAATGGAGCCTTAGTTTAATGAAGGCAGCACCTCTATCAAAGTGTCAGCTAAAGTGTCAGTATAGATTATGCGCTCAAGTCTCTGGAATGGAGCTTGAACCCAAAACCTTCTGATTCCGTGGCAAAAGTGCTCCCACTAAGTCTGGACTGACAAATTAGGATTGGGATCAAGAACATGAACCTTGATTCATATTCTCCTTTGCAACCCAGAGTCACTGAGGCTAGTTGAAGCAGCCACACAATTAGGTGAGATTGATTAACTTTGAATACTCTAGGTGAATAAAACTTGGAAGCTTCTTGTTTTTTTTTATGGCTCATTGTGCAGTAATTGTATGTGATCATTGGATGAAAACTTGAGCATTGTCAGCAGTGATACCACCAATACTCATTGTTTAGGCTTGCAATTTGATGAGAAATTAAAGAACAGTTAGTTCTCATAACATTATACCCTTGCACGGGTCAGTGCTTTGGGAAGAGAAGAAAAGAGAAATCAAATGAAAAGGAGTGTTCCTGATGCCACTGATGTTTCCTCAGCCCTTGGAAATCCTGATGCTGCCCCTATCTCACCTCCAATGCTGCCCCTCGGTGACATCTGAAATCACAACATCAGGTTCTATATTTACTCTGGGGAGGTGATGGTGTTGCTGATTATATTGTGGCTGGCCAAGTAATCCAGGGACCCAGGGTAATGCTCTGGGGACCCGGGTTCAAATCTCACCACAGCAGATGGTCAAATTTGAATCCTATAAAAACCTGGAATTAAAAGTTTGATGATGACCATGAAACCATTGTCAACTGTTGTAAAAACCCATCTGCTTCAGTAATGTCCTCTAGAGAAGGAAATCTGTTGTCGTTACCTGGCCTACATGTGACCCAGACCCACAGCAATGTGGTTGACTCTTAAAAGCCCTCTGAACAAGGGTAATTAGGAAAAGACAATAAATGCTGCCCTAGCCAGCGATGCCACATCCACGAACAAATGAGAAAAATCATTCAGCTCTATCTCGTCACCAGATCTCTCAGCCCCTCCACTGCCTCTAAATTGTTAGACTCCTTGTCTGACATCCAGTACTGGATGAGCAGAAATTTCCCCCAACAAATTTTGCGAAGAGCAAAGTCATTGTCTCCAGTCATTGCAACAAACTACGTTTCCTAGCCACCAACTCCATCCCTCTAACTGGCAACCATTTGAGGCTGAATCAGACTGTTCTCAATCTTGGCAATGTATTTGAGCCCAGGATGAGCTTCTGACCAATATCTGCATTATAACTAAGACAGCTTCCACCTCTGTAAGAGCATCCAATGCTTCAGCTCTTCAGTTGCTGAAACCTTCATCCATGCCTTTGTTACCTCTAGACTTGACTGTTCCAACACATTCGTAGATGGTCTCTCATCTTCTACCCCACCTAAACTTGAGCTCATCCAAAACTCTGCTTGCGCCAAGTTCCATTTACTCTTGTACTCACTGATCTACACGATACCCCATTCTCTTAAATCTTGTGTTGAAATCTTTCCATCGTCTGTCCTTCTCTCTCTCTCTCTCTCTGGTGTAAATTCCTCAAGCATTACAACCCTTCGAAATCCTCTGTCCTCCTCAAATTCTGGCATTCCCTATTTTAATTGCTCCAGTTTCAGCTACCTCGATCCTAACATCTGAAATTTCCCCCCAAACCACTGTTTCTTCCTCCTCCTCTATGACACTCCTTAAGCCTACCTCATTGACCAAGCTTTTGATCATCTGCTTTGATATCTCCTATTGTTGCTCAGTATCAAATTTTGTTTGATAGCACTCCTGTGAAACAGCTTGGGATGTTTTACTATGCTAACGGGGCTCCATAAATGCAAGTTGTTGTTACTGTTGTTGAAAATGCTTAAATATTCCCAGAATTAAATCAAGGGAAATTTTGGGATAACTCACCATGTTGATGTCTGTATAATGAAAGAGTGTCTCCTGTAGCCCATTATACACACCTATTACAGCAGGATGTATTAGAAAACAAGCGTAGCTGAGGTTGGCTGGTGGGATCCATAACCTGCTGGATAGTAAACCTCTAACAAAACCTAAGAGGAAAATTAATCGAAAATGAAATGAGAAAGCAGTTTAGAATTTAGCCCAGGGTTTCAGTGGATATTAGATTAATAAATATACATACTAAAAACAAAGATAAACCTGATTTACATCCCTTATTGAAATACTGATACACTGTCTTCCCAAATTCAAGGTAGACTGAATGATTGAAGATGAGATCCAAATTAAACCTTTCAGAATATTTGATGAGATATCCCTATCCCAAGGCTTTATTCCACCTTAAATTTTCTCCCCTCCTCTTCTGTTACATTGATTCCTGTTGGGATCCAATTTTCCAATGCTAGCTCACCCAAATAGCCAGGACAATGATTGCTGTCCTATTATTCCGCATGGTGATGTCTATAGATATACTATATTTTCCAGGTGATGTCATTGGATGGCAGTCAGAAGCAGAAACCCTTGTTGATATTGTTTCCCTTTGCATGGTGAGGCTGTGGTTTTTTCGGCTGATTTTTTCTCTTAACATCTTGTCTTTGTCAGCACCAGGGATCCCAGCAAGATAGAATGAGAGGGCCTAGAACCGACCATCTTTCCCTTGGGAATGGTTCTAAATATCCAGTTTTTTATTCCTTCATCTCGATTGACTATCTAAAAGTCACTTCTGTTCTTCTTTAGGGATTTTCTACTCCTTTCAATTTGACAGAGCCTCCTTTAATAATGCAGCTACAGACCTGCTTTGAGAAAGACATGTGCCCTCTTTGTGGCAGAAATCCACACAGGAACCCAACATGTCCCAGCAGTACTCTCGTGAGATAAGTAAGAATTTTCTGATTCTTCCTGCTGTTATAGGTGGGCTACAGGAGACACTCTTTCACTATATAGACATCAACATGGTGAGTTATCCCAAAATTCTCCAGGTAGATGATGCTGCTTTTGGGAATTTTGTGCCCCAAATTTATTTTTTAGAGATTTTACCTCAGGGTCTAGATATCTTCTCCAAGGCCTGAATTTTTTGCATATTGGGGGTGTTTGAAGCAGAAGCACAAAAGCAGCCGCAATTTGCACTTGCGGCCGCGATTGGATCCCAATTAAGGGTCGGCCGGCATGAAACACACCCAGACGTTGCTGATGCGCTGGCAACAGGGGCAGGAGCATGGAAGGCACCAGATCCAAAGGGGACGCAGCGGGGCAGGGCATTTAAAAACAGCAGAGGCAGCTCCCTGAATGTTGCTAGGAGATTTTTGAGGAGCCTCAGGGAGCTCTCTTGGAGAGACTTTTGAAATTTGCTGGGGCAGGAGGTCAAAGCCCCCCGGTTCTCGGACGAGTGCCTGTGCCCTCTAGTGGAGGCAGTGAGTGCCAGGCAGGACATTCTAATGCTGTGGGATGGCAAGATGAGGCCACCACACCAAACAAAGAAGGCCTGATCATAGGTGGCAGCCCAGTCAGTGGACATGATATAGTGCGTCACTCATGGATCCAGTGCTGCAAATGGTTTAATGATCTTCTGCACTTGGCAAGGGTGAGTACTGTGTGGTGATGTCATGAAGGGTGACTGTCCTTTGTGGCACTTTGTGGGTGTAAGAATCAGAGTGACAAAAGGTACATATACCTGTGCCAGCCAAAGCTGGAAGATGTGGCCCCTAGCCTTGGCAGCATAGAAGGGCGGGACATGCAAATCTGATGGATTCCTCAACGTGGTCCTCCGGGGACAGGGTGGGTAGGGAGTGGGGTGGTGTTGAAGATAGAGGGTTGACTTGTGAATACACTATGTTCTGAACAGGGAAAGAGAAGCCATAATGCTGTGGAGTGCAGATGAACGTGTGGTGAGGTGGCCAACCTGCTCATATTGACCAAATTTGAGATGGACACCCTCGAGCTGGAATGCCAGTGAGGAGCAAGGTCCTCAGGCTGCGGAGAGACAGGGGTCCAGTGGTCAAATGAGAGACTGAAGGAGAGTGCAAACAATGTAGTGCCATCTCATCTAGCAAATGAGGACTTCCAGGCAAGAGTCCCCGGTGATCCAACAATCACAATGCACCGTGATGCAGTTGTCCATAGTCTCACCTGCTCGCCTAGCATACACATTGACAACGTGATGATTGATAATACTGACATATTGTTTTCCTCCCACAGATGAGCCATCCTCCAGAGGCTGCTAGGACCTCGAGGACCCTCCCTTGACACCTGAGAAGGGGCCACAGACAAATCCACCAGCATCATAACCTCTCTCTCTACCAGGCACCAGCATGCACGTTGGTGGGCATTAGTTTGCTGGCTCAGGTGGTAGTGGCCAGTGGGGAGGGCACAGCACAGTCACTTGAAGAGCTCGCAGAGGCAGAAGTGCCCAGGGCACCAGCTGTTGGAGGATTACTGGACACCAGGATGATGCTGAGTCCGAGGCAGATGATGAGCCTTTGGAGTTGTCCATCATGCAGTGGATATTGGATGTCCAGCAAGATGCACAGGCAATTCTGGTAGAGATTCCCAAGGGTCTGCGTACTATGGTCTCTGTCATGGAGAGGTTAATGAGGAGCATGCGCAATGTGTTGAGCCTCAGCACCGAGCGCACAGCCTCCTCTCATGGAGAGGCAGCTCCAGGGACAGAATCAGGAGTTCCTGGGGTCGCGCTTGGACCTGTATTCCCCCCCACCAGCAGTGACCTCAGGAGGTAACTGCCACTGTGAAGGATGGATGAGGCACCTAGTCTCTCTACTAGGTGCTGTCCATCAATGGTGAGCAGGGAGGCCCAGTCACACCTCACACTGGCGGGTGAGGTGCCTGTCGTCTCTCCCTGGGCTCCTTTTACAGTTGTCTGGACAAGGGCAGCAGCTCCTTCAACCCTCTGCCAGTGACCGTGGCATCTTCTGGGGCCATGGGCACTGAGGAGTGCCTGCCATGTCACTGGTCACACTCTCCCAGATGGAGCCTGCTCAGCCTTCGCCCAGAGGACAACCGCCAAGTTCACCAGGGCCAACACAACAGCAGAGTCAGAAATCTGCCTTCAATGCCACCGCCAGCGGGGATGGGATGGGAAGGGATGCGCCAAGAAATAGCACTCGCAAGCATAAGTTTAAGGCACCATGAGTAAAGGATGAGGTTATCACAAGTGACATTCTTTCATTTCATCGGTGCTATGTATTGTTTTTGTGTGACAGTAGCATCCATATTATTTTATGTTCCTATTCCTTTTTGCAATTCTGATAAAGATACAAATCTAGATTTTGTTTCAATGCCCTGAGTGTCCTTCATGTTTTCCATAGGTGTAGGGTTCATCAATGCTTATGATAGACGGCAGGGGCACCAAACTTTATTATGGAGATGGGGGGCGGTATTGGGGTAATGGCATTGCCTCCTCAGAAATGTGTGTGACGTAGGTGACGCCCTTGCACTGAGATGTAAGCCAAAGCTGGGCAGCCCAGTTGAAGGAACATTGAATCAAGGCCTCCCTGGTGACCCTGCCTCCCTGAAGTTTCCTTAAGTCTGCCTCCCCATCCTCACCCTGTGCCTGCCTGGGCTCCTCATCAGATCCATCAGCAGAGTCTTCCTCTGAGGCCTGTGGAGCTGCCTCGCCATCTTCATCCTCCAGTGGGACCCCCTTGTCAGTGCCAGATGGTGCAGAGTGCAGCAGATCATGACGAAAGTGACATGCACTCTGGAGGATGTTGCAGGGAACCCCTGGTCCAGCCAGTGGAACCTCATCTTCAGTAGCCAGGTTGTCTTCTCAACCACAACCCTTGCGGTGGCATGACTCCGATTGTATGTCTCTTCTGCCTCTGTCCTAGGATGCCAGAGTGGCATCATTAGCCACCTTTTCAAAGGATACCCTTTGTCACTCAGCAGCCAACCATCCAGCCGAACAGCTTTGGCATCTGGAGTGTCACAGTATGTATACATCATGGGAGCTGCCAGGATATATTGCACAGACTTGCAGAATCTATGTCTTGTGGTCACATACTACCTCCACATTCATGGAGTGGAACCCCTTTCTGTTCACAAAAGCACCTGGCTGACCTGCTGGCCCCTGGATGACCACATGTGTGCAATCTATGGCACCCTGGGACCCAACAATTGTTGAGAAGCCTCTGGCTCACTCAGCCTCATTTACTTCATCTGTCTGGTAATGAATAAATGTCATGACCCATCTGAAGAGGTGCACATGCGCAAAAGAGCGCACTCTCGATTTTAGGCTTTGCCCCCCCGCCCGCACAGGGAGCACATAGCGCTTCCCTGCGGGAATTAATTGGCCTGCCCACGTAAAATAGCGCCGTGCCTCCGATCAGGGGTGCCAATCGGAAGCGTGCCCGCACCGCCTACCCATCAACTCTCCCCCCCCCGCCCCGATGAGGGGAAAATTCTGCCCATTGTTTCTAAACAACCTTCACTCCAACTAAAATATCAAATCAATAAAGAAGACAACAGGCCAGCATCGATATAAAGATTGGGCTATAAATTCCATTTTTATAATTCTGGCTTTAACTCGATCTGTATATAATTTTTGTGTGAGTGAGACGAGTGATTGAGACATTACATTCAAACATGCTGGGCAAGTGCCTGATAATAAATAAACTTCTTTACATTTAAAAATCACCAGAAACCTGCTGCTGGAGTTGATTTTAAATGAAGAAGAATCACTCTGAAGGTAAGAAAATACATGCACCTTACACACAAACATCTTGATCAGAGTCTGGAAGGGACCTCACAGATTTTGCCCATACCACTCTCTACAGAACTGAAGTCTGTCCAAAGTTTGAAAACTGCTCTTGTATCTGGGGAGACTTTTGATGCACCTCTCTTTGACAAGGTACAAAAAAAATTGCCATTTGATAAACACTCTTTCTCTCACCTCCCTCTCTCTCATGTGAATCTCTATTTATACTACAATAGCTATTGCTCATCTAACTTTTCCTTCCCTTTTGTACCCAAATTTCAAATGTGCCAGCCTACGCACTCTTCTTCCTCCTTCTATCCTTACCGAAGACATTGACTTAATTTATTTGCAGGATTTCAGAGCGGTTCAACTTTCTTCCTTCAGCCTCCTCCTTCCTTAACAAGTTACAGGCTTTTAAAACTTTGGCATCCTTATTTCTCAGTTTGCTGCATTTTCCCTCCTCATCTCCTCAGCTTTGTTGTTGTCCCATGCTCGGGGCCTTGGCTGTTCACCTTGATTTCTCAATTTTAAAAAATAGTTACAATAGTTTGATGTAAAATAAGTGGCTTGCTTTTTTTTTAGTTAGAGGTACAATTAAATAATAGTGTTCATAATTTAGGTAAAAAATTAAGGGGTTGCAGAATATAACTGTTTCTGCAGTACTCATGTTCCTGCAGATGACCAACTACTGGAATTTCCCACCCACAGTATGTAAATCCTAATGTGTGCACATCCTGGTGAAGTAAAAATGTGACTAAATGTTCCCTGCTCAGTGATGAACTCACCAGCCATTTTCTTTTAGCCTTTGTATTGTACAGCTGGTTTTTTGAGTGCACCCAATTTCCTTTCTTTAACATCACAAAAGGCTCTAAACAGAATTTGACCATAATAGCTATGAATATGCTGCAGGCATTCCATAGTTGTTCATATATACATGGAGTTCTTCAGGTATTGCCTAGATTCCAGGAGTAATCTGATCATGATGGGTACCACATCGGTACTCATAGTTCAGCGTCCATTTAAACAATGTAAAATAGTTTGTCTTTAAAGGTCAGCTGACAGGAACATTTCTTACTGCTACAGATTTTTCTTTACAATGTGTTAAAATTGTATTTTCTAAGAAAACTATGAATATGACAGCTTTAAATAAAATAAATTTGCTTGAAAACTATTCTGTAACCTTTCGCTGACCTGTTGATTGATGTCAGTGCATAGAACATTACTGATGGTCAGAGCTTCACTACAGTGAAGAATAACATAGCTGCAACAGTTCCAACCTCTATCTGGTGATAGTAGATTGATTTCAGATTCTGGTGTAAACTGTGCAACCTGACAGGCTTTTTGAAATATCATGTTAACACATTTCAATGCCTTCTTTAATTCTATTTGATACAAAATTTAAGACAAAATAAAACAGACACTACTGGTTCAGTTACTAAATGTTCCACCTAGCATGAAGACAATCCACATAGCCCAGATTGGCAGATCTAGGTCAAGAATTAAAGACAGCAAGGTCGATAAGATTGACCTCAGCACATCTGAACTAGGGAAGTGTGAGGTCTCAAGGTTCTCACTCTTGAATACTATCCAGTAATTCCTGGAAAGTGCATATAAATGTGCCACAACCTATGAATGAATAATGCCTTGACATTGTTGAGGATCAAGTGGGTAGCCACAATTGTCAACCAAAACCCATGGAAATGGCTACAACTTAAATGGTTTTGATCTTTCCAGTTGTTAGGTGGAGGAAATTGTGGCTCATCCAAGATTGAATGTTGGACAAGCAACTTTGTTTTTAACTCCCTTCATGGTGTTGCCCTTCCTTAGGTCTGTAACTTCTTCCCAAACCCACCACCAACTCCCTGAACTTTTTGCTCCTATGACACTAGTTCTATGCTCTGAAATTTCTTCCCCAATCCCCTTGTGTTTTTACAACTCACGCTTTAAAACCTGATTGTTTCACCAATTTTTTAATCACTTCTTCTAATGTATCCTTTTTGGCATTGCATTTGTTTCTTGTGGCATTTTTCTAGACTAGCACTATATAAATACAAACTGGAATATGCCAATTTGGAACATTCTCTATCCTGAATCACTCTTCCCTATTCTGCCAACCCTGCTCTTGAAGTACCTGTCAGGAAGTGCACCAGAGTAGAGCAGATTAACTAGCTCTTGCTCCTCTGGAGTTAAAACCCCTTCTAGATGTCCTGGCTGAGAATCACAGCTTGCTGTCAGTGAATCATAAGAGAAAGCCTGAATGCATCAGTGAAAAATCTAGTTTAAAGTTTAACAAGTGAAAATTTCCAAGGGCTGTCTATATTTCACAATAATAGTATTGTACCTGCATATCCTTCTTCACATGCAAGTATGATCCAGCCAACTGCAGCAGCCCATACAGTTCTATGCAATGCTTGATACAGCACAGGAAGGACAGAGTAGGACTCAACTGAGTCGTCTAGTGCATATCCCAATGCTATCACGGCAGCCATGGTGCTCAGAGAACACAGCCAACCAGTAAGAGCCTGAGTCTAGAAAGTAAAACATTTTGGTGCTGTTAACCCGCAGCAACAACAATTTCCATTTAACTTTTTTTTAATTCATTCGTGGGAAGTGGCGCCACTGGCTAGGCTAGCATTTATTGCCATACCTAAAACAATGTTCACTGGAACTTTGAGAACAGGAAAGGGAACTGAACATTTATGAGAATAATAGGACAGGTGGCTGACGGCTTGGTCAGAAGGAAGGTCTAAAAGAAATTGCAGACGCAGAGAGAGTCAAGGCCATAGGATGATTTATAGATGAGTCATTCCACAAATGAGGGCTTTAAATTCAATACATTATGAGACAGAGTCATCGCAGGTCAGAAGGGAGTGGGTAATTGTTAAATTGGGCAATGTGTTAAAGTATATGGAATTATGAATGGTGACAATCGGGATTCTAAATGGGTCCTGCTATCAGCATAAGTTGCAAATGTTCATTCAGTGAAGTGAGTGGGTGGAAAACTATGGTCTAGCATGTGCAGAAACTGAATATCAATACCTAAATGTTTGCCAGCAACTAACACTAAATTCCCTGGTATAGAGTTATCTACCTATCCTTTTCTCCCTTCTTGAGAAGAGATGTTGGGTGAAATTTTCCAGCCCCCGCCCCATGGTGGGTTTCCCCATGGCAGGGCCGACGAGCCATTGAAATCCCCATTCACATCGATGGGACCAGAAGATCCCACCAGCGTGAAGGGATGGGAGAATTCCACCTGTTATGTTGGCTATTCCCTAGCACTATTTGTATACCTAAGGAGGGTTGAACATTATTATGACCAAGGCCTCTGCTATCTCCTCTCAGACTTGCATTAGTAGCTGGGGTGCATGTCATCTTGCCCATTGACTTACCCACTTTGATTTCTGTTACTTTATTTTTTAAGAAAACAGGTAGGTGCGTAACCATGAAATGACAGTCTCACAGAAGTGGACAATAGAGGGAAGGTGAATGACTGTTGAGCACAGACGGAAAGTTGAGGAGATAAGCAAGGACTGACTTCCAAGTTTATGGTCACAGAGGATATTGTTGGTGAATTTAGCAATCTTGATGCTGTGACCAGTGGAAACTAAATGGATTTATATGGGGCTGAGTAATACATGGGCCGGGGTGGCGAAACAGTCAGTACACCAAACATTTTATGGCATGGCCAGTGTATTATCAGGGTCAACTTGCTTGATAACAAACCTAATTGATCCTTAATTGTTCATTTAAATATGGCTGGCATGCTGTCAATTTTGGTAAGTATTATGGGGCTGAGTTTGTGGTTGGGTAGGAAGGTAATGGGATGGGAGCCCACCCCATTTTACAGGCCACCCCGCCCCCCCCTCACCATTTTATGTGCCCCACCCTGCTGGAAACATGTCCGCCAGGGGCACGTAAAATTCAGCCCATGGAGTGGGGGAAGAACATGTAATATTTGGAGCTAAATCAAGTTCAAAGAAGCAATGACCAGAGTATTTATAAAATAACGACTGTGGGCAAGATTGAAGAGCTGAGTCTATCCAATGACAAGAACTAGTGATTTGACGTTCATTGACTACATGACTTTTTATGCAAAATTGTGATATTCAGGCAGCAAACTTACTGCTTGCAGTAAGTGTCAAAATTTAGGGATTTTTCACAGGATGTCATGGTGCATCCAGTTATTGTCAAGTAAAGGGCTAACTCTAATGATAGCTACCGAGCATGTACATAAGCAGCTGTGTCATGGTGATATCACTCACTGAGGGAAGATGAGTGAAAAACACCTCAGAGAGGGGCTGCAGCTGTGTCCTCATGCTCTATAAACTTGTAAATAGTGATGTGGATAAAAATGTTTTGAAAGAAAGACCATTACCTCCAGAAAGATCCCTTTTAGAGTGAATCCTGAAACAAACCCACAATAACAGTAATATGGTAAATTGTGGGAAGGGTGTTGGGGACTCTAATATAGGTCAACATTAAGTAATCTGCATACAAAGAATGTCCATAATTCTTTACAGATAGACTTATGACAAGTTTTTACCGCTGCACAAACACAATATAAATGTCTATTGTTGATTTATTCCACCTCATTCTTTGTCTTGTAGTAAGTACCTTGGTTGTCAGCAAAGATGTTTTTCTTTAATGCATTAAAATGCCCAGCATAATTCCAACCAAAAATGGACCATAACGGCAATAAGGCTTTGTATAGTATTGTATATTGTACACCTCATGTGTAAGCAGTCTGAAGACAAATGTAACATGTTTAATGACAGAAAATGAATGAATATTAAAAGATGTTATCTAATAAATTCATAGTGGGAATGTCCAGACTCACATTGTTCAAAAACTCTAACATTTTCATATATGTGTGACTTCATAATCAATCCTGAGTTCTCTTGTTTTCAAGATTTACCAATTCCATAACATTTTGTTTCTTATTTACCCTATGAAGTCATCTCTCAGCATCTCCTTTCAAGACTAAACAGCCCAAGTTTTTTCTAGCCATTCTTCATATCTCAGGCTTATGACACAAGATCTTCTCATCGATCTTCTCTGAATCACATCCAAGGCTTAACTCAGGATGACAACTTTGGTAATTCAAGGCCTTATAGTTTAAGCATGACTTCCACTGACTTGTACTCTGTTTTTTTGGCTATAATATTTATTTACATTGCCAATTCCTGTTCTGCAAAATATTTGTGCATTGAGCTTTGATTCTACTAAACCACTAGGTATTGTTCAAGTTCATCTTTAGCTATCTTTCATTCACCAAGTACTTATGTAGCCCATGGGCAGGAAATTTTGGATGGTGGGGTTTCCTGATGTTGGCTGCCCAGCAACCATTTAACGCTTGGTGGAGAGGAAGAAGTCCCACCTTAGAGTTACAGAAGCGCCACCAGGAGCAAAGGCCATTGCTGGGACTACAAACAGCCTCCATATTTTAAGTGCTGGGAGCCCAGGACAAAAGTAAGCACGGTACAGAAGGGGAGGGAAAACTTGGGAGGGGGAGGGGGCGAGTGGTGTGGGTGTGTCCCCATCAGAAAAAGGAGCCAGTGATGGGAGGGCCCTCCTTCCCACCCAAGGGCCCCACCCCTCCTTCCCACCCAAGGACCCCACCCCTCCTTCCCACCCAAGGACCCCACCCCTCCTTCCCACCCAAGGGCCCCACTCTTCCTTCCCAATCAAGGCCCAATCAGCCTAAGCTGCTCCTGATCTCTTCCCGCCAGCCTTAAAATTCCGACCAACTGCAAGCAAATGACCAATGACCACTTCAGGACCTCAACTAGGGCAAGAACAGGCGAGCTGACCTAGGCCTCACCCCCACAACCCCCTGGGCCCCTCCCATAAAATTTCTGACAGGTCAAGGGCGGGTGGCCAGGCAGCAAGAAAGAATCCGGTGAAATTTACAGGCCCCCCACCACCTGCAAATCTGTCATTGGGGAGCAGTAAAATTATGTTTCTCCTTTGTAAAGTGCTTTGTACTTCATATTAAATTTGGTCTAATTCTTTTTGTAGTTCCCAAACTGCCTTCTCGTGTCTCCCTGTGTCCCTCTTATTTATCTTTCATTTGCAAATTTGACCAGTTTACATTGAGCTTCTCAATCGCAATTATTCATATAAAATAAATTAAAAACAATGGTGGTTGCAACATCATTCACTGGGGGGTCCACTCAGCGTATTACCCTCACCTCAACATAACTCCTTTCCTGTAAATATAACTCAAACGAATCTTCAAAGCATAAAGATATATTCTGTAAGAAATGGGATAGGACTTTTCTGTGGGCTTCAGCACCCTGACTCCAGTCTCAAATGGGTGTCAGAAGCCCGCACTGTGTAGGGAACAATCACTCACTTGCTATTTTCACTGAATTGGCTAATTAAAGGCCAGAGGACAGGCTCCCCATCCAATTAAGGATGGCAGGTGGACTCTTGAAGTTGTAAGACCAGGAAGCGGTCCCCCAGCTTGAAAGCAACAGCAGGATGCCATGGCAGGTAAGTGAAAGAGAGGGTGCCCCAAGATGGAGGCGCCTTCTCTCTGATTTTTAAAATTGTAAATTAAGAAGGAACTCAGCACTCTGATCACTACTGTAGGACTGCACCCTCCAGCTGCAGCTGAAGCCAGTCAGGCAGGGATGGCCTCTCAGACTGCCTTGAGCCCTGGTCCCCCGGTCTGCTGCAGGGGACCACCTCCAGGGGCTGCCCTCTTCCCCACGTTAAGTGGTCATTAGGTGCCTGATTTGGCAACCCACTGTAGTCCTGAAAATGGCCCGGTGCAGGATGGTGCGGGGAACCAACCAGCCAATGGCACTAAATGTGCACACCTGTGCACATCCATGCCCACCCCCATAGGGGCTTAAAAATTCAGCCCATGGTTTACTTAAACTATACAATAAAAATCTATGGCTTAAATCATATTTTACAACTCCTCATTATGTTTACCCCTGCCTCATGTTGACTATGACCAGAAATTATCACCTGGAAATTACTGTTGCTGATATCAGTGGGTGAATATTTCATGTACTTGTATGACATTCAACTGTCCATTACTTTGTTGGAGACATTAGCCAGGAATTTTCTCAGACTCACTCCTAATTCCCTGGAGGAGCAGCGGGAACCCCATTTATGTACGTAAACATCGTATCTGCAGCATTTCCAATGAAGTTCAAACAGCGGAGCAGTTCTAAGGAATTTTTGAATCAGTTTAAGAAAGAAATGGGCTGACTCTCCTGTTAAAATAGCAAATGGGGGAATGTCGTGTAAAGGCATCAAGTATTTATCTGTTAATACCTTGACAGTAATTTCTAGGTGTATACATATCCAGAGTTAACTCCAAAGACCTGTAGCCACGTACCAAATCCAACACTTACCTGGAATCAAAGTGAAGTCCTACTGGTAGTTTGAAGAACCAGGAGATCAAAGCAGTGACAATGAAACAAGCCAACAGCAGAAATCCTGCCAGGACAATCATTAACAATCTATTCCTGAACACAGATAGAAAGGTTAGTATGTCTGCTCTTTAATATAAAAGGATGTCTGCTCATCCTGATGGCTGATGGCAAAGGCATTCATTTCCATCTCCAGTCAAAGGCAGTCACTCTCACCTCTTAATTGACAAGAGTGTCAAAGGTTATCATGAGTAGACAGGAAAATATAGAGTTGAGATCACAATTAGATCAGCCATGATCTTATCAAATGACAGAAAAGGCTGAAGGGGCTGAATGGTCTAATCCAGCTCCTGATTCATATGTTCGTATGAGCAACTCTGTAAGGGCTGCTTCTGCTTGTACTTTCTGCCTCCCGCTGAGAAGTTACCCATGTAGGCTTGACATGAGCATGGAGGCCGCCAACATTAAGTAAAAGAAGTGAACCACTGTAAAGATTAACACTCCAGTATTTGAGTGGCTGAGTATTTGAATGCACCAATTTACCAATGCCAGACCAGAGACTCAATTAGAAAATCAGAGAATGCCAGTGTAACAACTACTGAACAACTGGGCATCCAATAATCACTTTTTAATACAGAAACAACTTGGTACTACTAAATAGTGAAGCTTACCTGTGCAGCAGAAAGATGAAAAGAGGTGTTGTGAAGTAAAACTGGAAGTCATTTGCAAGATACCATGTCCAACCCATGCACTGCAAACAAATTTTTTTTTTTGGTAAGCTATTTCATAATAAATGTACCGCAGTCTGTTTCTTTCAGCTCTTAGAATATCCTAGTGAAGAAATCCTGCTCCCTTTTGGAGTGGAATTTGAGCACAACTGATCAAGGCAGAGGGACCAGAATTAGGGATGGGGATTGACTCCTCCAAGTTGGCAACCCATCACAACTGACACCCAAATTCCCCCAGAGGGGAGGGCATGCACTTCTTCTGCCCCTCTCCACATCTTATAGCAGCTTGAGGTAGTCGCACTAGGGGTTCCCAGGCAATGCTGGAAATCCTGTCAGTTAGGCCTTCTTAGGCCCAATACCATGTCTGCAACAGGCACCATCAGGGGTGTTATTCAATTTCAATGTAGACCAAAGAAAGTTGAGCAGCACTAAAATCTACCAATGTGGGAAGCTCTTGGAAATAGTTTGCAACTCTTCAGGTCTTTAGCCTGACCATACTATGGATGATCCCCTTGGGGTGGTAGAATACTATTTCATGATTTCTCTGGTCATGCTAGGTAAACACCCTGCTGCACCATAAGAGGTGAAGATATGCCCCCAGCCCTTCCTGACAGGGTTCTGACGGGACCAATGAACCAGACAGAAATTCTGCTGCATAAACCCAACAGAGCCCCTGGGAAAAGAAGCCAAGGTTGGATTGAAGGAAGTCTTTATTTTAGTGTCTGCGAAAACTTTGTGGGCAACTTTCTTGAGGTGAAGAGTGAGTGACGTTCCTTCGTTATTGGCTGTAAAATTGGGACATTATTACACTACCTAGGCAGCCTGGTGGCAGGGGGGAAGCTGGAGACTGGTGCATGAGGTGTGCTAGGGTGGGGGGGTGCAGTGGTTGGTCTCCTCAATCACGGCGGGGGAAGGGGAGAGAAGCTGTGATCAGCTGGGCGGTGGGGGCGGGGGGTGGGGGGGTGCATGCTAAAGGCTTCCTTGAGTAGCCAGTGGGTAGCACATCTGCTCCTCCTGACCCACAAGGGATGCTATAAAACCTGCTGCAGTTGGCAGATGCCAGCTCCCTTTTGCTGCCAGATTTCCTGAGCCCTAGGAAACCTGCATGGTAATTGTTGATTTAAATCAGTGCCTCAGTTGAAATATGGAAGCTTAATTTAAAGATGTTAATGAAATGTCCCACATTTCCATGGAAAACTCACAACATCATGAAACCAGCTGCTCTGAAAACAGCAGCATTTGCGTACGTGATTGCTTAAGGTTGCATACCCTATTTTTTAATTTTAACCACCCCACAGTCTGCTGCCCAGTGCAGGGACATAAACTGAGGCCATTATTTTTTCCTAAAACCACAGCTGTGGTTCTGTTTACCGTCACACAATCAATAACAATGGTCACCTAGCCTTTATAATAGTGGAAATCCAAAAGCACCAGTTATACACATCTTAAGTACCATAAATGATCTGTAAGTAATGAACTGTCATGACTTTCTATTAAAAAGAAACCTACACGTTGGTCAATCATTATAAAGTTATTAAGAAACAACAGATTTGTCCACCAGGACCTCTTGCAATTATCCAAACGGTACTTTGCATTTTCTCCCAAGGACCTCCAGGGAATAAGCGAATACATCCCAATAAATAAGCACATTGTGTATATATAAAGTGGAAGAATTCTGAAAATAAAGGAAAAGAATGCTTAACCATTTAGTTTCATTGTGTTTCAGATAGACAGACAAATAGATTCTATAAAATATCCATGATTATTCATTCAATATAACAGTAAAACTACAGAAAGTAGATGGAGCAGATAATTAGATCCATCTCTTATGGTGTGTCATTGCAAATATAAGAAATGGTGTATAAACTTCTACAAAGAAATTTCTATTTTGCAGTTGGGTAATCAGATACCTAAATGTCAAAACAGAGAATTCAGCTCCCAGGACAGAGGCAGAATACAAATGACAGATTAATGACAAATTTTACATGGCGTCACATATTTCACAATTTTATCTGACAAATTTTTCCCATCTCACAGCTTACAAACAAGCAAATGATCCCTTCACAGCTTTGAAAAAAGTAATTTTACCAGTACTACTAGTAACCATTCTGACAAAATAGCACACTGCAGAGAAACCCTAGCCCTGTGGCAACAGTTTATACTTCAGACCTGACATTGCGTTCACTCCAATTATAAAATCTTCAGTAAGACAACCACAAACGCAATAGCTCCATGAGGCATATTGATTAAGGCTGACAGTTGTACTTACTCCTGTCATTGCTTGTTGTTATAATGTATCATTATTATAATTTTTTTAATTAATAGCACTAATTTTAGGTTACATTGCTTTTCTTTTTCTGACTCACTTAGGGGCACATTTTCGATTATTCGCTAATTTTAGCAAAAACATAGATATGAGTAGCAACCAGTGCTTCTTGTTTTGTATTCGCTGCTACTTTTTCCACAGAACTTAGCAAATGAAAGGAAATATAAACTTTAGATGTTAAAGGAAAATCAGAAATAAAGGTATTTAACATCTGTTAGGTTTTTTTTGAAAGCTCTGGAATGGATGTGAAAATTACATTTTCTCTCCAAAGTCTGGTGGGATGATGATAACCAAGTTTGAAAAGTGTGAAAAAGAAGACAAAGTAAATCAGTTCTGCTTAGATATGGGAGAGGACTGGAAGATAGCAAAACAAAGTGGAAACAGAATGAAACCCGGTAACTGCAGGCCCATCAGCCTAATGTTGGTGGCAAGGGAAACCTTCAATGACAATAATCTGGGACAAGACTTATTGTCTCTTGGGAAAATATGTTAATAAATGACAGCCAGGATTTGTTAAAAACAAATTGTGTTTGACTAACTTGATTGAGTTCTTTGATGAAGTAATAGAAAAGGATGGTTAAGTACTATTAATGTGTGTATGGATGGCCAAACAGCATTTGATAAAGTACCAAATAAATAGACTATTGGCGAAATTGAAGCCCATGGAACGAAAGGGGCAGAAACTGGTTATGAAATTGGCTGAGGGACAGAAAGCAGAGAGGACTGGTGAAAGGTTGTAATGCAGATTGGAGGAAGTGCTGTCCCCCAAGGGTCAGTGTTAGGGCCACTGCTCACTTTGATATATATTAACGACCTGAATTTGAGTAGGAGGTCATAATTTCAAAGTTTGCAGATAACACAGAACTCATAAATATAGCACACAGTGAGGAGGATAGTAACAGCCTTCAGGAATACATTGACTGGTGAAATGGGCAGGCAAATGTGGTTGAATTTACGCCATGGAGGCAAGAAACAGGAGCCAGGACTGTTTCCAGGGGTAGAATTTTCCCCCATCGGAGTGGGGTGGGGTGGGGGGTAGGTGTATGCAGGGGCAGAGGCGGGTGGGTGTGGACCCGACTGGTACCCCCGATTGGGGCCGTGCCGCGACCTTACATGGGAAAGCCAATTAAGGCCTGCCCAGCGTGACGTGCGCCTGGAAACACTGGGTGCTCCCTGTGCGGGCAGGGGGGGTGTTCCCTGACTTGGGGCCTGAGCTCTTTCACGCACATGCAGGCGAAAGAGTGCAGAAATCTTCCTGAGGCAGCTCTGTGCCTCAGGGAGATTAGTTTAAGTTTCAAATGAGCTGGGACATGTCAATGAACAGTTAGTGAAAAAATTTATTTAATTTATAAGCCCTTCCTGAAATCTCATCCCGCCCATGGATGAGGTTCCATGAAAAATGCAAAGGCCGCCTGGGCTCTTCGCTGTGTGCCTGCCGAACTGAAAATCTAAATGCCGCACAGTGATGTTGGGACACACGCCCAACATCACCCCATTTTACGCGTCGGCAAGCGGGTCCCGCCCCCACTCGCCGAGCCGAAGATTCAGCCCCAGGTCAAGAATCTGCTTCTGGGGAAACTGATTAAAGTTCAGATTTTTGCAGGGGTGAGCCTTTAATTGATATGGAGATGGGTTTCCTGTCCACTTAGAGGCAATGGGGATGGGAATGGAGGTGGGTCAGATGAAGGATGGAATGATCCCAGGTTTGCAAAAGTGCGGTAGTGGGTGGGAAAAAATGATGTTTTACCTGCCAGACGCAATGGCGGCTTTTCCATGTCGTCCCAATCCCACCTCATTAATTATGCATTCCTAGGAAACAGGCCATTTTGATGTAGGGTGAGCTCTCATTCACCCACCACACCATCACCTTGCTGCTCCCTTGAGGTTGACATAGTTGACCGTGGGAAAAAGCGACTTGATGTGCTCTCAACTGAATGCATGGCATCTCAACTTTGAAGTCCAACAGTAATGCGCAACAATGCTGTGCACTCACTTTCGAGGTCCCCACGAAGTGCAGCCCACCAAGTGCATGCCTTATGTACGTTGTTGTGAAACATGCCAGCAAGCAAACACGCCAACATGTTTGGATAATCCAGCGGGGGAGGGGGGCGGGTGCTGATTCCAGCTGGCTGAGCTTGTAATGATATGCAATTGTATTACAATGAAGTTCCCGAAGTCCAACAGTGGGAAACGCGGCCCACTATTGATGGGCATTGTGGACGATTGCAAACTGGTTTCACAACGTTGTGAAACCAATTTTTGGCCTTCTCGCCAGATTGCCCGCTTACACTGCCAAATACACCCGATGCCAGCGGGCACAGAAAATTCTATCCAAAGTGCTGGACTGATTTAGACTCCCAGGTTAGTCATCACTGAGGCTGCTGAAAGATCTGTAGGTTGTGCCAAAGCCTTCCATTGCACAAGAGGAAAGCAAGATGTCACAGGGGAGCCAGGGGCCTGGTACCCAGGGCAGACCCTTGTTTCATCAATGCCAACCTCTATCAAATGCTCAAAGAGAGAGGAGGGATGTTTTCTTCCTGGAGGGTGGCAGGAGGAAGCAAGCTTGCCACGCATCAGGGACACTCTCCCTGTATAGCATCATCTCGTTCTACCTTATCTTCCTTCCCCTCTCTCAACTCCACTCCTCCCTGATGAACTGTCTCTTTCCAGGCTTTACAGTCCTCCAAATCCACACTTCCCTGGAAAGCCATGTTATGGATAACACAGCAAACCATCACAATGAATGAGACCCTTGCAGAAGGGTACTTGAGGGCATCAACCAATCGGTCCAGGCAACGGTATCACATCTTTATAAGCCTGATGCCCAGTTCAATGATTTTCCTGCTGGTTGGGTGGCAATGGTATGTTGGCTCTGTACTTCTATCTACGCTCCTGTGAAGGGGTCAGTAGCCATCTCTTCAATAGATTTTCCTTGTCCTCTAGGAACTATCCACACTCTTTGGAGGGTGGAGTGCAGTTCTGAGGCAACCTGGGCTGATAGAGGATGAAGAAGTCATGGCAGCTGGCAGAAAAGGGAGCGCACATGTGGGGAAATCATTTTTTGTGATGGTAGGCCAGTCGGTTTTGAGGGAGTGTAAGCCCTCCCTGTTGATGAATGCCACTATCTGGTCACTAGATGCCTGGATGGCCAAATGACTGCCAATTGATGATGCCACTGGGCAGAATCTAGTGATGGAGGCAAAACCCAATGCCCACTGGCCCTGTGAGGGCACCTCTGCCATTAAATAAATGTCATCTTACAGCTCTGGCAAAGAGGGTATCAGTGACCTGTGAGATGCACTGGTGTGCAGCTGGTTTTGAATTGCCACTGAGGTCTGCAACTGTTTCTTGGAAGGAGCCAGTAGCGAAGAAGTTCAAGGCCACGGTGATTTTGACAGCTACTGCCAGGGCATAGAGCATCAATGCTGTGAGGTGCAAAGTCTTTGGTGATGAGGACACAGATGCCTGTGGCCATCTTCCTGGAGAATCACAGTCTCTTGCGGCACTGGGTCTCGGTCATCTCCAGGTAGCTCCGTCCTGGGGTTTGGCCTCCGTTGTCTTCATGTCCTTCTTTGCTCTCATATGCCCTTCTGATGCTTGGGGTTCTTCCCTTCCTGCTGAGGTTGTCGTAATATGCCTTTAAGGGATAGCAGCATGCCATCATGAGAAGGGAAGTGTGTCATGGGATCCAGTCTCTGTTTCTCTTTGGCAGCACACAAAGCTCTGCTGTTGATGTCAAGTTTTCTACCTTTATATAAATGTTCTTATGTGCCTAGTCTAAATAAATGAACCCACAATGTTTTTACCCATCCTTTATGAGTGATTGGTGCTCACATCATTATAAAAACATGACATGGTGTTCAGCAATGATCAGACAGTGAGGCAACAAGACTAAGTACAGGTATGACATGGTGAACAGCCTTAGGTTGTGCTACATGGCATTAGATGACCCTTGACATTCTGGTCAGACTGTAATGAGTTTGCAGCATCTGAAAGCGTTGAAATCACAGCATGGTGAGTGCTCAAAAAAGCTTTGAAGACACAGGCTGGATTGTGCTCAAATAAAGAGATGGGAAACAGACAGGTCACTTCACAGTGAGTAGGTCAGTGTGTCGAGAAGACCAGCCGCGGGTTAGCTCAGTTGGGCAAGGTGAGTAACCAGGCTGTGGACCAATTGATAACGAGCAAAGGGAGAGTAAAAAAAAGAACAAAAGCATCATAAAAATCAGGCCAGAGAAGTTTGTGATTATAATGGGCAGTGCTTTCAAAAAGCATGTGAAAACGGCTACAGCAACACTCATCCCAAGTGCAATCACTATTAGGGAAGGAAGGTCAAAGGGGTATTGTCAAAACGTCCACAAAATTTCCCAGTTTGAATTGGCATACAGCTGATTTACTATCCAAATTGGGAGTGTTTAAACAGCATACAGATCCCTTGATTCAGGTGTGTCTGAACCAGACAAAATAAGCCATAAAAATTCACCTAGCCATTGGGAATGAAAGTGTACACAGGCTGAATATGTCAGGATTAACAGAAGGAGAGCTAAAGGATCCGCAAAAGTTATAGGCTACATTGGAAGGCAGGTTCAAAGTCAGGTTAAACTTTAGTTTTCATTGACTAGAGCTCATGTCATTTCAACAACAGCCCAAAGAATCTATCGGCCACTTTGTCATCAGATGCAGAGAAAAGGATATGCACTGTGACCTTTCAAATGCAGAGCTAGCAGACAGAATTGTTGAATTGGTGATCAACTCCATTCCCATGAAAGCATTCCAAAATGATCTGCTAGACAAGTCCAAAACGTATAGCATCGATGAGCTACACAAAGATGGATGTAAGTGAGAAGCTATCCTCTCATGTTGACAAAGCTTACAGGTCCTAAACACAACCCTGATTGTTGATCACTAGAACACCCAAACCTAGCAAGACACCTGGAAAATGAGGTTTTCTGTATGCACCAAGGTAATGCCCAGCTTTCCAGCAATTCTGTAAAGCACGTGGCAAAAAGGGCCATTGGGAGTGGCAGTGCACTAGAGCAAAGGCTGGTGTAGCTACAAAGAGCCATACACTAATTCAAACAGACCATGCACAAGAGGTACATTCAAGCAATAAGAATGAGCATCTGGTATCCTGTCAAAAACATATATATGAGGTGACTAACAAACCAGAAAATGACGATAATGTGCACAACAAGATGAAGAGCAGTGAACACATGTTTCACACCGTCAATGTCTTGGAAAACATATATGCTTGTCAATCCAGTCAAAGTGTTGGCCAAGATTCAAATTTTCTGCCCTAAGAAAGTTGGTAACTACTTGTTATTGGCCAAGATTGAAACAGGGGCAAATGCCAACATACTACCCCTGCGAATTCTCCGTTGTCCAAGAACTGAGGCCAAGGAGAGATACAACAGGAGTCATGCCTCCACTAAGGCGGTGGTGGAGAGGATCATCGGGCTGCTGAAGATATGCTTCAGCTTCCTGGACCAGTCGGGGGAGCATTGCAGTATCTTCCAAACCGTGTCTCCCTCATAGTCGTCACATGCTGCGCCCTGCACAACCTGGCAAGGGGGGACCTACTAAAGGCTGAGGAAAGCGAGGCAACTCCATAGGCCACAGAGGATGACTCATGTGATGGCTCAGAGGAAGAGCCTGGGGGAGAGCAGGGTGAGAACCTTGAGGCATAGGACAGGAACCCTCATGGAGGCAGGGACACCAGGAATGCATTGATGCAGTAAATCTTCTGCTAGGCATCCAAGGCATTGACGCCTCGTCAAGCAAATGGCACTGTCTCCTTTGCTAACAATCAATAAATGAGAACTCAACCCAGTACGCCAGCACCACACAATGCCATTCTTTTACAAGCCTGTGCTGCATCTGGCACCTATTCAAGCCATCCAGCCAACTCAGCCCCTTTAAGTCAAATAAATGTTTATATTAATTCACATGAACAAACAAAGTGTCCATCACTAACCCAAGAGTCAAAATAATTAGCAGAAATAATGTCACCCATGACATGCCCCTGCTATGCTCAAGGTACATTCAACTTACATCTGCAGGTCCGCCACCCCCTTGCTGACAGTGGCGTTGGCAGCAGCCTGCTGGCTCTGCTGTCCTGGTTGCCATGATTACCTTGGTCATCCTCTGGCTGCTAGAGCCTGAGCAGGCTCCGGCTGGGAGGGTGCATCCAGCCCCAGAGCTGGGCACTCCTCAGTCATCACGGCACCATCAGATGCAGCGGCCACTGGCAGAGGGGCAGAGAAGTTCATTCCGTCATACAGAGCACCCTGGTCAGTAAATCTCCCAGAGACATCCCAAGAGGTTACTACATTTCGTACCCCATTTGGATGATACTCTTTTCAACAACTAGGATCTCTTTCAAGCTCACATGCACTGGATTACATTCACTATGCCAGAATGCATCTGTACCACAGATGACATAGCTGTTGTGGGGCGAAGAAAGCAAGAACATGACCATGATATGCTTTTGTTGATGCAAGTGGCACATAATGAAGGGTTGGTGTTCAATAGTCTGAAATGTGCCATCAACATGTGGTAGATCAATTTATTCGGTTCCATTTATTCCACTGCTGGCATATGTCCCGATCCAAGTAAAATAGAGGATATTAAAACCTTGCCAACTCCTCAAGATCAAGGCAATCTTTGAAGATGTCTAGATCTCTTTAATTTCTGCTTCCATACATTCCCCAATTTCACTCAAAAATCCTTATCGCTAAGAGAATTATTGAGAAAGCTTGTGCCTTCCCTGTGGCATGAAGACTACCAATACATCTTTGAAGCATTTAGTAGATACCTATCTATTTAGCAAAATATTTGTGGTAGAAGGCAACCACGAGCCACTGGAGATAATTTGGCAAAAACCATTGACCAGTGCACCACCAAGATTGCAACATCTCTTGATAAAGATTCAAGGCTACGAATGTGAGATTAGTTACGAGTCAGGTAACTTGATGGTCACATCGGATACACTGACCACATTGCCTAATCTAGCAAAAACAGAAGATATACGCCTAAATCTACAAGTTGACTTCATTGAGATCGAACTTGAAGATGTTCTCCAAATTGATCCGTTACATTTGTGCAATACAAATGCCAGCAGTTACAAGAAGAAACAGCAAAAGATGCGAAGCTGTGGAAAACCATCACTGAAGGATGGCTTGATTCCACGAACATGAGACACCATTTTGGCCATATTGGGATGACCTAGGCACCTTCCGGGGAGCCACTTTTAAAGGCAGGCAGGTCATCATAATGGAATCTTGGTCACCTGATATTCTTCAACAGCTTCATGACTCACACATGGTCATAGATCAGACAAGAGGACTCACAAGAAAGACAATGTATTGGCTGGATATGAACAAAGATATTGAAGTTGTCATCAAGGTGTGTGAGCCATGTCAAGAGCATATGCCAAGTCAGCACAAAGAACCACTGATTTCATATGAAGTTCCTACCCATCCTCAGTCCAAAATTTCATCCGATATGTCTGAGAAGTGGAATATCGATCACCTTATTTGTTTTCCTCATTACGCTAGATCTAACGGCCTAACTGAATGAATGATTCAAATGGTGAAATCCCTCATTCTCAAATGTATACAAACCAAGCAAGATCTACACGTTGCATAATTACAGCTGAGAGTGACACCTTTATGTGAGACTATTCCATCACTGACAGAGCTCATGTTTGACAGACCAGTGCATACCAATTTACATACCCGTACCCATTCTACTCTCTCAGAAACTAGACACCATTTTTTAAAACTGCAAGAGAAGATGACCAACATGCATGTTAAAAATGCAGGTATAGAATTGCCAAGTTTACAGTTGGGGTGACAAGTTCACATCCAGGATTCCACAGAAGGTAGGTGGCAACCAACCAAAGTGACAAGGATTTATTCAGTACCAAGGTCCTATGAAGTCATTACACATAAATTCCTAACCGAGGACAAATCAGATCCATGCCAGCTCTTCAACCACCATATAGTCCTATTGCATCTTGGACAAGTTCCCGAATGAAACCAGGAACAACATCCAAGAATAACAATCCCGCAAATCACTGTGAGCAATTAAAGGAACTTCCAGAGAAGGTTACCATTACAAGACCTGGCATATCAGCAGATTACCTCTATACTTTGGAGGCTCATAAATTCATCAGTCCAATATATTTATGTGATGGTACCTAAACATGAACATGTATAAGACCATAAGACCATAAGACATGGGAGCAGAAATTAGGCCATTCAGCCCATCGAGTCTGCTCAGCCATTCAATCATGGCTGATAGGTTTCTCAACCCTATTCTCCCGCCTTCTCCCCATAACCTTTGATCCCCTTACCAATCAAGAACCTATCTATCTCAGTCTTAAATACACTCAATGACCTGGCCTCCACAGCCTTCTGTGGCAATGAATTCCTTAGATTTACCACTCTCTGGCTAAAGAAGTTTCTCCTCATCTCTGTTCTAAAAGGTCTTCCCTTTACTCTGAGGCTGTGCCCTCGGGTCCTAGTCTCTCCTACTAATGGAAACATCTTCCCCATGTCCACTCCATCCAGGCCTTTCAGTATTCTGTAAGTTTCAATCAAATTCCACCCTCATCCTGCTAAACTCTATCGAGTATGGACCCAGAGTCCTCAAAGGCTCCTCATATGTTAAGCCTTTCATTCCTGGAATCATTCTCGTGAATCTCCTCTGGAAATCATAAATAGTTCTACTTCTTTGGAAGGGGGAAGCATCTTTAAAAAGAAAGGGTGTTGTAATGTGCCTTTAAGGGATAACAGTGTGCCATCACTAGAAAGGAAGTGTGTCATGTGATCTGATCTCTGTTACACTTTGGCCTGTGAGCAGAACACAGCACACACAGCTCTGCTGCTGATGTGTCTTCAAGCTTTTTACCTTTATATAAATGTTATGTGCCAAGCCTAAATAACTGAACTCACATTGTGTTTACACAATCCCTTATAAGTGGTTGGTGCTATTATATCATTATAAAAACACAGACAAAGGTGTTTCCCTCTATCACCATGGGGCCCATAATCTGATATTCATGCCCCCATTACCAGCTGGAGACTTCCTTCTGGGCAGTTGGCAGTCCAATTGCCTTTGGAAGTTCTGCCTCCTGCTCTTCTGCCCCTGCAATGCTGGGGGATGCTGACACCATTCAAAGCCTGGGCCCACTGTCCCTGCCACCTGTGCAGTGTCAAGAGATTGCCCCTTACCAAGCGTTCAGTCCTCCTTTGACCCTCTGACCCTCTTAAGGGGCTGGATTGATGCCCTGGTGCAACCATGGTTTTCTCCTCACTCTTTAGAGACAGTCTGCTTTGGGCCTGTCAGCTTCTGAAGGTGTGGGTAAATTGTCTGGCACTTTAAAAATTGGAACATTGGCCCCTGACAAGCACTAAATGAGATTTTTAACACATTAATTTTCCTTGATGAGGATGAGAGCAGGTTCCCTGTCCTGCCTGCCCATTGCACTGGTGACCATTATCAGCTCCTGGATCAGTGCTTTGAAATTGACATACTTTTTTCTGAAGTTCTACTGTTAATGTTTAAATTATCAGGAAAGCTATTGACATGTACTTTAATATCAAGCAGGTATGTGCTGTGCACACTCTAACTTTTTAAATTAAATAAAACTATCTTATCATCTTTATGAGACCATTAAGAACAAATTATTTGTAGACAGCTTATCTAATTGCCAGAGAGATTTCCAAGGCAAATATAGTTTCAGGATATTCTCCTATCCAGTCAGTCTCCAGCTGAGATAAGCTCTAGGATGTAACATTCCTCCTTGCAACAGGAGCACATAGATTTAATCTTGGCATCTGTGTGTCATCTAATAATTTACACTTATTGTGACAGCTGATCATCCTAATTAAGATG
This sequence comes from Carcharodon carcharias, assembly GCF_017639515.1. NCBI lineage: Eukaryota > Metazoa > Chordata > Chondrichthyes > Lamniformes > Lamnidae > Carcharodon > Carcharodon carcharias. The sequence continues at coordinate 213,237,473 of NC_054467.1, forward strand.
GACAAGTTTTGCATTGATATTGAAGAGATTCATAAGATATAGGATTTACCTTTGTAAACAAGTTTGAACAAAAATATCTTATTGCCTGTGGCCTTCTTAACGTACTGATCAGCTAATACATGAGCAGATATCAGATACTGCAGATAAAAGACAAAATATGGATATGCTGGAAATCTGAAGTAAAAATAAAATTCTGGGAATAGGTAGCAAGTTAATCAAAATTTATTAAGTGGGGAGACTGCCTGTGGACCCTTTATCAGAATTGAAAATTGGTAGATGTAAAGTCCCTTTGAAGGATTGAGGGAAAAGAGAGTTAGGAAGAATCAATGGGTACTCTAATCACAGAAAGGAAGACAATGGATTAAGTACCCTGTAAACTGCTTAATAGAAAATAAAGAAGATGCTAGATGATGTCAAAGAGGGCATTTAAAAGTCCTGTGGGTCTGAAGTCACATGTAGGCCAGACCAGGTAAGGATAGCAGACTTCCTTCTCTTAAGGATATTGGTGAACCAGGTGGGTTTTTACAATGACCTGCAATGGTTTCATGGTCACCATCACACTTTTAATTCCAGATTTTTCTTGAATTCAAATTTCATCATCTGCCTTGATGGGATTCAAACCCAGGTCCCCAGAGCATTACCCTGGGTCTCTGGAATAATAGTCCAATGACAATACCTCTGTGCCACCACCACTTCCCCAGGAAAACTGAAGGATATACAGAAAAACAAACTTACTAATGAAGCAGTTTGAAATGGAAAAAGAAAATTCTTGAAACACACAGCTGGTTCACAGTCATGTACAGAGAAGAGGTCAAACATAGATCCTTTCCCAATATTGGAAAATTGTTCTGATGAAGGCTCTAACCTGAAATTATCAATGCATTTTTCATCACAACCATCTCATGCAGTAAGGAAAAAGGGAGATACAGCTAAGATCTAAAGTTGCGAAAGCCAATGTTCAGACTACAGGCTACCAAGTGCCTAGGAGGAGGATATGATATGAGCGTAGATTTCTTGATTCACAACACCTGATTTTGAGGCATTTAGTGGCATTCCCATGCCAAAACTTGAGATCTGTGATGCCATTTTTCTCTATTTTAATCCATCAATTGTGTTTTCAAACGGTAAAGGCAGCATTCATTTCTTCCCAGGTAGTGGCATACAAATTAATGCTTGATGACATCCTGCACTCACCCACATAACGTTCTGTAACTTGTTTATCCATGGTCATTCAGGATTACTTAATGCTGTGCTGAGAATAGAAATCTGTTCAAAGATACCAGTGGTGGCACTGCCAGAGAGTCAGTCTTTTAATTAAAATAGAGTTATTACAGAATGCAACAATATAAGTGCCTGCCTCCTCACTAAACAACACCCAGTGTCCCAGAAACCTGTCTTTATACATCTTTTTGCCACCAATAACCTATTAAATGCTCCATATGTAAGGAGCACTATTAACGAAAACAAATAAAAACTTAAAGGAAACTTCAAATTAAATGTGGTTTTCAATTTCAGTGAAGCACTCCTGCCTCCCCCTGTGCCCACTGGTCATGGAAGCTCTCAAGCATAACAGTGGACAATGCATGCTCCCCCTCCAGGGACACCTGGGGGTCAGGGATGGGTGGGGCTAATGTGACTATGCAAGAGAGGCAGCCAGTTAGGCTGAAAGCCCTTCTCAACTGCCCGCTGCCTGGACCTGATAACGGCCACCTTAGTCAGGAATCAAGGAGGAGGTCCTCTGATCCGCACCACACCCCTCTCCCATCCTTAGTGAGTGGCCAAAGATCAGGACGTGAGACTGAAGGGCAACCAAAAATTGAGAAGCAGCCCCTCAGGTAATGGAAGAGAGGCTGCAACTTCTCGCACTGTGCATAGATGTGAGACACTGGCTCCTCGAGGCTGCAGAAATTATAGGTCTGTCATTGATAAGAAATTCCATCCAAACAGGTCAGGAGTGCTTTACACGCTTGACTTTGATCTGCCTCAACACCACAAGTACAGTCTGGGCCAAGCACCGCATTTTCAAGGTTCTCAATTGCTATGGCCACAAGCTGTACATTATAAGTTTCACTTTATACTCATTTAAAGAATTGTGGGAAAGGTCTCTCTTTATGTGTGCTCAATCAACACCTTCTACCTGTACGTCCTTAAACTTAATAATACACTTAACCTATCTTAACAACATGAACCTCTACACCATGCTTGTTGACTTGACCAAGACCTTTGACACTGTCAGCCATGAGGGCTTTTGGAAGGTTATCAAGAAATGCAGCTGCCCTGAGAAATTCATCACAGCGGTTTGACAGTACCATGACATCGTGCTCATGCGTGTCCTGGATGATGGTGAGTCTTCTCACCCATTCCCAGTCACTAATGGAGTTAAACAGTTCTGCATTTTAGCACCAACCCTCTTCAATGTGTTATTCTCTGCCATGCTCTCCAATGTTTTCCATGATGGTCATCCTGGCATCAAAATCATTTACTACAGTGGAAGGCTGCTCAGTCTGAGACAACTCCAGGCAAAGACCAAGGTTTCCAAGGATATACTTTGCAATTCCATATTTGCCATTGTCTGTGCACTGGCTGCCGGTTGAGAGATGAATGTTCAATATATAGTGGACTTGTTCTCCAATGCATGAGACAACCTCCCTGCCTTATAATCAGTATGGAGAAAACTGAAGTAATGTATCAGCCTGCTCCAGGAAAGCTCTATCTCAAGCCCAAGGTTTCAGTCCATGTTCAGACATATCAGCAGTGCATAAGTTCACTTATCTCAACAGTATGCTCTTTCAAGCTTTCTATATCAATGACAAGGCACGTGCAATTTTTCCCAGAGCAAGTACAGCCTTCAGCAGACTTTGAAGTCTGGGAATGAAGGGGAATAAATCTGCCTATCAAACCTTAGGTCTATAGAGGATTGGTCCTGCCCACTCAGCTCTACACATGTGAGACTTTGACTATGTACCAGAGTCATGCCAAGAAGCTCAACCACTTTCACTTGAGCTGCCTTTGGAAGCTTCTGAAGATCAGATGGCAGGACAAAATACCTGACACTGAGGTACTCAATTGAGCTGTGGCATGCCAAGATTCCACAACACATTGAGGCAGTCACAATTGAGTTTGGCTGATCATGTAGCCAGAATGACACTCATTTACCAAAGCAACTCTTCAATAGAGAACTTGAATCTGTGGTGCAAGTTCATGGCGGTCAAAGGAAGCACTACAAAGGCACTCTGAAGGCTTCACTTCAGAATTTTGATATCAACTTTGTGTCCTGGGAGAAGAGTGCCCAGGATCACTGCAGCTGAGACAACCAAATAAAAAACAGTGCAGCCTCCTTTGAAAGCAAGAGCATATCAGAGGCAAAGGAAAAACGCATGGAGAGGAAATCCCAAGCCAGCAACTCATCCAAAACCAAATTGTCTGTGGTATCCTGTCCTGTTTGCAACAGAGCCTTCAGGCTGCTGCCACCTATGTACCCACCGGAACCCTACCAAACACCCCAGAAGATTAATGTGGTCATCTTGAAAAGAACAAGACTGTAATTTTCAAGCCCACGTTGATTTTGGTCCAGTTGCAATTCTTTATTTCTTTGGTTAATGAAGAGGAGGATTCCTAGTAGGTCAGACAGCACCTACCCACCAGTACCCCTACCGGAGATTATACAACACAAGATCCATACAACTTCACTTCTCTGAAGAGTACCTACAAATTTGCTAGGGGTGGCATCACAGAGTTATGCCACCACAGAGTTATGTCATTACAAAGCTATGCTATGTGCTGTGAGGAGATTTGCAGTGGCTGTTGAAGTAGCAACTGCTCATAACTTTTATGCTTCTGAGTGATTTTAAATTGCTACTGGAGATATTGTGAACATCTATCAATTAGCTGTCCATAATTGTGCAAAGCAGAAGTTAGGAAAGAATGTGCATTTACATTGCACTTTCTATGTTATTATGAACTCCAATAGTGCTCCACAGCCAATTAATTACTTTTGAAGTGTAATCACTGTTCTTTTATAGGGGAATGCAGCAGCCAATTTGCACATAGCAAGGTTCCACAAATAACAATAAGATAAATAACCAGTTAATCTGTTTTAGTGCTGTTGTTTGAATGGTAAGTATTGGCTGGGACATTAGGAAAACTACCCTGACCTTTGTTGAGTAATGACACTGCATCTTTTACATTTACCTTTGTGGATAACGCCTCACTTTACTGTCTCACCTGAAAGATGGCACTTCCAACAGTGCATCACTCCCACACTACTGAACTGAAGTGTCAGCCTAGATTTTGTGTTTGGGGTTTGAACACATAACCTGTTGCTCAGATGCAAGCTGACTTACTGCACTGAACTGACACTCAATACTATAGCTCTTAAGGTAAAAGCAAAATACTATACTACCGATGCTGGAAATCTGAAATAAAAACAGAAAATGCTGGAAAAACTCAATAAGCCTGACAGCATCTGTGGACAGAGAAACAGAGTCAACTTTTCAAGTCCATATGATTGAAAGATGCTCTGAAGAAGATTCATATGGACTCAAAACGCTAACTCTGTTTCTCTGTCCACAGATGTTGTCAGGCCTGCTGAGTTTACCGGCATTTTTTATATTTATCTCAATAATCTAAGTGGTGAAACAAAGCCAAAAATACAGAGAAACTGGCAAGTTTAATGAAACAGTGGAGCAGGAAAGAAGTAAGTGTTGTAAGGGTCACCGAGTTGCTACGATTAATAGATCTGAAGACACTTTTTGGGTGGGAACATTAAGTTTATTTGCAATGTGCTCAGCAGTTACTACACGTGTGCCTTCAACTCCAATTCTAACTCTACATTGACTGCTGAGGTAGCCCACACTAATCTCTTCTTTTCAAAATTCATTTGTGAGATGTGGGCTTCGCTAGGCCAGCATTTATTGTCTAATTGCCCTTGCACAGAGGGCATTTTTAAAGAGTTAACCATGGAGTCATATAAGGACAGCTGATTTCCTTTCCTAAAGAACATTAGTGAGTCAGGTTCAATGATTTCATGGTCATCATTAGACTTTTAATTCCAGATATTTATTGAATTCAAATTCCACCATGGTGGGATTTGAACTTGGGCCCCCAGAGAATTACCCTGGGTCTCTAGATTACCAGTCCAGTGACAATACTACTATGCCACCACTTCCCTTTGGCTACTAAAGATCTTCCTTAACATGTAATCTTGCCTGAACATCAAGCGCTTCAGTGGGCACTTGCAGTCCAGTATCCTCAACACTTACAGGAACATCAGGCATGTCAGTCCTGGGTTGATTATCTTCAACAGGAATCGCAGAACTGGTCATGATCACTGGTGGAACCAAATCTTGGTGATTTGTCTCTTCCTTAAATGGTCTGGATGTTTATGGATGATCCAGCCTTCCCCCTCCATGTGGTAAGGTAAAGGTCCAGTCACAGCACTTACTTCACCCAGTAACCACTTTGGTACTTTTCCGAAGATCTTCACGTATACCGGCCCTCCCACAGTAAACTTCCTCTCACGTCTATGCCAGCCATGTCTAGTTTTCTGACTTCCCTGACTCCTTTCCACCTTCCCCTCTAAATTCGGCATTATTAAGCTCAATCTTGTCCTGACTTGGCATTTCAACAATAACTCTTCAGGTGGGATACCTGTTGTTGTGTGAAGAGTAATTCTGTAACGAAAAAGAAAGCGTGCTAGCTTGGTTGCCAAGGATTCACCAGTTAGCTTTTTTATGCCTGCCTTGAACGTTTGAACCACCCTTTTAGACAGTCCATTTGAGGAAGGGTGGTACGATGAAGTTTTTACATGAGCAATAACATTGAGGCTAATAAATCGTTGAAACTCAGCACTCGCAAATGTCGTGCCGTTATCGGAAACGACTACTTCTGCTAGTCCGTGAATGGAAAAACTTTAACATAGTTTCTCAATTGTAGTGGCCGACATTGGTGACTTCACCTCATATACGTCCAACCATTTTGAATGGGTATCAACAATGAGCAGAAACATTGTTCCCAGGAAAAGTCCAACGTAGTCAATGTGTAACCACACCCAGGGCCTACCTGGCCACTCCCATGGGTGTAACGGAGCTGTCACTGGCAAGTTTTGCAGTTGCTGACATTGCACACAGTGCTTTACTAAAATCTCTATTCCACCATCCATCCCAGGCCACCATAGATAGCTGCATGCTATAGTTTTCATTTGGAAAATTCCTTGATGGGCAATGTGTAGTTCAATTAAAAGTGGCTCCATTCCCTTTGGAGGAACTACCACTCATGCTCCCCACAATAAGATGCCATCCCGGCTGGTTATTTCATGTCTTCTGTTGAAGTACGGTTTCATTTCATCAAATACGGGCTCCTGTGACCAAACATGTAGCACTTGTTCTCATACTTGAGATAGGACTGGGTCCCAACTTGTCCAGTCTCTGATCTGTCGAGCACATACCGGTGAGGAACCTAAGAAATTTAACAGTAAAAGAAGTTCCTGTGGAACAGGGATGTGCTCATCATTCTCTTGTAAAGGAAAACAACTAAGGACACCAGCATTTGTGATTTGATTGCCAGGCCGATGTACAAAAGTGTATTCATATGCTGCCAGAATTAAAGCCCATTGTTGTATTCTTGCTGAGGCTAAGGGTGGTATCGCCTTGTCCTCACTGAACAATCCTAACAGTGGTTTGTGGTCTGAAACGACTGTAAAATGGCATCCGTGAGATTTTTTGACACCAAAGATGATGGACAGGTCTTCTTTTTCTATCTGTGAATATCCCTTTTCTGCTGTGGTGAGCGTTCTTGATACGTAATCTATTGGCCGCTCAGTGCCATCGTCCATCCGATGATATAGCACTGCTCCCACTCCTTAGGGAGATGCGTTCATGTCAGCACCAAATCTTTCGTCTGGTCGTAATGCACTAATAGATTGGGCGAGTGCATCAATTGTCTCACCTTTATGAAAGCTTCTTTCTGGAGCACCTCCCAAGACCAACGTTGGTCCTTTTTGAATAGAGAATGCAGGGGGTCCAGCACTGTCGACAAATTGGGTGAGAACCACCCATAATAGTTGATCATTCCTAGGAATGATTTGATCTCTGGGGCATTCTTTGGTGCAGGTGCCTCTCTTATGGCTCTCACTTTCTCCTTAGCCAGCTGGAAGTCCTGTGAATCTACCCAATGACCCACATAGATTACCTCCCTCGCTTGGACCGTGCACTTTTCTTTTTTTTAGACGCACTCCAGTTTGCAAGAAACATTTTAAGACTTCCTCTAAGTTTGCCAAATGCTCCTTTTCAGTGAATCCTGGCACCAATACATCATCTAAATAGATTATGACCTGAAGCAATCCCTGCAGTAAGCTTTCCATTGTTCACTGAAAGATGACACAAGTTGAGGAGACACCGAAAGGCAATCGTGTATATTTGTACAATCCTTTGTGGGTATTAATTGTGACAAACTCACGGGAGGCATTATCCAATTCTAGTTGTTGATAAGCATTACTCATGTCAAGCTTTATGTACATTGTCCCTCCTGCCAGCTTGGCATACAGGTCTTCGATTTTTGGAATGGGGTGCCTGTCCAGCTTAGCTACCTTATTAACCATCAGTTTGTAGTCTTCCCAAATTCAATGCTTCGGTCGGGTTCAAGGATGGGGACTATGGGTGCTGTCCATTCCTAGAACTGCACAGGTTGTATAATGCCCAGTTTATCTAGTCTGTTCAGTTCAGTGTCAACTTTGCCTCAAGTACATATGACACCGGCTTCACATTCGTGAAGCGAGAGATTGTTCCCGAATCCACATGAATCTTTGCCTGTGGGCCCTGGATTTTCCCCTGTCCGTCCTTGAAGACGGGGACGTACTTTCTAAGTAGCTCTGGTAGCCCATTTTCCCTCAACTGGAAAATTTCAGCCCATTCTAACTTAATCTCCTTAAACCAATTATGCTGCAGGAGACTTAGCCCTCCACCTGCTATCACCATCAAGGATAGCTTTGCTGATTGGCTTCCATAATGGATGGTTACTCTGCTTATGCCTTTTACTTGAATGTCTTCATCCATGTTTTGAGCTTAGCAGCTGTTTCTTCTAAACTTAATTAACTTTCACCATTATTTAGATATCTGAAGGTATGTTCCCCAATTACTTTAGTGGAAGTTCCCACATCCACTTCCATTCTAATAGGCTTGCCTTTTAGTTTCCTGTAACAAATATTGGTTCTGTCTTTCTAACATTCAGATTAAACAATGAGTAAATGTCTGAACTTGTTGTTTTCAGGCCCATCTACATTGTAGATTTCATTAGGCTTTTTCTTTTGTTCACAAGCCTGTGTGAATCTTTCCTTGCATTGCCTCATCATATATCCATTTCTGTGACAATAGTAGCATTCAACTTTTTAAATTGCCAATCACTAAAAGACTGCTGTTTCCACCTCTATTAAAATTATTCTTTGATTTTGCTTATTTTTCTTTATTCTTCAGCTAGCAAGAGCTGTTTCCACTTCTTGGCAGAGTCTTGCATTTTTGCACCCTTTTTGGCAGTGTTTTCCAGCCTGATGTGGAGGATGGCACCATTTTGCACATCCTTTATGGCTTTTGAATTTCTTACTGTGCTTTCCACGGCCATTGCCATGTGCTTTCCTAGCGCCTTCCTGAAATCCAGATTCACTTCGGACAATAACCTTTTCTGAATAGTGTCCACTTTCACACCACACACTAAAGGATCTCTGAGCATGTCATTCAGAGTCGCATCAAACTCACAATGTTCCATTAACGGCTTCAGATTTGCCACGTAGCATGCAATTGTCTCACCTGGGGCTCTATTTCATGGATTAAACCTGAACCTCTGCATCGTGACTGAGGGCTTTAGTTGAAAATTACCCTTCACGCGGTCCACCAATTCAGTGGAATTCTTCGAATCTGGGGCACTGGGCATTGTCAAACTTCAAATCAGAGTGTAGGTTTTACTCCCACAAGTACTCAAGAGGATTGCATGCCTCTTCTCATCCCCCGTAATCTCATTCACTTGAAAAGAGAACATGAGGCATTCTATGTAATGAGGCCAATCTTCTGTGGCTAGTTCAAAACGATCAACTCTCTCAAATTGTGGCATTTTAGGAGAGGATAGCTTCTTCAAGTCTAACAGAGCTTGGTACTTACAATCACTGGGCGAGGTACAGTGCTGATTTCTTTCTAATTTGATTTCTTCTGCTCAGTCCTGTTTTGTCCTCACTAGTTTGTTGTAAGGGTGGCCGAGTTGCTATTATTAACAGAGTTGATTTGCAGACTTTTCTTGAGTGGAAATATTATGTTTATTTACAATGTACTCAGCAGCAACAACACATGTGCTTTCGATTCCAACTCTAACTCTATACTGTCTGCTGAGGTAGCCCCCTGCTACTCTCCTATTGGTTACTACAGATCATGTGATCTTCATAAACACGTATTATTCTTAAAGGTATATTACACACTAAATAAAATCACAATTACTACAGTAAGAAAGGAAAACTTGAATTTTCATAATCTCAGATGTACTTTTTAGTCACTGTTATAATATAGAAAATGTGGCAATCCATTTGTACATGAAGCTCCCACAAACAGCAATGTGTGAAGCACATAATCTGTTTCAGTGATGTTGGTTCCGTGATTAATATTGGCCAGGACATCAGAGAAAATTCTCCTGCATTTATTTGAATAGGGGCAGGCGATCTACTATACCCATTTGAAATGGCAGACAGGGCCTCAGTTTAATGTTTCATCTGAAAGGCAGCAACTCCAAGTATCAACCTAGATTTTGTGGTTAAAAAATTTTAGCTGACAAATGACATTAAGCAACAACTTACCTTTGCAATCTCCTAATCACATAATCCTTTAGAATTTTGAAGGTCAGACCTTCCTCAGCATGCATGTTTAATAGTGTTCTTGCACTCAACAAACTACTGAAAAAGATCACAATAAAAATTGGTTCCTGGTCTGCCTTTTATATTGAACCATATAGAATTATTCATGATTATTAAAATTACCAATTCCTAATGATTTAGTAACTGATTTAAAAGGATGTCACAACATTTTTCTCATTTTTCATTGTAATATACTTGTGTAGAAGGGATTTATTATTTACAGAAAAAATAAAATTTAGCAAGATACAAACACTGTACAACTATTGAAGGGTGTCCTTAGTGTGAAGGCAGGATATTGTCTGCATAAGGACTGTGCGGTGGTCACTCCTACCAATGTTATAGGCAAGGACCCTGATACATTTAGCTGTGGCCTCCATTGCTTGTCTCAATTTGGTCTAAACAATATCAGCTGTGTCAGCAAGGAGGTGCCCAGGAGAGGATCCTTCAGGGTTTTTTTTATTCTTTCACAAGCTGTGGGCATCACTGGCTAAGCCAGCATATAGTGCCCATCCCTAATTTTTTTAAAATTACATTTATGGATGTGGGCATCACTGGCTAGGTCAGCATTTATTACCCATCCCTAATTGCCCTTGAGAAGGTGGTGGTGAGCTGCAGTCCACGTGGTGTAGGTACACCCACAGTGCTGTTAGGAAGGGAGTTCCAGGATTTTAACCCAGCGACAGTGAAGGAACGGCGATATATTTCCAAGTCAGGATGGTGAGTGACTTGGAGGGGAATTTCCAGCTGGGGGTGTTCCCATCTATCTGCTGCCCTTGTCCTTTTAGATGCTAGTGGTTGTGGGTTTGGAAGGTGCTGAACAAGGAGCCTTGGTAAGTTCCTGCAGTGCATCTTGTAGATGGCACACACTGCTGCTACTGTTTGGTTTGTCGGTGATGGAGGGAGTGAATGTTTGTGGAAGGGGTACCAGTCAAGCGGGCTGCTTTGTTCTGGATGGTGTCAAGCTTCTTGAGTGTTGTAGGAGCTGCAATCATCCAGGCAAGTGGGGAGTATTCCATCACACTCCTGACTTGTGCTTTGTGGATGGCGGACAGGCTTTGTGGAGTCAGGAGGTCTAACGGAATCCAGAGGACGTGACGCAGGCTTTGCCAATGGAATTTCTCCAGTGCATTTTTATGCCACTGATACACTGTCCAGGTTTCAATAGAGTACAGGAGCGTGGTGACAATTTCTGCTCTGTAACTAGGACTTATGTTGACTTGCAGACATCTTTGTTGTCATAGTTTGCAGCAAGTTGAGCTGGCACAGCTGATCTGGTGTTGGATCTCCTTGTGTGGCAGGCTGTACGCCAAGTGAGAGGCAGCTTCTCAGTCACTGGAAGTGGAAACCATCTGGGGATCCAAATCTGTGATATGACCCCAATCCTGAAGGTTTTAGAATTTACATTGTAACTTCTGACACCGAGTGAAATCCTTCAATTTAATGAAGTATTCAAAATCATGAGGGGTCTGTGCAGTGTAGATAGGGAGAAACTGTTCTCATTGGTGGAAGGATCTAGAACAGGAGGACACATATTTAAGTTAATTGGCAAAAGAAGCAATGGAGACAAGAGGGGAAACTTTTTCATGCAATGGGTGGCTAAGATCTGGAATGTACTGCCTAAGGGTAGTGTAGTAGAGGCAAAGTCAAACGAGGTATTTAAAAAGGAATTGCATTATTATCTGAAAAGAAAGAATGTGCGGGGCTATGGGGACAATGCTGGAAGTATGGCATAGATAGACTGCTCAGTTAGATTGCCGGCACAGACACAACAGGCTGAATTACCTCCTCCTGTGCTGTAACAATTCTGTGGTTCTTGTTTGCATATGTGAAAACTGTGGACATTCGCAAAGAAGGTGGTGTAGTCACCAAAGCCACTATTATATAACTACTAATAACACACTATTATATAACTATTAATAAAATGAAGAAACATATGATGCAATCACACCAGAAGATGCCAAAAGAAGTAACATGGTTCCCATTAGTTATGTTGGGACTGTGCCAACTAAATCAGAACGTTAGCAGTGTCTTTGGCCAGGATTTTCTGGGTCCACCCACCACTGGGATCTTCCAGTCCTGCTGAAAGTCAATGGACTTTTGGCTGGCCCGCCACATGCCCTGCGGAGGGACCCACCATGGCAAGGCGGAAAAGCCCAGCCTTCAAGTCAGTCAACTGTGTCTTGGCACCAAAGGCTGTTAGTGTAGCAGTGGCCATTGTGTGTGCCCCCTCCAAGATCACCCTGGCATCTGCCTGAGTGAGAGTTCTGGAGGTAAACTCCAAAATCAGAAGGGGGATTTGACTGTCTTCAAGTTGCTCTTGCCTCATTGCAGGAAAAAATAATGCATTTGTGATTTGCTGGTGTGTTTGCTTGCAAGAGAGTGGGGAAATAATAAGACGTGTGGGAAATACACTCACAGTGTTATGGTGTCAATAGATGGAGCCTAGAATTTAAAAGGTTGTAAGAAGCCAATGGGCCACATACACAATGTTTCTTGGGGGGGCTGGGTGCTGCCCATTATGTATTCTCCCCTGTCTGGTGTATCTTAGGATCTAATCCTCGTGATGAGAGCACCCACTAAATTAGCTGACCTGTCTGTGACCTCACATGCTTTAATGTAATAAAGCACAGAGTTCACTGGCAAGTACATCCTGGCCTTTACATCTTGGATCATTCCTCATGGATGTTTGTTGCCCTGTGTGAAGTTTCTGGTCTCTTTTCCTTTATATTGCACTTTGGTTGAAATGACCCTGTCCCACCAGCAATTGGGTAAATTTGATTCTTTCCTTATTCCCACCACACTCTTCAGAATCTCCAATGAGCAGAGAACCTATGCTTTCCCAAAGTAAAAGGGAAATTTTGAAGAGACACTCATCCTTGGACTAGTCTTGTGCATCTCCTAGGGACTGGCAGAGGGCTTGTCCTTGGATTACATCATTCATCCAGCTTCTTAGCCGTGGTATTGTACTCAGAGAAAAAATGTAATCAATTCCCATCACTCTCAAAAAATATATAAATTTGCCAGTCTGAAGCCACAGCCATTCTGAATCACCATCAGATTGCCAGGGACTAATACATTGCTGCACAATGTCACTAAAATTTCAGGCATCAGGCACAACCTCCGAATATAGAAACAGAATGCAGCTGCAGTGTAGTCTTTTCTAGGAATGTATCACAAATTTCATGTCAAGTTCAAATTATGTCTTCACCAGTGATCTATACAATGTTAAAACAATTTCTTGCAGCTTAGAGTCAAACACTATTGAGGATCCCAGTACTTGATTAGTTTGTTGATAGCACGCTGGCAGGAAATGTTTGAACCACCAATAATTGTATCCAGATTCTTTTTCTTTTCATGAATATCTCCCATTGGTTGCTTAGCGATTGCTTTTGGGGCAAAGGGATATGAAAGCAATAAAAGTTATAACACACTTTAGCTGTTACTATGAAGCTTTTTAACTCACCTAATCAGAAAAAAACTATCCACTGCCAAATAGAAAGGACCACCAAGAGAAAAAATATAAAGGACATTGTTTGGGACTGATACCAACCACTTCATTGGATTATCTAAAAGAAATGAAAAAATGCTTTTGATATTTTGAAACTGAATATGTTAAATGTGTTAACTGTACAATACTATATTAATGTGTCTTGCAAACATACAGAGTTCATTATTTGTTTATAGTACAAAGCTAAGCAAATATTTAATATGGCCCTTTGACTTGCATGACCTAGTATATTTTGCCCTGTCAAGGATTATACCCAACTTACTCAGTCTGCTGAGAAAAGCAGCAAATACAGCTTACAAGAATATAAATCTCTAGGACTTTTTCCTCCAATCCCCAAAGGTATTGAACAATGCCAGCTTGATGAAACATGTTGCTTAGCTCTGCTAGTCCTATTCCAAAAGTGAAAAATTCTAGTAGCACATGCACATCATGGAACTAATTTTCTGCTTCTGTGCTCTGGGCATAGAGCAGCAACTTTCAAAAATATTGCATTAATGGACAGAAAATTGAGTTGGCTGCATATGGACTAACCATTTTCCATGCCTGATAATCATACACTGCTCCACATCAGAATCACAAATGCAGAAAATTATCCCTGATATTCCTTAGAATGGATGATAATCTGTTTCTGTCTTCATTTTTGTAACCTCCAGTGTCTGAAACAGATATTTATCTGAGCTACCTTTAAAGGATTTATCAAGATCAATTAATTGCTTTTTTTGGAATTCAATTACAGATATGAATTAATTTCCAGGGAAAAATATTCCTCCTAAGCATGGAACTATTAACTTTGTACTTGCATCCTCACTTTGCTTATATCAATACATGCAATACTGTATAAGAAAAGCTTGTAAACAGAGGTACACCCTGACAACACAAGTTCTTTAAAATAAAATGTTCTATTAAAATTTTTCTAGAAAACTTTCCCTTTCACCTAAATGAATCTTGCAAGACAAACAAAAAACATTGTTAAAAAGATGCACACATGCACAGAAAATATTTAATATAGTCTGTACCTAAATTATTGAACAAAATAAAATGGCAGACATGTCCTGAAATTATCCACAGTAAACTCAGGACTCGGATCCCATTTATTACTGAATAGGTTCCTGTAGTGTTCTCAGTGGATAACACAGCAGGGACACTCTTTTGTATGGCAAAGCTTGTTAGTATCCTATTGAAGAATCCTGCAAAGACTAAAAAACAGGAAAAAACATAGTTATTTTTTTTTAAGTACCCTGATGAATATCAGCATCAACTGGCATCAACTGCAAAATCCTCCTGATTAACATCTAGGAACTAGTGCCAAAATTGTGAGAGCTGTCCCAAAAGGTAGTCAAGCAGCAGCTCAACATAGCCATACTCACCGCATCATAGCCTACATCCAATGTCCCATTCCCCCATCACCATCCAGAAGTGGCAGCACAGTGGTAACAGTTGGGAAGGAGTGGCCCAGGGAGTCCTCAGCATTGACTCTGGGCATCATGAAGTCTCCTGGCAACAGGATAAACATGGGCAGGGAAAACGCTTTATGATTACCACTTACCACACTCTCTTAATTGAGGACTTAGTACTCCACCAAGTTAAAATCCACTTGAAAGGAAAACAAGGGTGACAAGAGCACAAAATGTATTCTGGGTGGGGGACTTCAATGTCCACCTCCACAGGTGGCTCGATAGCACCACTGCTGGCCGAGGGATATATCTACCAGACTTGGGCCTGCAGCATGTGGTGCGAGAATCAACACAAGAGAAAAAACTACTTGATCCCATCCACACCAATCTACATGTTGCAGATACATATTTTCATGGCAGTATTGTTAGGACTTACTGCTGCACAGTCCTTGTGGATGCACATTGAAGTCACCCTCCATTGTGTTATGTGGCACTAACTCCATGCAAAATGGAATAGTTTTAGATTAGATCCAGCAGCTCAAAACTGAGCATCCTTGAGATGCTGTGGGTCATCAATAGCAGAATTGTATTCAAACGCAATTTGTTATCTCATTGCACAGAATTTACCTCACTTTATCATTATCATCAAGCCAGGGTTTCAATGAAGAATGCAACAAAGCATGCCAGGGGCAGCACCAGGCTACCTAAAAATGAGGTATCAACCTCCTGAAACTACATAGCAGGACTACATGCATGCCAAACAGCAGAAGCAACATGCTATTATGTTATAGACAGAACTAACCAATCCCACAAATTATGGATCAGATCAAAGCTCCACAGTCCTGTCACATCCTGTTCACAGCCATGAATGGTGGTGGAGCATTAAATGACTAACGGGGGGAGAAGGTCCAATGAAAAGTCCGCCCTTAATGATGGCGAGTTGATCATGTCAGTGTAAAAGACAAGGTTGAAGTGTCTGCAACCATCTTTAACCAGAAGTGCCAAGTGGATGATCCATCTTGGTCTCCTCTTGAGGTCCCCAAAATCCACCAAACCAGTTTTCAGCTAATTTGATTCACTTCATGTTATATCAAGAGGCAGCTGAATGTGTAGTGTTAGGGTTTTTGGGACTGGGGAAACAATATCGCCTACATGTAGAGAGTCACATGGGAGTAGTAGAGCGTGGGAGTGAGTCTGGTAGAAGTGAGCATGAGATCGCCTAAGAAGCTTCATTACAGGCCTGGATCCATTGTGCAGCATAAGAGCTCGTGGAGGCTCGTTGTGAGATCCGATCGAAAGAAGAGTCAAAGAATCTATCCAGATTGCAAAAGGGTGAGCAAACTCCAAAAAGGGGTGAAATAAGCTTTTAAATTCACTGCAATAATCAGGCAGCACTGGGAAACTAATTATTTTAATGAGCGCAGCTTGAAGAACGCTGAAGCTCAGATCCAGACTCGATGCCATAACTTGTGAACACTGAGCACAAATGGAAAAATAAAATTAAGGAGAAGTCTGATCAAAAAATTGGCTCCAATTCGATTCTCCAAGCTTAGGAAAGCAACTAGCTGGCCAAAATGATTAGTTCAAAAGATTTTCTGCAGAATCACTAAAGTTTAAAATGGCTCTGAGAGGAGCCCATCAAATCCCAACAAGTGCAGGAAGAGGAAAAAAAAGATTACTGCAGTGCCATTTAAAGAAAAAAAAAATCCATATTCCCCTGTGCTGAAAGCAGCCATGGATAGTAAATTAACACTGCCAGATCAATTAAGGCAGCTGGAAGGACCAGATGGGGTGCAAAATTGGGCATTATGGAGATGTAGATTTTTAAGATATGTGACAGCTTCAAGCCTGAATTAGAAAATAGAGGCTAAACCTGTGAATACACTATTATATTCAGTAGGTCCAATAGCCGATGACGTAATTGCCAGACAAGGAATAAGTTAATCTTGTGATAACTTTGACAGGGTCATGAAGTCCCTTGACACCTATTTAACTAAAGAAGAAGCAATAACATTTTGGAGCAAAATTTAATAAGAGAGAACAAAAGCCCAGGGAACCCGTAGACTCTCTGATATATGAGTTATACAGGTTGGCTGAAAGCTGTGACCATGATGACCTTAAGTCAGAGCTCATTAGAGACTGAATCATAGTGGGAGTGGCCAATGATGCTCTTTTGATATACTCCAAACTAAAGGAGACCTGTCTTTGGAAAAAGCCATCAAACTCATCAGAAAATCAGCAGTCTGCCAGCAAAACCAATCCATGTTAAGTTAAGTTAAATCATGGCACAAAGCAACCCCAACATTCAGCTCCTAAAGCAACAGAAGGACAAGGAGATTCCGGGGCAAGGAAAGTAATACCCAAGCAAAAAAATAAGATGGTGGCAGACCATGTCAGTGCTATAGCACAAAAAAAGCCACAGGTGCGAGCAGAATCCAGCAATCACTGTGCAGTGCTTACACTGCCACTGCCTGGGACACTTTCCAAAAGTTTCCAAGTCCAAAACCTCGAGATGTCCGTCGGATTCCAAAAAAGCCCAGGAGATAAATGAGCCACACCAAGAAGAAGTCCAAAAGGCATCTTGGGAGACATTAAGGATTTCAGATTAACCTTTTGGAAAGCTGACATATCTGTAAATGGTCACCTCATGAAATTCAAATGTAGACTCAGGAACCAGTGTGACAATCCTGACAGATAATAAATCTTGGCTAGTGAAACAATGTCTAAAGCCACCTACAGCACACTTATATGGACCAGGAGGCATCAAGCTCCATGTCAAAGGTACATTGCAAGCAATGCTCCAATGTAAAAAACAAATACAGGAGATGTTATATATGAATACACACATGAACATACGAAATAGAAGCAGAAGTAGGCCATTCAGCCACTCAAACCTGCTCTGCCATTCAAAAAGGTCACGGCTGATCTGTTTGTGTTTTGAGTTCCACATTCCTATGTACCCCAGGTAACGTTTGATTCCCTTGCCTAACAAGAATCTATCTACCTCCGCCTTAAAAATATTCAATGACCCCACCTCCACCACCTTCTTTTGGCAGAGTTCCAAAATTGCACAACCCTCTGACAGATAAAAATTCTCCTCACCTATGTCCTAAAATGGCAACCCCTAATTTTAAAATAGTGCCCCCTTGTTCGGGACTCACCCATAACAGGAAACATCCTTTCCATGTCAACCTTGTCAACATAGTTCAGGGTCTTATATACTTCAATTAAGTCACCCCTCACTCTTCTGAACTCCAGTGGAAACAAGCCCAGTCTGTTTCACCTTTCCTCATAAGACAACCCACTCATTCCAGGTATCAATCTAGTAAATCTCCTTCAAACTGCTTCCAACACATTTATGTCCTTCCTTAAATAAAGAGACCAAAACTGCATATGGGGAAGGCGATGGGATAGTGGTATTGTTGCTGGACTAGTAATCCAGAGATGCAGGGTAATGCTCTGGGGACCTGGGTTTGAATCCTACCAAAGCAGATGGTGGAATTTGAATTCAATAAGAATCTGGAATTAAAAGTCTGATGATGACCATGAAACCAATGTCGATTGTTGTAAAAACACATCTGTTTCACTAACGTCCTTTTGGGGAGGAAATCTGCCATACTTACCTGGTCTGGTCTATATGTGACTCCAGACCCACAGCAATATCATTGACTCTTAAATGCTCCCTGAACTAGGGATGGGTAATAAATGCTGGCCAGGCTAGTGATGCCCACATCCCATGAATGAATAAAAAAAATTGGGATGTGGTCTCACCAATCCCTGTATAACTGTAGGATAACATTATTACTTTTATGTTCAATTCCTCTCATACCAATGGGTGACATTTCATTAGCCTTCTTAATTACTTGCTGTACCTGCATACTAACTTTTTGTGACACATGCACTAGAACACCTAATCCCTCTGCACTTCAGAATTCTGCAGTTGTTCTCTGTTTAATTATAGACCAATCAGCCTGAAGTCGGTAGTGGGGAAAATTCTAGATTCCATGATAAAAGATTTAATAGCTGAGCATGTGGAAAACAGTGGCAGAATCAGACAGAGTCAGCATGGATTTATGAAAGGGAAATCGTGCTTGACAAATCTACTGGAATTTTTTGAGGATGTAACTAGTAGAGTTGATGAGAAGGAGCCAGTGGATGTGGTTTATTTGGACTTTCAGAAGGCTTTCCACAAAGCCCCACATAAGAGATTGGCATGTAAAATTAAAGCGCATGGGATTGGGGGTAGTTTATTGAGATGGATAGAAAACTGTTGGCAGACATGAAATAAAGAGTCGGAATAAACGGGTCTTTTTCCAAATGGCAGGCAGTGACTAAAGGGATACCACAGGGATCGGTGCTGGGACCCTAGTTATTCACAATATATATTAATGATTTAGATGAGGGAATTAAATGTAATATCTCCAAATTTGCAAATGACACAAAGCTGGGTGGGAGGGTGAGCTGTGAGGAGGATGCTTCTGACTTTAAAACAAATTTTCCAGAACTTTTCACTGGGTTGGGGGCTACTGAAGACTGTAAACAGCATAACACTGAGAACAATGCCAAACCAATTGTATTTGTTTACACCACGAAAAATACGGCACCCGCTTATGAAGTGAGTACAACAGCAACTTGATGAGACGACCAAAATTGGGGTCTTCTCCTCATCACTCAGCTGACAGAATGGTGTTCTGGGATGGTCCCAGTTCCGAAGGCAAATGGGTGCATCCACGTCTGTATCAAACTGACACAATGGAGGGCAGTGGTGAGGGAAATCCACCCAATGTCCTTGGTGGATGACAACTTGACCAAAATTTCCAAGAGCACAATGTTTACAAAAGTTTGATGCCAACAGCGACTTCTGGCAGGTTCATTAGATGAGAAATCGAAGTTGAAACAGCTGCACCTGAGGAAAAATATTGCTTGATTGCCAGTTTTTTCTCTTAGATCTATTTCTCAATTGCTCAACGTTTATTTACACAAGGTAAAGAGGTGTCAATTGCTCGTAGTTCCTGCTATTGGTACTTTAAAGGTCTGGTTGATTGACACATTTATAGAGCTGTAGTAAAAGCAAATTATGAATGTTTAAAAGAAAATTATGAATAAATGAATGAATGGTCTTTTAAAGCTTTTTCACAAGTTGGCATGGAAGGTATGAAAGGCCATGGGAGTGGATGGAGAGGCATGCATTGGCATGGGGCACATGAGTAAGACCATTTGAGCTTACCTTTCAAAAGGTTCCCTCATCCAGACTATGGTTCACGACACCTCTGTGGGTCAGTGAACCACACCTCCTTGAACATCTGGCCCTACTCCTCCAAAATTGCGAAGGACTAGGAGATGTCTATCCTTGCAATGGAACTAGCCAGGTTGGGAGGGTAGGGTATGGGCTCACGACCTGCACCAGCCTGCACCTTTATCCCATGTTGACAAAAAATTGGGGATGCCAAGAATGGGACTGGGAATCCTGCGGCTGGTGGTCATTTTTAAAGGTCCAAATCCAGCCCTTTTAAGCCAAAAAGCTTCCACTAGGTGGTAGAATGATCCTCTGAAGGAACCTTCAGGGTTTGATTTATTAAATAGCATCACATTATTTTACTAATAATGTTTTGAAGAATCAGTCATCAGCTGCTAAGGAGATGACATCTCCTATAGGTTTGTTTATAATGCTTAGCGAGGTACATTAATGATGTGACCATTTTGGCAAAGCATAATTAAATATCTAGAGCTACGCTTTAACCAAAACTTATTATTGCAGCAACTAAAGTCATTTCGACTTTACAGCATTATGACTTTGAGGCAGATTTTCAACATGCTGATTTGGTGTAAAACTGACATTGTAGATCAGCTGCCCTTTAGAGAAACTGCCCAATTTTCATTTCATTGAAAAGAAAATGTAGGTCTCATGAGTGGGTGATCTGCAATGCCAGTTTTATCTCTGAGCATCAAAATGAAAATGGTTGCTAATCTTATCTCTCTTCAAGTGTGTGTACTTTTTTATTGGCGTATAAAAGACTAGCGAACTTTGTGTCCATAAAGATGAGGAAGTTATTGATAAGAAATTAGGTATTCTAATGCAGGTACATCAAGTCAGGTATAACAAAGTACAGCTTCCTCTGCTGTGCCCAATAACCCACGTCAGCACCAAATTCAACACAGCAACCCTTCCAGCGTCACAGTGATATTTTTCACAGCAGCCATCTATGTGACTCTTCTAAGTTCCATTGCCAACTTCACGCTACCTAGTCTTGTCTTAATTAGGTAGGTTCATGTTGTACGTTTAAGCTCAGTAAGAACTCAGTTGAGACTTATGCCCCAATTTGTTTCACACATAACCGTAATAATTCATCCAGCGAATTCAGCACTTTTTAAATTCCTTGGTCCACTATCATTAGAGAAATATACACAGCACTATGAGTATACCAGCACCAGGTGGACTGCAGAAGTTCAAAAAGGTGTCTCAAGGGCAGTTAGGGATGGCCCTTACCTGATACGCTCACATCCCATGAGAAAGCTTTTAAAATTGCATTATATTATGATACAACATATCTTTTTCAATAACTTATCAATAAAAATTAAATATATCGTACCTGCTCCATTGTTATTTTCTGTTGTCTCCATTGCATTATGCTCTGGTGATTCATGTTTGGATTTTGTGATACTTACTTGCAATTGTTGGCCATTTATTTTATTAAATGAAACTACCCCATAGTGCTTGTGAGCTGAACTTAAACCATCTTTCAACTCGTTACCAGGTGATCTGCTCTTCCACTCTTTTATTGTTATAAATATGGACCCAGCTATTGTCATAATAATGAAAAGAGCAACAACAAACCTGTTTTAGAAAAAAAGATTGTAAGAAACATACCTCATATAAATATGAAAGTGTAATGCTAAGTCATAAGATACTGTATATGTGTAATACGTACATACAAATGCCAACAATTGCATCAATGTAAGGAACATTATTTTGGCAATGGACACTTTTCACTCTGTACGTATTGTTAGTCACAAGGAACGAGAGTATTAGTGAAGGAGCTATGAAAGATGTGTTGTGGTACTTGAAAAAACCTGAAAGTAGAAAAAAACTAAAGGTACATATTGAGTAATAGAAATTTTGTATTTGACTCTATGAGATTTAACAAAAATCATAAACTAATCCCAACTCCTACTGTTCACATTTGTACTTAAAAGCAGGAAATTAGACAGTAGAAACATTGACAGCATGCTAGAGTGCTGCATAAATCTGCAAGTTTAGAACATAGCTTCTGTAGATGTCCCATTTGGTAGTTCCACTGGCTAATGTAAAGCTTGAGCTATACAGACCAATAACGTTCCAGGTTTGATCCCATGTCTGTGTTACAATTAACTCAGCACACCTGGGATGGGACAATGTTGTTGGAGGTAACAGGGCACAGATCTCCTTTTGTGATTGCTGTCCAGTGACTTCTAATGGAACTTGTGCAGCTCTCACATTTCACGGTGGGTTGTATCCTTGTAGTACATTCTGTCCATCTAGTTAAGCTTCCAGACCTCCTTTGTCGGTTGTTCAATGATAACTAGCGACCACCCCCTCTTTGGATGAGGCAGGGATAGATGTGGTCTTTTTGGCTTCAACCCTCTGTTACAGACTCAGGAATCCAATATATGCATTACCTCCTCCCTTCCTTCTCCTCTTTCTCTGCTCATCATATAGCTGGTGGGCATTGGGTATGCCCTCATGACAAGGGAGTGTTTACCTTTGTCTCAGTTACATAGGATGTAATTTGTGCCTTTGATAAGAGCTGTTTCAGTGCTGTGGCAGGAGCAGAAACCTGATTTGAGAGATTCAAACATCAGGCTCTGGGAAAGAAATGCGTGAATTTGGGAGGTGACAACATTTTCAAGGAATTTGGAGAGGAAATGGAGGTTGGAGACAGGGTGGTAATTTGCTAGGAAAGAGGGGTTCAGGAGGAGAGGAATGATTACAGCAGATTTGATGAAGTGGGGACAGCACCTGAGGAGAGAGATCCCTTAATCATATTGTTTGACATAGGAACCAAGAAGGGAAAATCAAAACACTGGAGATGCTGGAAATTTGAAATAAGGACAGAAAATGTTACATACTCTGCAGGCCAGGCAGCAGGAGTGGAGGGAAAAACAGAGTTAATGGGAGGAACATTTTGGAGGCCAGGGGGTTTCAGTCATCAGATGGAGAGCCGGCAAGAGCCCCACATTGCCTCTTTTAGGCAAATACCACCCCATCAAGTGCATTCAGGCATTTGGCAGGCCAGCAGCAGGCCTTGCCCCAGGATCAAGGACTCGCTCTCAGTTGCTCCCCATCCCCTATTCCTGATGCCAGGTCCCTTGATCAGGCACTGAGTGCCTCTTAACAGGGACCCTTCCAGGAGCCTGCAAGCAACCCCGCATGGATTTATGCCAGCGGAATGATGTCCTTAAGTGGGCATTCATTGGCAGCTAGGCGGGAAGTCCATCCACGGGATCTAATCAGGGTTGAGGCAGGAAGGTGGCAGGGTTCCCATCCAGCACCCTCTTGCCTAATTAAATGCCCCCACTGCCAAACTCACTGCAGGGGAGAGGACAAGATTCCGCCCAACATTTCAGGACTCTGACCTTTCATCAGAGCTGTTGTGATGATAGGTCACAGACCTGAAACATTAACTCTTGTTTCCCTCTCTGCGGATGCTGCCAAACCTGCTGAGCGTTTTCAGCATTTTCTGTTTAAAACCAGGAAGGGAAGGTGGGTGGTCAGCGGTTTACTGGAAATAGGGTGGAGAGAGCAGGATGATCCCTTTACTGAAAATGGAATCTGTTTAGATCTACATTTATTGTAAAAATTGCAACAGCTTATGGTGCTTTCAGTGCAGCTCTCTAGCTAGCTAGCAAAGACTATACATTTATAGGACATATCTGGTCCTGCCTGCTCACCCCATAAATGAGTTTGCCCCTGATGTATGTCCAGGAGCCAAGCTAAGACCTGACAAAACATCTCCATTGAGAGCAGGTGACACTGAATGCTATACACATATATTATAAGATACATTCACCCTTACCAAGCCATTCAAGCATCATTATATCTTCATCCTTACAAGAATCAGGTACACAAATAGCGACATTATAGTCAATCTTGCCCTATTCAGAACAAAGAAATGTTATTGCAAGATCAGTCCTATAAGGCAAGCAACGAATATATTTGACTAAAGGGCTACAATATACCTGTTGAATTGTCAGTTTACAATATTGTCCACTAAACTTTCCAGAAGGAGTTTGAACTGAGGTACATTCGCTGTAGGACCCCAATTGATCAATATTTCCATGTAGAACATTGCTGCCTTCTTTTCCAATGGCATCATACACTGAATTTTGCAAGAGAAAAAATACCTTTATTAAATATTGATGACTGTCTTTAAGCTAATTGCTACACTCTGAATTAGTTCTGTAAAAAAAAATGTCCTTATCAATATAGATGGATATAATAGATAGGAAACCATATCTTTCTAAAGAAGGACTGATCTGCTGAGTGAATCTTCATAAAACATCACTGTGGTTGGCCTCAGGAGCTAGATAATAATTTGCACAAGTTAGTACTTCTCCTTGGGGCTACGTTTCATGTGAACAATCCATACTCTTTTCCACTCAAGCTTCATAATAAAAGCAGAAATAAAGCACTTGAAAGATTACTATCACAGCTAATCAGGGAAGTACAGAAAAAAAATCAGACAAGTTTTTGGAATGTCGTGTACAATTTTGGTCACTGTACACCAGCAAAGATATCCAGGCAAAGGTGACAGTGCAAAAAGGAACAACCAAATTGATATCTATCTTAAGACATCTGAGCAATGAGGAAATGTTGAAGAGAGACTGGAACTGTTTATTCTGGAGAAGACTCAGGAGGAAGAAAAATAAAGACTTTCATTCATATAGCACTTTTCATGGCCACTGGACATCTCAACGTATTTTACAGCCAATTAAGTACGTTTTAAGCGTAGTCACTGTTGCAATGCAGAAAACTTAGCAGCCAATATATGCACAGCAAGCTCCCACAAACAGCAATGTGATAGTGCTCAGATAATCATTTTTTTTTTGTGATGTTGATTGAAGAATAAATATTGGCCAGGACACTGAGAGTAACTCTCCTTCTCTTCTTTGAAATAGTGCCGGGGGATATTTTACATCCACCCAAGGTGGCAGATGTGACCTCAGTTTAACATCTCATCCAAAAGACAGCACTTCCAACAATGAGCAGTTTGGTTTAACTACTTAATGCAGAGAATGATAAAGATGTGAAACAGATTGCCTGGGGAAGTTGATGGTGCGGCAAAACTTCAGAGAGGATTGCCTAAGCTATGTGAGTGAATGGGTCATTGGGTGATAATAGTATTCAGGATCAGCCTGAAGGGCTGCTTCATCTTTTCTAGTCCTGCATTTCCAACATACCCGTGTAATGTGATTTCCATGCACAAACTTGATAGAGGAAAGAAACAAATAGGTACTAGACACTTCATCCCAAAGAGGAAAGGAAAATAAAAGATTCAGCTATATATTGCTACCTGTAAAACCCCTTCTCGTGCAGCTCTGAACAGCTGTCAGAAAGAACCCTATCACATTCTGACCCTTTTAGCTAAGTTAGGCTACAGTAGATAAATTCTCTGGTGTAGATTACTGGGAGCCTGAAACATGGTGTATCATGTGCATTGCACTTGTCAGAGGGGAGGTACCCTTATTCCACCCCTTCTGAAGGACAACTGCTAGAAAGGCTACCATCAGAAACATATAATACTACATACATTAGAGGTGGGATTAAGTACTGAACTTACCACATCTACCTACTCCACATTATGGCTTGGCCTAAATAGCCAAGTGCTTATGGTACTGGGTTTGTAACCCCAAAATCAAGAGTTCAAATCTCACAATGGCAAACAATGAAACAATGTAACTTCATCTGAAACAGATGGAAATGGGTTTGTACTCAAAAGAGTTACTCCACATTATGACACCCATAAACAAATACAAAAATATTTTGGCTGTGCTTTGCTATTCAGCCATTATGGTTAACGGTCCAGAAAGCCACAGGCAATATGATAGGACTCTCAGTTTCTGAAAACCTATTGGTTCTACTTTTTCATTCTTTTCATTCCATTCTGTTCCTTCCTTCCTTTCTATTTTCTGTTTCCTTGAGTTCCCGTCTTTCACTCCACTCAATATTCAATACACTTTCCTCTTTTTACTTCCCATTCATTCCCATGAGGTTGTAGTTATACTACATGCAGTGGTTTGATGTGGAATTTCTAATTTGAACTCTTGCGCATATATGCAATCTTAGCTTTTCTATTAAACATTACATAGTACTTCACAGGTTTACAAAATATGTCTTCAGTACTTACTTAATAAGGCGTACATTTGGGGGTTTTCAGACTGAAGGTTCTCAAGGAACTCATTGCTGTCTTCCAGGCATTTTGAAGAGGAATTTCTCTCACAAGTTCTAAATTGGGGCAGGGACAGCACCAGCAACATCCAAGTCACTAGCATTTTGCTAGTATGTTAAACCTTCCTATTGCTGTCCTTTGGACATACATATATACTCAAACTTTTATGATGTCATTTGGCCTCAGGCCCTTATGCAACCATCGAAATGGCTCATCAAAAGATCTATAATTACACCATGAAAATTAAAGGCATGAAATTGGTTACATTCAAGACAGAGTATGAAACAAATTTAAATCTTTGTAGCTACTCTGCTGAACAGCTGTTTAATTAACAGATACGTAAGCCCACAGGAACAATTTCCGCTCTGAAAGTACAATAAACAAAGCTATTTTTCAGTTACAGTAGGCATTTGCCACATCACTGACATGGCCATTGCTTCTGAAAGCAAATTTGTCCAAATTAATCCAATGCTTACCACAAACTGATTTCCAGTGACGATTGTCCCCAATAACCAGTCAGCATCTAGGGGTCAAAGGGTTGATGCTCTGATAAACATCAGTTCAGAAATAGATCATCACAAGCAAATAGCTGCTGAAGCACATAAAGGAAAATTATTTGAATGCAATTATGCTAAAGAAAAGTGCTTTATATAGCATTTTATCAATTCTCAATATTCTTCACAGCTAATTAGCACTTTTGAAGAAGAGTGATTGTTACCATATGGGCAAGCCTGCTTGTTTGAGGAATAAGAATTAGAAATTAGGACTAGGATTTTACCAGGCCATTTATTCTAAGCTTGGAGGTGTTGAGGGAGTGTAAAATGGACTACTTTCGGCTGAAAATCCAACGCCTTGATATCATTTTAGGATTTTACCAGAAGTGGGAACCATGGAGGACAGACTTTGGACTTTGAGGCAGGGAGGCACCGATCATGGTACTTGAAAGGCTAGTTAACTGCAATTTTATGGCACATTTCTAATATTATCAATGGTGCATAGGGACAATAAGGCTTTGGAGCCATGACTCATTAAACAAGGTGTCAAGGAAGCAGGGGTTAAGTGCTGGCTCTCGGAAACAGTCATTAGGAAAGCTAATGTGTGGTGACAAGAAGGATGATGCACAGAGGGCACAGGTTGGCAGAAGGGAGGAGAAGATACTAGGGGCCATGTTGCCAGGTTCACAGGGGGACAAGGGCACTTGCTCCAAGTGAAGGACTCAGGGTCAGGTTTGGGGGATGATGTGGGGGGTTGGGGAGGGCATTTTGGTAGAAGGCCTAGGAATCAGAGAGAGACCACTGCCACAGGCCTTATCTGTCTTCGCAGCGGGGCCCGTGTTGAGAAGGAGGAGCAGCTCAGAGGGAAGGAGGTCCAGGCACCAGCGGGAGCATATTAACAACCCCAGGGTGATCAATAGGGCCAGCTCTGGATGGGCATGATGGAGAAGAGTTCACAGGGACACACCAACAGTGTGAGGAGTGGCTATTCCCAGCAGAAAATCAACCGCCCAAGTCTGAACTTTTTCCAAATGTCCAAGCAATAGTGTCAGCAAAGACTGGAGCTCTCCAGGGAGGCTACACCTGATTTCTGTGCCATGCTGCAGGATGAACAGAGACCCTTGAGGTTTGGTGGGCACCCAATTCCAGTGGCACTGAAGATTACCGTGGCTCTCAACTTTGACATCTATGGTCTTTCCAAGGATCACAGGAACATGTGTAGGACCTCCCAGTCTGCAGCCCATCAGAGCATCAAGGAGATGATCAATGTCCTGTTCAAAGGGTTTGATGAATACATGCACTATCGAACACAACAGACAGTCAAGTGCAGAGGTTTGGAATTATCACTGGATTCCCCCAGCTACAGAGTGTCATCAGCTGCATGCCTATCATCATCAAGGCTCCAACAGACCAGCCAGTAGCCTTCATCAATAGGAAAGGTTTCCAATTCATCAATGTCCATCTGATCTGTGACCACCGAAAGCGGATCTTTCCCAAGAAATGCCGCAATACCTAATACTTTGGCAGTCCCAGGTACCACAACTTTTCTAGCTCCTACACACTTTCAGGGATGGATACTTAGAGACAAATACTACCCACTGAGGACATGGCTACTCATGCCTGTGAGGGCCCAGGCATGGATGCAGAGGTGAGGTACAGCACTTGCCATGGGTCAATCTGAGCAACCATCAAGCAGGCCTTTGGGATTCTGAAGATGTGATTCAGTTGTCTGGATCAATTCAATGGAACCCTTCAGTATGTCCCAGAAAGGGTCTCACATATAGTGATGGCCTGCTGTGCACTGCGCAGTCTAGTACTGCAGAGGAGGAAGACTTTGAACAATGAAGATGTCTCCCTGCGAAGAGAGTGTAGTGTGGAGGAGTCAGCTGACCAGGCGATGCAACATGATGGCCACAGGCAAGGTGCAATGAGACACATGTAAGGTAGGCTCAGGCCAACCTAGTACAGAGCCATTTCCTGTCACCCTTTTGCCCTTTCAGAAAAGTTCTAATAAAGCCTTACTTTTAATTACTCCTGCTGTCGCTGCCTTACTTTGGCAATTCATTGACCAGCACCTAGTTGCACAGCACACAGTGGCAAGGCTGTGGAGCTGAATGGATGCACCTTCAAGTCCGCATTGAGGGAACAAGATTGTGGGTTAGATCTCACAGGACAAGGATTAGCATGAAAAGCAGCACCTGTGACTGAAAGATTTACTGAGATGCACAATAGAAACAAGACTTAACATCTACAAGTTGTGATCAGCTGTGCACCCCAAGTAAAGCTGGGTGCTCTACTTAACTCTCTAGTGCTCCTTTGAGATGTTACCCATATGCTTGGGGCTGAGTTGGAAGCTGGCTGTTGATCACGTTGTGGCTTAGGATGACCTTGGTGGCAGTTCTCTGGCTGCCAGAGGCCTGGAGGTGTGTGGCATGCTGAGAGGGTTCTGGCATTGAGCAGACTCAATAGACCATGTGGTCTACTCCTGCTCCTATTTCTTCTGTTCTAATGTTCCATAAATATGGAGACCAAAACTACATACTGTACTCCAGCACTTCTTCCCACAACCATCTTCTTTTGTGTCATACCTTGATTTATACTTGTAAGTATCGTCCATCTACTTCACTTGTTCCGTCCTGTTAGAGGCTAATTTTGTACGAGCTTCCAGTTCTGATGAATGTCTACACCCTGAGGGATAAATTTGGCTGCACCCATTTATGCATGCCTCACCTATAAGGTTAAATCACCTGCATTCGAATGATGAAGTCTGAGGAACCCTGGATTCAGGGCCTCGAATCTCATCATAATGGGAATGGCACTTGGGTGGGGTATGAGCCCACACACGCTGGCGCTCCAATTTCCAGGGAGGTGATCAGGGGTACGGAGGAGGAAAGGGTAAGCTTTGGATTCCGTGATCTGGGTTCATTGGGGAAATCGAGTAAGAAGATGCTTGTTGTATAGTCTCAACATTTCTTTTCGAGATGACCAGGCTGGAATTGATTCCGTAGCTACCAGGCTCGGACCAGTTGCTCCAATTAAAATACACCATATGTGTTGCGACTTATACAACTTCAAATTGTGATTCAATCCTCCCTCTTAGGAGCCCAAAGCATGCAACAAAGAAATGATCATAACAGATTATTAGATATTGTAGCAGAAGTACATTCAGTACTAAAAAGCATTCAAACAAGAGATAATCTGCAAACATTTCCATATTTTAGACCTTTCGTGGCAGTAACTGACTGTATTCACTTTATAATATAAATTTGAAGGCATTTTCAAATAGGGATCTGCACT
Source organism: Carcharodon carcharias (assembly GCF_017639515.1). NCBI lineage: Eukaryota > Metazoa > Chordata > Chondrichthyes > Lamniformes > Lamnidae > Carcharodon > Carcharodon carcharias. The sequence continues at coordinate 213,267,478 of NC_054467.1, forward strand.
TTTTATGGTAATCTCTTGTTAAAAAGGCTAGTGTCACTATAGCAACAAATGCTGGAAATCAGTCAACTTCTTTCTTCAGGGTTGAAAAGAGAGTGGCAAGCAAACAATCAAGGAAGAGGAAAAGAAACAGATAGCGACTGCAAGCAAAGAGAAAAAGTCAATGATCGACTGATCTGTGACCTGAGGTGATGTAAAAGGTCATCCCAGTCAGGCAATTAAAAGTAAACAAAGATATGAAAGAAACAAAAGACAATACATGTAACCATACAAATATTGTGGCTACAAAAGCAGGTCAGGGGCTAGGAATCCTGCAATGAGTAACTCACCTCCTGACTCCCCAAAGCCTGTCCACCATCTACAAGGCACAAGTCAGGAGTGTGATGGAATACTCCCCACTTGCCTGGATGAATGCAGCTCCCACAAACTCAAGAAGCTTGACCATCCAGAACAAGGCAGCCCTTCCACAAACATTCAACCCCTCCACCACCGACGCACAGTAGTAGCAGTATGTACCATCTACAAGGTGCACTGCAGGATTTCACCAAGGCTCCTTAGACAGCACCTTCCAAACCCACAACTGTTACCATCTAGAAGGACAAGGGCTGCAAATAGATGGGAACACCACAACCTGGAAGTTCCCCTCCAAGTCACATATCATCCTGACTTGGAAATATATCACCGTTACTTCACTATGGCTGGATTAAAATCCTGCAACTCCCTTCACCCTGGGCATACCTACACTGCATGGACTGCAGTGGTTCAAGTAGGCAGCTCACCACCACCTTCTCAAGGGCAACTAGGGATGGGCAATAAATGCTGGCCCAGTCAGCAAAACCCACATCCCCTGAATGAATAAAAAAAACCATGACCATGAGAGTTCCAGCAAAGAAAATGTTACACATATGGGAATATTTAAGAACAGAGCTGGCTCTTTCCAATTCTTTTTTAAAAGTGAGCTTTATTTCAGCTACTAATTGTTGTTGAATGGCATCATCTTGCACACCGCAGACCAAACAATCCCTGAGCATATCGCTTAGGGTCTCCCCGAAATCACAGATTTCACCCAGTTGTTTCAATTTCACCTCATATGTAGCAATGGTCTCCCCTGGGGCTCTAACCTTTGAATTAAACCTGAACATCTGCATGGTGACTGAGGGTTCAGACTGAAAGTTTCCCTTAATGATTTCTACCAATTCACTGAAGGTCTTTGAATCAGGGGTGTTCGGGGCCATCAAGTTTTGAATTAAATTATAGGCTTTACTCCCGCAAACACTTAGGAGAATTGCTCTCCCTTTTCCTCCCCCATTATTTCATTTGCATGGAAATAGAACGCGAGGCATTCTACACATTGACACCAATCCTCTGTGGATGGTTCAAAGGGGTCAATCCTGCCAAAATGTGGCATTTCTGGTGAGTATATCTTCCTTTTCTTCTGTTTAAACAAGACACTCACAGTCATTGGGTGACGGACAATGCTGGACCTGATTTATCCTCATTGCCAGTTTGTTATGGACTTGATTTTCCAGACAGGTTTCTCATTAGAAACATCAAACTTTATTTACAGCCTGCAGCAGCAGTTACATGTTTCCATCAAGCTCCAGGACTAGACGAAAAACTCCCACTCTAAGGTTCCCCATACTTAGAGCTGATTCATTCACACTGTCACGTGATACTATACAACACAATAAGTCTTAAAGCTACAGTCACAACATTCCTTAAAGCTACAATTACTACAGAGATAGAAGCCTAGGGCCTGATTTTTAGGCCCTGCCAAGGACTAGAATGGATGCAGGTGGGTGACAAAAATATCGATGCTCAGCAATGTGCTTGTTTCCTGTCACTGTTCCCACTGCTGATAAGTTGCACCAGGGTGGAGGAGAGCAGCTCCAAGAACCTGCCTGTCCCACTTATAAATGATTAAAATCCTTAACAAGCTCATTGAGAGTTCATTAAGAAGCATTTTGAGATCTTGGTGAGGGGCACACAGGCTGTAAGCTACAACCAACTGCATGGAGATGGGACACAGTGGGAAGCCAGTCATGGCCTCCCCTTCAAGTTAACTGAGTGCATAAAAGGGAAAACAGCTCAGAAGGTGGCTCAACAATTGGCACACAGTTGCCATCAGGTCAGTGCAGGTTGTGGGGAGAATGGGCAGTAAGCTTTCAGACAGTTCAGGGGGTCATCACCCTGTTAGCATCGCAGGGCCACAAAAGAAAAGGGAAAAGCTTCCAAATACAATAGGGAGGCCAACAAAGCACAAAGAAGGCAGCAGCATATGGGATTATGACCTTCAGATTTTGAGTCCAGTGACAATGAGGGGTAACCTTCTCTGGAGGAAGAGCAGAGCCTCAGGCATGAGAAGGGCAGCAGAGAGGGATGAGGCACAGGAAGGCAACAGAGACCATACTCTCAGCCTCAGCTGTAGTGCCAAAGATGGAGCTACCTTTAGATGACTGAGAAGTAGTGCCACAGGAGACTGTGACTCTCCAAGCTGATAGGCACTGTGATTTGTGCCCTCGTTGCTGAAACCCTCAGGCCTTGCAGCACTTCTCACTGTGCCCTGTCATTAGCTGCCAAACTCATTGCAGCCTTAATTTCTTTGGCTCTTGCTAGTTCCAAGGATCAGCAGCAGATCTTGGGGGTATTCCCCAAGTGGCTGCACACCACTACATCTCAGAGGGCACTGATACCCTATATGTGTGAGCTGGGCAGGACATTCAATTCAAGACAGATGGCACTTCGCAGGCACAGGCCGTCAGTTTTGCCTCCATTGCTGGATCCGCCCAGTTGCAAGTCATTGTCAATTGCACTCATGTGGCCATTGGCACCACAGAGCACACAGTGAGATTCATCAACTGGAAGGGTTTCTGCTTCTTCAACATTCAACTGACCTGCAACCACAAGATATTCTTGCATGTGTGCATTCACTTTCTTGGCCTTGACGCCTTCGTTCTCTTCCAGTCCAGGATGCTGCTGATTTTCATTAAACCCTAGCAAACTACATGGATAGATTCGAGAAGACAGAGGATGAGATGGCTACTCACCCCTTTATAAAGACCTGAGATAGAGGTTCAGAGCCATTGCAGCCAGAACTTTGTGCTCATGAGGGCAGTCATCGAGTAGGCGATCAGGTTTCTGAAGCTGTGGTTCTGATTCCAGGACTCATCGTGGGAGAGGTGGAGGCATAGTGGTATTGTCACTGGACTGGTAATCCAGAGGCCCAGGATAATGTTCTGGATTGATGACCATGAAACCATTATCGTAAAAATCCATCTGGTTCACTAATGCCCTTTAGGGAAGGAAATCTGCTGTCCTTATCTGTTCTGGCCTACATGTGACTCCAAACCTAAAGGACCCTTACAAGGGCAATAAATGCTTGCCCAGTCAGCAATGCCCACATCCCATGAACAAATAAAAAAAACCTGCAGTTGTGGTCTCGCACATTGTGGTTGTCTGCTGCACACTCCATAGCAGCCCTCCAGGCAGCAGACCTTGAGAGGGTGAAGCACTGGATGGACACAGCACATCAGAGGAGGAGGAAAATGCAGAACACAGGTGCCCCAGCTCCATAGGGAGATAGTTGGGGCTGGCATGGGGCTCAAGAGTCTTGTCAGGATGCGATTAAATTGAGCAATTATCTGATTCAGGCTCACTTGAGCTGAGCCCTTCTGATACCAGAGGAATAGCATAGAAATCATTTTGAAATGCCTGTGGGGACACTTTCATTGAAGATACAGCCTGGAACATGTAAACTCTTACCACCAATGAATCGTATCTCCTAATGTCACTGTTGAAGGACCATATCTCTACTTCTTCACTTTATCCCTTTTCTCTTGTCCTCTCATTAAAATATAAGCTTATACTTTTGGCTGCATGTGTCTACATTTACAAGAAGATAAGAAGCTGCGTGTATCAATACTGGCAGGCCCTCAACTGTGCCAAGGCTCTGAGCCTTGCTGAGGGGTCAGTAGGCACCCTGAGTACACATTTCCCTCATGTTCAGGAACAGCATGAGCCCTCAGCTGGAGAGTCTGCTGGAGGTTGAATACCCACCCCATGCCTGTCCTGAGGATTCAGCTTTACACTCACATAGCCAGAGTGAAAAAGGTTATTGAATCTCTTCTGGCAGCAGACCCAGTTCCTCTGGACCACTTTCTGTCTGCTCACTGTCTCCACCACCCTGATCCAGGCCTGCTTAACCTAAGAAGATGCCTTCCCTGTCATCCTCCTGAAAGAGGACGTCCCTCCTCTCTCCCTCTCTCTCACTGCCTCGAAGAAGATCTCCAGCTTAACTTCCACAAAGCCAGGGGCAACCCTGCCCCAGGTAGCAGCTCCCGCTTTTCCTGCTCCATGTTTATTCCAGCAAATAAATCTGTAAAATAGCAGGCGCAGTAATGGCGGCTAACGTGAGTTTAAATCGGGCCCACCTCTGTTCCTGCCCCGCAGCTGTTAAACCCGCCCTCTAGCCAATTAATAACCTCCCTCCATGAAACTCCTTCTCCAAAAACGCAATCTCTTCTATGCCTAAATGTCTGTTCCCTGACTCTCAGTGAAACAGCTTGAAATGTTTTCTCCTTCAGATATAGTATATAAATGCAAGCTGTTTTATTATTGAACCATCCTTAGCAGCACCTTTACCACGTGAATGATCTGCAGCCTATTAGTTTCATTAATCCTTTTCCTCCGTCAGGGTGCAGACCAAGTAACAAGAGGCATGGAACACAGGCTTCCTCCTATTTCTTAACACGGCACATTAGTACATTAGCGATGGCTTTACAATTTGAAATGTGCAAAGCATGGTATTAAAGGCACCTACTTAATGACTTGTACAATTTTCTCTAAATTGATAGAAAATACCCCTATGAAAATTCTCGTGAAGTACAGAACGTTCTTTGTGACAACACTTCACAGAGATTATACACCAATTCATTTCCTGCTTTTAATCTGAAAGAAGCTGTCTCATCATCCATAGCTGTTTTAAAGTCAGTTACAAAGAATTATAATTGGTTTAACATTCTTAATTTATTAGGTGCCTGATTCATCAAATTGTTTTGACTCTTTTTTTGATAGTGATTGCAAAAAGCATGTTTAGGGAGGCAAGCATGACACTTGTGACTTTGGACACTCAACTACAAAGGCATGGGGGTAGAACTGAAACATGTTGACTAGGCAACATTATTTAGTAGCATTGGAGCAAAGAACAAATGAATTCCCATTGAAGGCACACTATAGAAAATAACGATATGACTAATATTTAATAAATTATTCAATAAGACAGAAGTGAAATAAGAGAAAACTTAGCTTCGGATGCTTGCAGGAGATTCATTGGGAAAATTACTGGAAAATTACAAAACAAATCAAGCCGGTGATTAGCAGGAGAAATAGAAGTTTACATAGAGACAAATTCAGCCAACTCTTTGTTAAACTAAATGGAAACTAATCCTACTGCCTCACTGTTTCCAAGCCCTCTATCTTCCTCTGTTTCAAATATTTATCCATTTTTTTCCTTTAAAGACGTAATGGTTTTTGTCTCAACCATTCCCTCTGAGAAAACATTCCTCCAATTACACAGAGTAATTTCAGCTACCCTTTATTCTCAGTAGTTTAGTGACAATTTCAAATCAATGACCCCTTGTCACTGACTTTGCATTGAAAGGAAATAAGTTTCCGCTATTTATTCCATCAAAATTTTTGCTACTCCTATTTCCACCTTTAGTTAAGTAATTTTGTGTTGGTGACCTGCAGCGGGCCTTTTATGGATATTGTTTAGGCCGTGCTTAGACCTGGTTTTCCTGAGCACAGCCAGCGCAGTGCCTTCTGCTCTCAGGGCACAGGGGATCTAAAACCCATTTCAGGTGTCTTATTTTACTGTGTGATCTTATGCCCATTTCAGGTATGCGATCTGGATTTTTTTTTTGCCTATAGAAGTAGGGGAGGTTATTTAGCTCTGGCTTAGAATGTGTGCATGCTTCCTGCTTACTGTATTGGGGGCTGAGGCATCCACTTAACACCCAAAAAATGGGCACTGTGCTACCAAGTGTGTAGGCCATACAGACTCAGCAGTCTATCATCAGTAACTAGCCAAATCCATAAAATATATGAATGTGCAATATAACTGTACAATTGCTTCATAAATATATATGAATGCATTATTGTGACAATTCAATAAAAAAAAGCAAGACCTGTACATCATTGTGAATCATAGTGCAATGTTAATATTGATAGCGCCCATGCTAAGAGAGAGGCAAAAGCTTTAAAGCTCTGTGAATCACTCTTCAAGCGAATGGTTGTGTGAAAAGCTATAAAAAGAAGTCCAATATTTGGCGGAATCGAACAGTCAAAATTTTATAAACAAAAGGTGCCTCAAAAATCTTTAAATTGGAAAAGATCATCAGTAGAAAAGTTGGAGTGCCTAATAAATGGGCACCAATGGGGCTTCATGAGGGGAAGATCTTGTTTGAAGATTCTTTCCTTTTGAGGACAGTGAAAGTATACAGCATGGTTTATCTGGATTTCCAAGAAACCTTCAACTAAGTTCCTCATAAAAGACTGCCACTCAGTATGAATAAAGAATTGGTTGCCGGGAAAAAAGCAGCACATCCTTGCTAGAACAGTGAGTCCTGATTTTAATCCACCTTGTTTACACCAGGAACATCCAGGGGTTCCTTGTACCCCTCCTGAATAAGTCTCAACCTATTCCATTTTAACTGGCAATTCTTGCCTCCTTTGAAAGCTGCCCCGTCCAGATAAGCTGGGGCCAGCAGCACCCATTTTAACTTCTGGTCATTTAAAGCCTACACAGTCTTAGGCTCCAGTAACATCAGGAAGCAGGCAGGAAGATAGTCAGAAGAGGCCTTGTTGTCTTTTTTTTAATCTTGGGACTCCTCCAATACCCCAGCTCATATATCTTACTAGGATTGTTTGAAGCTGCACCTCTACATCATCCCTGCTGGTTTTGTGTGAGAATCTGTGAGGAAACAGTAAACTGAGTCCTGGGATTTAATCACCTGGCCTCAATCTCCAGAGACCTATCAAATCATTGCCCACTTTCATTCTATTCTGCTGCTTTTCACCCCAGGTTAAAATAAGAGAGGAACAAGACTAATGGGTTGAGTGCTCCTGGAGACTCTTATTCTTATAGTCGTTTGGTTGTACAGAACTTGAGTATTGCTGCAAAAAAGATACATGCTATCAAAACGTTCATCTTGCACTCATTAGGACATCTACGCAAGATAAACCAACAGTAAAGGAAACAATAATTTATACTGCATGAGAAGAGAGTGCTGACTGGTTGGCAAGTGGACTCTGATTGGTAGAATCTATTGTTACTTAACTGATCCCACAGCATTAACTTTGTCAATGCATTCCATTTCTGCCTCAAAGAAATTTGTTGAACTTAATTATATTTTGTTGGCTGACCTGCTTCAATCTGTACCTTTGTCCCATTTTATAACAGCAACTTGTATTTATATTTGCCCTTTGATGTAATAAAGCATCACACAGTGCTTCTCAAGAGCATTATAAAGCAAAATTTGATTCAGAACCATAGTAACATAGATACAAAAACAGAAAATGCTGGAAAAACTCAGCAGGTCTAACAGCATCTGCGGAGAGAAAAAAAGCAGAGTAAACATTTTGAATCCTTATGACTCCCTTCAGTCATAAGGACTTGAAACATTAACTCTGTTTTTTTTCTCTCCACAGATGCTGTTAGACCTGCTGAGTTTTTCCAGCATTTTCTGTTTTTGTTTCAGATTTCCAGCATCCACAGTATTTCACTTTTACCATAGTAACATAGAATCGTTACCACTTTCCCAACACTAATTGGGTTAGACATAGTGTTAAGGGTTTGGATGGAGTGGATTTCTTGAAAGGTGTACAGGAGAACTTTTTAGGTCAATATGTAGAGGGTCCAACAAGGAACGGTGCAGTTCTGGACCTAATTATGGGGAATGAAGCCAGACAGGTGGCTGAGGTGGTGGTGGGGGAGCATTTTAGTGATAGCGACCACAACATGGTACAGTTTAAGTTTGTTATGGACAAAGAAATAGACAAGTTGCAAAAAAATGTTGTGGATTGGGGGAGAGTGGATTTTAGTAAAATAAGGCAGGATCTGGACAAGGTGGACTGAGAACAGTTACTTGTGGGGAAATCTACAGAAGAACAGTGGGGGGTGTTCAAAAAGGAAATGGGGAGTGTACAGGCTCAACATGTTCCCTCTAGGGTGATAAGAAGGAGTAAAAAGCCCAGAGACCCATGGATGACCAGAAATATTCAGGTTACGATGAGAAGGAAAAGAGAAGCTTTTAGAAGGTATAAGGGAAGCCAATCAGCAGAGGCATTAGTGGAGTACAGAAAGTGCAGGGTGGAGCTTAAGAAAGCAATTAGGAGAGCAAAGAGGGGATATGAGAAAGCTCTGTCTGGTAAAAGTAGGGAAAATCCCAAGATATTCTACAAATATATCAATGGGAAGAGGATAACCAGGGAAAGAGTAGGGCCCATAAGGGACCAAGGGGGCAATCTATGGAGCCAGCTGACATCGCTAGAGTGTTGAATGAATACTTCACATCCATCTTCACCCAAGAGGTGTGGGCAGGCTTAAAAATGGACAAATCTCCAGGTCTGGATGATTTGTGTCACAGACTGCTGAGGGAGGCAAGGGGCTCTGACCCAAATTTTTAATTCCTCTCTGGGCATGGGGGAGGTGCCAGAGATCTGAAGAACAGCTAATGTGGTTCCGCTATTTAAGAAGGGTTGTAGAGATAAGACCAGTGAATCTTATGTCCATGGTAGGGAAACTATTGGAGAAAATTCTGAAGGAGAGAAGTTATCTCCACTTGGAGAGGCAAGGTTTGTTCAGGGATGCTCAGCATGGCTTTGTCAGAGGGAGGTCATGCCTAACAAATTTGATTGAATTTTTTGAGGAGGTTAGCAGGTGTGTAAATGAGGGTAGCATGGTTGATGTTGTTTATATGGATTTCAGCAAAGCCTTTGACAAGGTCTCACATGGGAGACTGATAAAGAAAGCAAATGCACATGGGATACAGGGTAATTTGGTAAGGTGGATTCAAAATTGGCTTAGCTGTAGGAGACAGAGGATGATAACAGAAGGATGCTTTAGTGACTGGAAGCCAGTATCCAGTGGCATACCACAGGGATCTGTGCTGGGTGCCCTATTATTTGTCATTTATATAAACGACATAGATGACTATGTGGGGGTAGGATTAGTAAGTTTGTGGATGACACAAAAATTGGCCAAGTGATTAACAGTGAGGTTGAGTGTCTTGGGCTACAAGAAGATATAGATGGGATGGTCAAATGGGCAGATAAGTGGTAGATGGAACTTAACCCTGAAAAGTGTAAGGTGATACACTTTAGAATGAGTAATTTGACAAGGAAGTATTCAGTGAATGGCATGACACTAGGAAGTTCTGAGGAACAAAGGGACCTTGGCATGCGTGTCCATAGATCTCTGAAGGCAGAGGGGCATGTTAGTGGGGTAGTGAAAAAGGCACTTGCCTTTATCAATTGAGATATAGATTACAAAAGTAGGGAGGTCATGTTGGAGTTGTATAGAAGCTTGGTGAGGCCACAGCTGGAGTACTGTGTGCAGTTCTGGTCACCACATTGTAGGAAGGATGTGATTGCACTGGAGAGGGTGCAGAGGAGATTCACCAGGATGTTGTCTGGGATGAAACACTTAAGTTATGAAGAGAGGCTGGATAGACTTGGGTTGTCTTCATTGGAGCAGAGAAGACTAAGGGGCAACCTGATCGAAGTGTACGAGATTATGAGGGGCCTGGACAGGATGGATAGGGAGCAGCTGTTCCACTTAGTTGAAGGATCAGCCACAAGGGGACATAAGTTCAAGGTGAGGGGCAGGAAGTTTAGTGGTGATGTGAGGAAAAACTTTTTTACCCAGAGGGTGGTGACGGTCTGAAAAGCACTGCATGGGAGGGTGGTGGAGGCGGGTTGCCTCACATCCTTTAAAAAGTACCTGAATGAGCACTTGGCACTTGGCACATCATAACATTCAAGGCTTTGAGCCAAGTACTGGTAAATGGGATTAGGTAGGTAAGCCAGTTGTTTCTCACGTGTCGGTGCAGACTCGATGGGCTGAAGGGCCTCTTCTGCACTGTGTGATTCTGTGATTCTGAGAAGGAGGTCATTTGGCCCATTGTGTCTTTGTTGGGTCTCTGCAAGAGCAATTCACTGAATTTTTTTCAATATTCATTCATGTGATATGGGCGTCACTGGCTAAGCCAGCACTTATTGCCCATCCCTAACTTCCCTTGAGAAGGTGGTGCGGAGCTGCTTTCTTGAACTGCTGCAGTCCATGTGGTGTAGGTACACCCAGAGTGCTGTTAGGGAGGGAGTTCCAGCATTTTGACACAGCCTATCTGCTGCCCTTGTCCTTCTAAATGGTAGTGGGTGTGGTTTTGGAAGGTGCTGTCGAAGGAGACTTGGCAAGTTTCAGCAATGTATCTTGTATGTGGTGCACACTACTACTACTGTGCGTCGGTGTTGGAGGGATTGAATGTTTGTGGATGTGGTGCCAATCAAGTGGGCTGCTTTGTCCTGAATGGTGTCAAGCTTCTTGAGTGTTGTGGGAGCTGCACTCATCCAGGCAAGTGGGGAGTATTCCAAAACACTCCTGACTTGTGCCTTGTAGATGGTGGACAGAATTTAGCAAGTCAGGAGGTGAGTAACTCATCACACAATTCCTTGCCTCTGACCTGCTCTTGTAGCCGTAGCATTTATATGGCTAGTCCAGTTCTCTCTTGCTGGAGATGGTCATTGCCTGGTACTTGTGTGACGGGAATGTTATTTGCCACTTGTCATGGATATGGTCCAGGTCTTGCTGCATTTGAACATGGACCGCTTCAGTATCTGAGGAGCTGCAAATGGTGCTGAACATTGTGCAATCATCAGCGAACATCCCCAGTTTTGACCTTATGATTGAAAGAAAGTAATTGATGAAGCAGCTGAAGATGGTTGGACCGAGGACGCTACCCTGAGGAACTCCCGCAGTGATGTCCTGGAACTGAGATGACTGACCTCCAACAACCACAACCATCTCTCTTTGTGCTGGGTGTGGCTCCAACCAGTGGAGAGTTACCCCTCGATTCCAATTGACTCCAGTTTTCCTAGGCCTCCTTGCTGCCACACTTGGTCAAATGCTGCCTTGATGTCAAGGTCAGTCACTCTCAGTTCACTTCTGGAGCTCAGCTCTTTTGTCCATGTTTGAATCAAGGCTTTAATGAGGTCAGAAGCCAAGTGGCCCTGGCAGAACCAAAACTGAGTGTCAGGGAGCAGGTTATTGCTAAGTGAGTGCCGCTTGACAGCTGTGTTGATGACCCCTTCCATCAGTTTACTGATGATCGAGAGTTGACTGATGGAATGGTAATTGGTTTGGTTGGATTTGTCCTGCTGTTTGTGTACAGGACATACCATCGTCAGGTAGGTGCCAGTGTTATAGCTGTACTGGAACAGACTTGACTAGAGGCATGGCATGTTCTTGAGCACAAGTCTTCAGACGGAATTGTCCGGTCCTGTTGGCGGCGGGTGTCATGGCAGGTGTGAATGGACAATATGACAAGAAGGCCAAAAATCGGTTTCACGCTGTCATGAAACCAATTTGCGATCGTCCACTCCACCCGTCAATGGCATGCTGCATTTTCCGGCGCCACCTGTCGGGAATCTAATTTCAATGCTTTAGCACCTCATTATAAGCCCACCTCACTGGAATCATCTTGCGCACTGGATCATCCAGGCACATCGACACGATTGCACGCCGACATGTTTCATAACTGTACATGAGTGATGTGCACTTCGAAAGCTGCATTTCGTTCAAGACTTTGAGGTTTGTTTACCTACCTTAGTTTGGACAGCACTTTGCTGTTGTCAGTGCCAGGCTTCGCAGACGGCACCGCATCACATTTAGGGGGGCTCACAGGCAAGTATCTAACTTCCAGACCAGCCGTAAGGCGGAGGTGGCTTTTCAGTGGCTGCAGGACTAGCGCTTGCTTGGGGAAGGGGAAGAAGTGGCTTCAGGCAAGTGAAGAGGCTGGAGGGTGAGTGCTGTGCTGGGGAAGGTGGGTAACCCAGGGTATGTGTGGGGGCACATGTTGATCTTTGCATGTGGCTTCAAGATACTGAGGACTGAGGAGGCAGTCTCCAGAGGAGATGAGGCTAGATGGAAAGGTAAGGGTCTATGTGAGAGAGTGAGTGGTGATGTCCTTTGAGCTGGCAGTGAGGGGGTGTCAGTGAATGTGTGATGGGTTTATGAGCATGTGAGTTTTGAGTGATGAGATGGTTACCTTATCCTGGCGGTACAAATGAGATAATTCATCCTCTATCTGCACTGGATGGCCAACCCCTTCTGTGCAGCACTAGCACTGATCACCACTGCCACTGCCTTCCAAGCCAGAGTGGAGAGATTGCTGGATCTCCTGTGGCCAGAGTGAGGTGGAGGACATCATGGTGGGCCTCTGAAAGGCATTCCAGTGAAGGGTCACTGAACATTTCTTGGCTTTCAAGGCCACATCTTCACTGCAGCAGTCCTTGTCTGTAAGCATTGAGAGCTGTGTGTGCAGCTGCAGTTTAGATATGGCACCCAGAGTGAAGAAACGATGAGGTAACAGTGTGGTGGACAATTCAGAGGCTGCCCACCAGCAAAATAGCGTGTTTCCTGTGGCTGCATTAATCAGGTGGGAAGCAGATAACACGGCACGAAAACTCACCATAGCGACCAGTAGATAAAATGTCTTTTCTCACTCCTTTATTGCATTTAGTGCAAGGCTGGGATGAATCCGCCCTTCAGGATTATTGCTGGAACATTGTCAGGGCCCATAGCCTTTACAGTATCCAGTTCCTTCAGCCATTTCTTGATATCATGCTGAGTGAATCGAATTGGCTGAAGACTGGCACCTGTGATGCTGGAGAGCTCCAGAGGCGGTCGAGATAAATCACCTACTCGGCACTTCTGGCTGAAGGTTGTAGCAAGTGCTTCAGCCTTATCTTTTGCACTGGTGTGCTGGGCTGCCCCATCATTGAGGATGGGGATATTTGTGGAGCTCCCTCCTCCAGTGAGTTAATTATCTGCCACCATTCATGACTGGATGTGGCAGGATTGCAGAGCTTAGATCTGATCCATTGGTTGCGGAATTGTTTAGCTCTGTCTATCACTTGCTGCTTATGCTGTTTGGCATCCAAGTAGTTCTGTGTTGTAGCTTCACTGGGTTGGTACCTCATTTCTAGTGGGCCTGGTACTGTTCTTGTTATGCCCTCCTGCATACTTCATTTAACCAGGGTTGATATCCTGGCTCGGTAGAATTGGTAGAGTGGGGGATATGCAGGGCCATTAGGTCACAGATTGTGGTTGTATGCAATTCTGCTGCTGCTGATGGCCCACAGTGCCTCATGGTTGCCCAGTCTTGAGCTGCTTGATATCTATCACGTTTAGCAAGGTTGTAGTGCCACACAACATGATGGAGGGTATCCTCAATATGAAGAAGAGACTTTGTCTCAACAATGACTATGTGGTGGTCATTCCTACCGATACTGTCATGACAGATGTATCTGCGGCATGTTGGTGAGGATGTGCTCAAATATATTTTTCCCTCTTATTGGTTCCCTCACCACCTGCCGCAGACCCAGTCTGGCAACTATGTCCTTTAGGACTTGGCCAGCGTGGTCAGTATGGTGCTACCACGCCACTCTTGATCGTGAACAGTGAAGTCACCTAACCAGAGTACATTCTGTACCCTTGCCACCCTCACCCAAAGTGAGATTCTGTACCTGGTGATCAGCAGGAGGTTGCCTTGTCCATGTTTGACCTGTGCCATGAAACTTCATGGGGTCCAGAGTTGATGTTGACAGTCCCAGGGCAACTCCCTCCTGACTGTATACCACTGTGCCACCACCTCTGCTGGGTCTCTGCCGGTGAGGCAGGACACACCCAGGGATGGTGAGGGTGGTATCGAGGACATTAACTGTAAAGTATGATTCCATAAATATGACTGTGTCAGGCTATTGCTTGACGAGTCTGTGAGACAGCTCCCCCAGACGTTAGTAAGGAGAACTTTGCAGGATCAGCAGGGCTAAGTATGCAATTATCATTGTCAGTGCCTAGGCTGATGCCAGATGGTCCATCTGGTTCCATTCCTTTTAGACTTTTTAGCTGTTTGGTACAACTGAGTGGCTTGCTAGGCCATTTCAGAGGGAAGTTAAGAGTCAACCACATTGCTGTGGGTCTGGATTCACATGTAGGCCAGACCAGGTAAGGACATTAGTGAACCAGATGGGTTTTTACAACAATTGACAATAGTTTCATGGTCATCATTAATTCCAGATTTTCATTGAATTCAAATTTCAACATCTGCTGTGGTGGGATTTGAACCCAGGTCCCCCGAGGTTTACCCTGGGTCTCTAGATCACTAGTCCAGTGACAATACGGCTATGCCACTGCTGCCACCATCACCACTCCCCCAACTTTTCACAGAATCACAGAATTGTTACAGAACATAAGGAGGCCATTCAACCCATCGTGTCTGCACCAGCTCTTGAATGAGCAATTCACCTAGTGCCATTCCCCTGCCTTCTCCCCAAAATCCTGCACATCCTCCCTTTTCAGATAACAGCCTAATTCCCTTCTGAATGCCTTGATTGAATCTGCCTCCACCACACTGTCTGGCAGTACGTTCCAGACCCTAACCACGTGCTGCATGTAAAAGTTTTTCCTCATGCTACTTTTGCTTCATTTGTCAATTACCTAAAATCTGTGCCATCTGGTTGTTGATCCTTTCATCAATGGGAACAGTTCCCTATCTACTTTGTCCAGCCCCTTCATGATTTTGAATAACTCCAACAAATCTCCTCTCAACCTCCTCTTCTCCAAAGAAAACAGTCCCAGCTTTTCTAACCTATCTACATAGCTGAAGTTCCTCATCCTCAGAATCATTCTCATAAATCTTTTCTGCACTCTCTCTCACGTCTTTGCATCCTTCTTAAAGTGTTGTGCTCAGAACAGGACACAATACTCCAGTTGGGAACCGATGTTTTATGCAGGTTTATCACAACTTCCTTGCTTTTGTATTCCATGCCCTTATTTATAAAGCCCAGGATACCGTACACTTTATTGACCACTCTCTCAGCCTTTCAGCTTCAATGATCTGTGCACATAAAACCCAAGGTCCCTAGGCTCCTGCACCTCCTTTAGAAATGTACCCTTTATTTTATATTGTCTCTCCACGTTCTTCCTACCAAAATGAATAGGAAGGTATTAGGGTGGGTGATCATCAGCTTGGTCAAAGAGGTAGGTTCTAGGGGGTATCTTTAAGGAGAAAAGTGAGTTAGAGAGACAGAGAAGTTTAGGAACAGAATCCTAGAACTTAGGGCATAGGCAGCTGAAGTCATGGGCCCCCAGAGGTGCTACAATCAAAATTGGGGATGGTCAAGTGGCCAGAATTAGATGAGCACAGATATCCCAGAAGGTTATGGGCTGTAGACGACTACAGAGTTAGTGAGAGGCAAGCCCATGGAGAGATTTGAAAACAATTTGAAAACAAGAATTTTAAAATCAAAGGATTGCTTAACCTGGAGACAGTGTAGGTGAGAGAGCACAGGCATGATGAGTGAACGGGATTTGGTGTTAATAAGGACACAGACAGCAGCATTTTGGATGACTTCAAGATTACAGAGTATAGAATGTGGGTGGCCAACAAGGAATGCATTAGAATAGCTGTCATTACCCACTATTGACTTAGGATAATCAATCTATTATTATTTGATTAATCTCTTACTTCCTTGTGCTACATTGACAACCTTACAGCCTTTTGGTATAACTTTCATTTTCAAGGAAATATGAAGATTTGTGTTCAGAACCTCTGTTATTTTCTCTTTGACTGCCCTCAACTGGATATATATAACTAAGGCTTAGTGTCTTTTTTTGACTTTGGGTTCTAGGAATTTTTTTTCAGCATTCTTTCCCTATCCATAACTATCCTATCTAATTGCCCACCTCCTGCTCTTTTACTAGTTCATTGCAATTTTCACACTCTCCTGTGAAACTGTTACTATTTAGTATCGTTGTCATCCCTTAATCTTTCATACGATCTCCATTTTTTGTTTGCTACAATCTTTTTTAAAAAAATCTTAAACCTTATTTTAACTCTTTATAATCTTCTTGGACAATGTAGACAAGGAAAAACTGTTCCCATTAGCTGATGGTACAAGGATTAGGGGACACATATATAAAGTTTTGGGCAAGAAATGCAGAGGGAATGTGAGGGAGACCTTTTTCATGCAGCAAGTGATAATGAGCTGGAACTCACTGGCCAGGAGGGTGGAATTGAAAACAATCAATAATTTCAAAAGGAAATTGGATGTGAACTTGAAGGAAATAAACCTGCAGGGCTTTGGGAATCGAATGGGGGAGTGGGACTGACTGGATTGCTCCGCAGAGAGCTGACATGGACTCAATGGGCCAAATAGCTTCCTTCTGTGCTGTAAATGATTTTATGGCTCCTTTGTTACCCACTCATCTCTTTTCATATTTTATCTCATCTTTTTTTGCTTTCACTCTATATCCAGCTTCTATTATTAGCACTAGAATTTTCATGTGCATGTTTTCTTTTAAGTCTCATTTAAGCCTCTCCACTCATCCAAGGAACTTGGGTTTGTACTTCATGTATCACCTGCTTGAACTTCTCCCGTTATTAGCTCGCTGCCCTTCTTGGTAGCTCTTCGTTCCAATTTATCTAGGTTATTTGTCGTACTCTGCTGAAACTTTCATTTTTTGGTCGTTTGAGGCTTTTTTCTTGAATCGTTCCCTCACGCTTTCAATTTTTTTTAGATTGAACCTAATTATGCTATGATTGGTCTGCTAATGACATCTCTCATCTTTGTCTATATTGTGAACAGTGTTTGTTAAATTGTTAACCTTCAGACTTCACTAAGTCAATTCATTGGAAAACAGTAAACTTTTTAAAAACAGATTTTAAAAAGTCAAAAATTGAGTCATGGCTATTTTTACGTGTTTTGTCTTGTGTTCTGCCAAATTCATGTAACATTAGCTTTCAATTAGAAGGTAGTTTAGAATAAGCTATTAAAACATAATTATTGCTGAAAACACATATTAGAACAGATTGTTGCTCAAAACTGATAGCTGCTCTCAAGGCTTTGAGGCTGTTTAGCTTAACTGTGGGCCCTGGAGATAGTTTTTCTGATTTTAAGAATATTGATTTATGTCAGTTATGATTTACATATTATAATACTTAGCAAGTAGAAATACCCAGAAGTGACCCAGAAAGCACAATGCCCAAGAGGGTCAGTAAATTAGTAGTGGTTAAACCATATGCAATGCTGAGTGTTAGTCAAGGAGTCTTAACAGCTAGGACCTTAAAACCCATACAGTTGCTGATCACATAAGACTCCAACTGAGTTTAATATTTATCAAAAAATGCAGTGCTGTAGAGGTACCATGCAATTACCTCAGCTGGACACTAATCTGCTATCTTCTTTGTGCCTTCATTCTAGAAATGATTGCAGGTTAACATGAAATACATACATAAATTCAAACATGTACATTTAAATTCCAATATTTTAATTAACAGCAGAGTAAATACAGATCTGGAAGTCCACAGTAACAGTTCCCCCATCTCAATAACCTCAAGTGATTTCAACATTTATACTGCCATTATCCTACCATAAGTTTATTCCATGCTCATGCAAAGAACTTCCTGAAATCATTCCAAGGTTTGAATGTCTGCTTCCTTCTCCTTATATCAAGGTTTAACCTGAAGTTAGTGTTCCAGATTTACCCCATCAATTCTCTCTTCAATCATATACATCTATGTCATGTCCTTCTTCAGGCATAAAAGCTCAAATGTGAACATTTCCTTTCTGCAGATCCCCACATTCCTCCTCCCACAAATCAATTGCATGCCCTGAGCAAGCTCCAGCATCAGGTCCAGCTCCTTGGATAGGCCATATGGTTTTTACATTGGTGAGCAAATGGGACTGGATTCACGGGCCTACCTGACGTGCAAAGTCACCAAGATCAAGAGCTCATGTGCCTTGAGTCAGCCAGCATGGCGGAAAGAGCCAAGAAGAGCTAAACTTGCCTTTGTGGCTTCAATCTACCCCTAGGACCTCTGCAAATCCTCTGGTACACGGGGAACCAGAAACAGATTCTTGCACCAAAGGATTTCCAGGCAGCCCTTTGCTGGGGTGTCAAATTTAGGAAAATGAAGCTTCCACCTCATTATAAAACCACCACTGAGTCTGTGGCTGCTATAGGGAGAAGCCACAAAAAATTCCAGTGTACTTAAAAAGAACCTGGTGTGGCAGGTCTCCAGATTTTCATGTCTCAGCCTGTGCCTGGGATTGTGTAGATTCCACACTCTATTGCTTTGCATAAAATGCTTCTTCCAGCCCCTCCTTTTAATTGTTTTTGTGATTATCTTAAATTTGAACCCCCTGTTGATGTCTTGGCAATCAATGAAACAATGTGCCACTACTTACCAGATCATGACCTTTCATAATCTCTAAATGTCATTTACACTTCACTTCTTATTTAAGAGTGTATTATTTATTCAGTTGGTGCATGTAAATTATGTTTCCTTAATCTAGTCATATCTTGAAAGAAAATTTAAGCTGTTTCATGCTGAACAGCCACAATAAACAATTATAGTGTTTAATTTCTATTTACTTGAAGAGACTGTCCTGGGGCTGACACCACACTGTCAGGGGAATATTGAAGAGACTGCCCTGAGGCTGAGGCTATGCTGTTAGGGGAGTATTAAAGAGACTATCCAGGGACTGAGGCCACGCTGTCAGGCGTATTGAAGAGACTGTCCTGAGACTGTACGGGCCATGTTAAAAGGCTCTGCATGGCATGCATCTCTTGGTCCCAGTCTTGGACAGTGGAAGGCCTCTCTGGGCAGTGATGTTCATGTGTAGCATGGTGTGCAGGGTGTGGTCAGTCACCATGGAAGTTTGTCCTTGGGGTTAGAGTCAATACCCTGAGGCAGATGACACAGTCACAGTCAGGGGTGGCATATGCATCCTGTAAGTCGGTAGCTGAAAAGTCATGGTGGGGTATTGGATGGTCCCAACAAGGGGGGGTTGGGGTCCGGTTTGGGGAGCGGTGGACTCCTGGAAAGTCACGGTGCATGTGACCTCGAGAATGGGAGGGGTCAGGCCAACAAAGGGAATGGGGACATCAACATTAAAAGGTTCCGGGGGAGGAGGGCAGGAATATCAACACAGATACTGATGGGTTCAGGAATAATAGGAGGAGGCTGGATAGTGCTAGGAGGTGGGAAGGAAGGGGTGAGGATGGAGGAAGATGGGAGGGGTTTGATGGGTGATAGGGGGACTTTGGAAGCTGGTCTCACAGATGAAGGACAGCAGCTTCAAAAACAAGCTAAAAACAAAAAACATCAGTTGGGAAGGGGGTCTCAGGGTGTGTGAGAGGACAGCAAATCTCAGCTGTTTGAAGGGGTACTGTTGGATCCAGTGCCTTTGGTTTGTTGGGGCTAAAGGATCCGTATTGCACACTTACAATACTTGTCTTAAGGGTATATTACATCTCAGATGACTACGTCCCTCCCCCTTTACCGAAAAATACATTTTACAATTTTTCAATACAACAAGTTACTTACACAGTTCAGTTATTTACAAAGTCAGTCTCTCTGGGGGTTTCCTTATGCTTGTAGAATGTCTCAGCTCTACAGCTTCTTAAGTTTGCTTTGGAGTCTCCCTTACTGAAATCGTCCGAACATCAGGTTCTGCAGCAGGTACCCATAAATTTATTTATTTGACCCTTTCAGGGTACAGTCAGCCCTTCAAATACATTTGAACTTGGTTGAGTTATTTCAACAGGAAATGTTGATTCAATCTTGAGCACTGGTGGAATCACTTCTGGACATTTGGCTTCTCCACTTCTTATCTGATCCACATGTCATCTTATTTGATCTTTGACTTTCACATGGTAAGGAAGCGATTCTATTACAGCACCTATTTAACCAAGCAACCATGCTGGCCCTTCTCTAAAATTTTTCACAAATACCTTCTCTCCAAATTAAATGTTTTGTCCTGACTGTGACAATCATGTCCCATTTTCTGATTTTCCTGCCTCCTTTCTACCATCCCCACCCCCCAAGTTTGGCATAAATAGATTTGTTCTCAATCGGAAACAACGCTTCATTAAGAGTTCAGCAGGTGTGAGACCTTTCTTTGAATTAGGGATGGTTCGATAGTGGGATAGAAATCGTGCTAATTTAGTTGCTATCGAATCTCCAGACAATTTCTTCATACCAGATTTGAACGTCTGAACCGCTCTCTCGGCAACTCCATTGGAAGAAGGATGGCATGGAGATGTTTACACGTGAACAATACAATTGAGGCTTGTGAATTGGTTAAATTCAGCACCTGTGAATGCTGTTCCATTATCTGATACTAGCATTTCAGGTAATCCATTTATCGCGGAGCTTTGTCATAGCTTGTCTATTGTCGCTGAAGTTGTGGGTGACCTTACTTCGTATATATCCATCCATTTTAAATGCACGTCTATGATAAGGAGAAGTATTGTCCCCATAAAAGGTCCCACAGAAGCGATGTGTACACGTACCCCTGGTCTTAGAAGGATGAGGGGAGATCTGATTGAAACTTACAGAATACTGAAAGGCCTGGGTAGAGTGAACATGGGGAAGATGTTTCCATTATTAGGAGAGACTAGAAGCCGAGGGCACAGCCTCAGAGTAAAGGGAAGACCTTTTAGAACAGAGATGAGGAGAAACTTCTTTAGCCAGAGAGTGGTGAATCTATGGAATTCATTGCCACAGAAGGCTGTGGAGGCCAGGTCATTGAGTGTATTTAAGACCGAGATAGATAGGTTCTTGATTGGTAAGGGGATCAAAGGTTACGGGGAGAAGGCGGGAGAATGGGATTGAGAAACTTATCAGCTATGATTGAATGGCGGAGAAGACTCGATGGGCTGAATGGCCTAATTTCTGCTCCTATGTCTTATGGTCTTATGGTCTTATGGTCTTCTCGGCCATTCCTAGGGGTGTAATGGGACTGTTGCAGGTAATTTTTTCACTTGTTGACACTGCATACAACTTCTTACTAGGTTTTCTATTTCTCCATCCATTCCCAGCCACCACATATAGCTACATGATATTGCCTTCATTTTAGAAATTCCAGGATGTGTACTGTGAAGCTCAGATAACAATGGCTTTCTTCCTTTTAGAAGAACGATTGCACGAGCTTCCCACAATAAAATACCTTCTTGGCTAGTTAACTTGTATATTCTCTGGAAATACAATCTCATTTCATCAGACATTTGTGTTTGTGACCAATCGGAAAGAACTTGATTTCTCACTTTGGTAAGACTGGGTCTCGGTTCTTCCAATCTTTAATTTGTTTTGCACACATCGGTGATGCGTACAGGAAGTTCAATAACAAAACATATTCCTGAGGAATTGAAACATCCTCATCTTTAGCCTGCAGGGGTAAACGACTGAGTGCATCTGCATTTGCAATTTGACTTTCGGGTTTATGCACTGCCAAGATCAACGCCCATCTTTGTATTCTTGTTGAGGCTATAGGAGGTATAGCCTTTTCTTCACCGAATAGTCCTAATAATGGCTTGTGGTCCATTATGACAGTAAAGTGAGGACCTTGCACATATTGATGAAAACTTTTAACACCAAAAATTATCACCAGGCCTCCTTTTTCAATTTGTGAGTACTTTTTCTCTGCAGTACTAAGTGTTCTCGACACATAACCTATAGATCATTCAGATCCATCATGCATTTGATGAAAAAGCACCACCCCTACCCCATTATCTGATGCATTACACATTAATATCAACTCTTTCTTTGGATCAAAATGTACTAGAAGTGTAGATGACTGTAACAACTTTTTCACTTTGGTGAAAGCTTCTTCTTTTGGTTGACGTTTCGAGTCCTCATGACCCTTCGACAGAACTTGAGTTCGAGTCCAGGAAAGAGCTGAAATATAAGCTGGTTTAAGGTGTGTGTGTGTGGGGGGCGGAGAGATAGAGAGACAGAGAGGTGGAGGGGGTTGGTGTGGTTGTAGCGACAAACAAGCAGTGATAGAAGCAGAATATCAAAAGATGTCAACAACAATAGTACAATAGAACACATAGGTGTTAAAGATAAAGTTGGTGATATTATCTAAACGAATGTGCTAATTAAGAATGGATGGTAGGGCACTCAAGGTATAGCTCTAGTGGGTTTTTTTTTTTATTTTATATAATGGAAATAGGTGGGAAAAGGAAAATCTTTATAATTTATTGGGAAAAAAAAAAAAAGAGAAGGGGGAAACAGAAAG
This sequence comes from Carcharodon carcharias, assembly GCF_017639515.1. Taxonomy (NCBI): domain Eukaryota; kingdom Metazoa; phylum Chordata; class Chondrichthyes; order Lamniformes; family Lamnidae; genus Carcharodon; species Carcharodon carcharias. The sequence continues at coordinate 213,289,840 of NC_054467.1, forward strand.
GGGGTGAGGATGGGGGAGGGGACTCACGACCTAAAGTTGTTGAATTCAATATTCAGTCCGGAAGGCTGTAAAGTCCCTAGTCGGAAGATGAGGTGTTGTTCCTCCAGTTTGCGTTGGGCTTCACTGGAACAATGCAGCAAGCCAAGGACAGACATGTGGGCAAGAGAGCAGGGTGGAGTGTTAAAATGGCAAGCGACAGGGAGGTTTGGGTCATTCTTGCGGACAGACCGCAGGTGTTCTGCAAAGCGGTCGCCCAGTTTACGTTTGGTCTCTCCAATGTAGAGGAGACCACATTGGGAGCAACGAATGCAGTAGACTAAGTTGGGGGAAATGCAAGTGAAATGCTGCTTCACTTGAAAGGAGTGTTTGGGTCCTTGGACGGTGAGGAGAGAGGAAGTGAAGGGGCAGGTGTTGCATCTTTTGCGTGGGCAAGGGGTTGTGCCATAGGAGGGGGTTGAGGAGTAGGGGGTGATGGAGGAGTGGACCAGGGTGTCCCGGAGGGAGCGATCCCTACGGAATGCCGATAAGGGGGGTGAAGGGAAGATGTGTTTGGTAGTGGCATCATGCTGGAGTTGGCGGAAATGGCGGAGGATGATCCTTTGAATGCGGAGGCTGGTGGGGTGATAAGTGAGGACAAGGGGGACCCTATCATGTTTCTGGGAGGGAGGAGAAGGAGTGAGGGCGGATGCGCGGGAGATGGGCCGGACACGGTTGAGGGCCCTGTCAACGACCGTGGGTGGAAAACCTCGGTTAAGGAAGAAGGAGGACATGTCAGAGGAACTGTTTTTGAATGTAGCATCATCGGAACAGATGCGACGGAGGCGAAGGAACTGAGAGAATGGGATGGAGTCCTTACAGGAAGTGGGGTGTGAGGAGCTGTAGTCGAGATAGCTGTGGGTGTCGGTGGGTTTGTAATGGATATTGGTGGACAGTCTATCACCAGAGATTGAGACAGAGAGGTCAAGGAAGGGAAGGGAAGTGTCAGAGATGGACCACGTGAAAATGATGGAGGGGTGGAGATTGGAAGCAAAATTAATAAATTTTTCCAAGTCCTGACGAGAGCATGAAGCAGCACCGAAATAATCATCGATGTACCGGAGAAAGAGTTGTGGAAGGGGGCCGGAGTAGGACTGCAACAAGGAATGTTCCACATACCCCATAAAGAGACAGGCATAGCTGGGGCCCATGCGGGTACCCATAGCCACACCTTTTATTTGGAGGAAGTGAGAGGAGTTGAAGGAGAAATTGTTCAGCGTGAGAACAAGTTCAGCCAGACGGAGGAGAGTAGTGGTGGATGGGGATTGTTCGGGCCTCTGTTCGAGGAAGAAGCTAAGGGCCCTCAGACCATCCTGGTGGGGGATGGAGGTGTAGAGGGATTGGACGTCCATGGTGAAGAGGAAGCGGTAGGGGCCAGGGAACTGGAAATTGTTGATGTGACGTAAGGTGTCAGAGGAATCACGGATGTAGGTGGGAAGGGACTGGACAAGGGGAGAGAGAAGGGAGTCAAGATAACGAGAAATGAGTTCTGTGGGGCAGGAGCAAGCTGAGACGATCGGTCTACCGGGGCAGTTCTGTTTGTGGATTTTGGGTAGGAGATAGAAGCGGGCCGTCCGAGGTTGGGCAACTATCAGGTTGGAAGCTGTGGGAGGGAGATCTCCAGAGGAGATGAGGTCAGTGACAGTCCTGGAAACAATGGCTTGATGTTCAGTGGTGGGGTCATGGTCCAGGGAGAGGTAGGAGGAAGTGTCTGCGAGTTGACGCTCAGCCTCCGCGTGGTAGAGGTCAGTGCGCCAGACAACAACAGCACCACCCTTGTCAGCGGGTTTGATGACAATGTCAGGGTTGGACCTGAGAGAATGGAGTGCAGTAAGTTCAGAGAGAGACAGGTTAGAATGGGTGAGAGGAGCAGAGAAATTGAGACGACTAATGTCGCGCCGATGATGCTGCCAGACCTGCTGAGTTTTTCCAGGTAATTCTGTTTTTGTTTTGGATTTCCAGCATCCGCAGTTTTTTTGTTTTTATCTTCTTCTTTTGGTGTTTGCCATGGCCATCTCTGATTTTTCTTGAGTAAACAATATAATGGTGACAGTTCTGTCGATAAATTAGGCAACAAGTTTCCAAAGTAGTTAATCATCCCCAAAAATGATTTCAATTCAGATATATTCTTTGGTTCTGGGGCTTCTTTAATTGCTTTCACTTTTTCTTCAATTGGATGTAGGCCTTGTGAATCTACCTTGTGACCTAGATAAGTTACCTCTTTTACCTGGAATGTACACTTCTCCTTTCTCAATCTCACGCTAACCTGCGGAAAACATTTCAGAACTTCCTCCAGCTTCATCAAGTATTCCTCTTCTGTAAGTCCAGCCATGAGAAAGTCATCCAAATAAACTACAACATGGGGCAATCCCTGTAACAAACTTTCCTTGGTTCTTTGGCATATCACAAATGGAATATGCCAAAGATATCCAGAGATGCGTCAAATGGTAAACAGTGTATTGATACAATCCCCTATGTGTATTTATGGTGACAAACTTCCGGGATGCCTTCTCTAATTCAAATTGCTGGTAGGCATCACTCAAATCTAACTTTGTGTAAGCCGTTCCCCTGCCAATTTAGTATATAAATCTTCCATTTTAGGTATGAGTATCTATGCAATTTTGCAAATTGATTAACTGTTAATTTATAATCCCCACATATTCTAATGCTTTGGTCAGGTTTGTGAACAGGTACAATCGGAGCTGCCCACTCTGAAAATTGTACTGGGTGTATCACTCCCAGTTTTTCTAATCTGCCCAGTTCTATGTCTACCTTATCCCACGGCCTTTATGAATCTTGATGATGCCTCAGGATCTACATAAATTTTTGCTTGTAGCCCTTCAATTTTTCCAAGTCCTTCCTTGAAAACTGAGACATATTTCTGCAGTAGCTGTGAAAGTCTATTATTTATTTGTTGGAAGATTTCATTCCATTCCAATTTAATTTCTTTCAGCCAGCTTCATCCGTGGAGACTAGGCCCCTCGTCTGCTACTACCATTAAGGGTAATGTCACTGTTTGACCTTCATAGGTTACTGTGACTTTTTATATGCCCTTGACTTGTATGTTTTCTCCTGTGTAAGTCTTTAATTTTTCAACAGTTTCTTCTAAATTCAGTTTACGTTCTCTATAATTCAAGTACTGAAAAGTATGCTCTGCGATCATTGTAGTTGCTGTACCAGCATCCACCTTGTAAGGAACATATCTTTTTATTTTTGTTGGACTGTTGTAAAGAACATATCTTTTTATTTTTTGTTGGACTGTGGAGTAAAATTAAAATGGCTGCAGGTTGAAAGACATGTCCACTGAACAAGATGAGAGATATATACAGTGTTTCAGTCCTGGAACAGAGTGTGCCATGAAAGACAGGATTGTGTTGGAAAGGAGTCCTGGACCAAGGGAGCTGCCTGACAACAGCATTTTAATTGGCTCCTGAACATGTGACCAAGGTTTTGTGTGAAGAGCAGGGCAGCAGAAAGCTTCTGGCCTGCAAAGAGAAAACATCTAAAATCTATTTTCCTCACATCTCTATAACCTGCTCTCTCTCTCTCTCCCTCTCTCTGAGGAAACCCTTTTAAAAAGGAGAAGGGGAAAGCCTCTGCTAGAGGCATTGAAAAGCAAGTTTTCAACCAGTGAACTAAGTACTGAAAGTACTGGAAGATGACCTTGTGTCATCAACAATAACTGAAAGAAGTTTGGAAGACATCGATCAAAATCAACTCATCAAATCCTGTACTCTGAATTAATGCTGTGAATTGTATTATCCCACCCTTAAAATCCATGTTTTGTGTGTCTTATGTGTTTGTGTGTGTTTGTGTGTATAGGGATTTAAGAAGGGGATAGAGTTTAAGTTATAATGTTAGAAGTTAGCAGTTCATATTTCTTTCTTTTGCCACTAGTTAAAGACAATTTGTTCAATAAACAGTTATTTACTGATTAAGTTTACAAATCTGGCACTCATATTCTGTTATCCTAAATTAAACAGGTAGAATTGGGGCAATCTGGTGGTTTGGTCAAACTTTTCATGCTTGTTGTGACTTGGGGAACAGTGGGGCTTGATATTACAGTGCACTATCCCCTGTGAGTCGTGACAAAGTTTGGGGGCTTGGGTCCGGGATATTTTGAAATAAAAGACAATGACAATTTAGGTGTAGTTTTAGTCATTAATAAAAGCTAAAAGGAAACACCAGGTTTGTACTGTTAAAAATAAGATGGCACTAGAAATTGCTAAAGCTTTCCTGCAAGTGGAAGAGATGTCCCTGATGATTTTACAAGGGATCCCAAAAGCCAGGTTAATCAAATTAGCAAGTAAATTAAGATTAGGATTGCCTGCCAAAGCTAGGAAGGCAGAGATAATCGAAGAGATGGCATAGCATTTGAAGTTGGAAGGAATACCCGAGAGACTAAGTTCTCCAAGGGATGGTTCATTGGAATGGACTCAAATTCAGTTGCAAATAAAAAAAATTGGAACTAGCGGCAGCAGAAAAGGAGAGAGAAAGGGCATTCCAAAGGGAACAGACAGAAAGGGAATTCCAAAAGGAACAGGCAGTAAAGGAATGAGAAAGGGCATTTCAAAGGGAGTTAACAATGGCAAAGTTAGAAAAGGAGGAAAGAGAAAAAGAGAGAATTTCAGCTTAAAATGCTGACAGTTAAAAAATAGACACTAGTAAGTGAGGTAGGAATCATTTACAGATCAGAACCCAGTGGGGAGAAATTTAAATTTGTACAAGCTCTTCCAAAATTTGAGGAAGGGGATGTTGAAGCATTCTTTATTTCATTTGAGAAGATAGTTAAACAGATGAACTGGCCAAAGAAAAACTGGATATTGCTCATGCAGAGCAAATTGACAGGTAGAGCACAGGAAATTTGTGTTTCACTGTCAGAGGAGGTTTCTAGGGATTATGATGTGGCGAGAAAAACTATTTTGAGTGCATATGAGCTGGTCCCTAATGCATACAGACAAAAGTTTCAAAATTTAAGAAAACAACCTGGGCAAACTTATGTTGAATTTGAAAGGATTAAGCAAAGCAGTTTTGACAGGTGGATATGAGCATTAGGAGCTGAAACTACATATGAAGCTTTCAGAGAGACCATTCTCTTGGAACAATTTAAAAACTCTCTACCATCTGTAATAAGAAAACCAAAGGGTTGCACGGAGCATTTGCAATAAGGTAGATGAATTAACAGCAAAAAATAGATATAAACGGTTATGATATGGTTGCAGTTACAAAGACAGGCTGCAGGATGACCAAGGATGGTGACTGAACATCTAGGGGTATTCAATATTTAGAAAGGACAGACAAATAGGGAAAGGAGGTGGGGTAGCACTGTTTGTAAAGGAGGAAATCAATGCAGTAGTTAGGAAGGATATTGGCTTGGAAAACCATGATGTGGAATCTGTTTGGATGGAAATAAGAAACACCAAGGGGCAGGAAATGTTGGTGAGTGTTGTCTATAAGCCCCAAAAGAGTAACGGAGATGTAAGGGAAGGCATTAAATAGGGAATTAGAGATGCATGCATAGCTGGTATTCTTTAAAGGGAGTAACTAACAAGCTTAATCTAAAGGGAAGTCATGGCAGCAGAGCTCCTCCTGCGCTATGTGGGAGGTCATGGACACTTCTATTGTCCCTGGTGACCATGTGTGCAGGAAGTGTGTCCAGTTGTAGCTACTGGCCACTTCAGGGCAGCAGCTGCGGGTGGATTCACTGTGGAGCATCCGTGATGTTGAGATTGTCATGGACAGCACATTCAGTGAGGTGGTCACACCGCAGGTAAAGGCTGAACAGGCAGAAAGGGGATGGGTGACCACCAGGCAGTGTAGAGGAAGGCAGGTAGTGCAGGAGTCCCCTGTGGTTGTCCCCCTCTCTAATAGATATGCCATTTTGGATACTGTTGGGGTGATGACTTCTCAGGGGAAAGCAGCAGGAGCCAAGTCCATGGCTCTGCTGCACAAGAGGGGAGGAAGAAGACTGGCAGGGCTACCATGATAGGGGATTCAATAGTAAGGGGAGCAGATAGGCATTTCTGCAAACACAAAAGAGACTCCAGGATGGTAAGTTGCCTCCCTGGTGCCAGGGTCAAGGGTGCCTCGTAGAGGCTGCACGGCATTCTGAAGGGGGAGGGCATACAGCCAGTGGCCGTGGTACATACTGGTACCAACGACATAGGTTAAAAAAAAGGGATGAAGTCCTACAAGCTGAATATAGGGAGTTAGGATGTAAATTTAAAAAGTAGGACCTCGAAGATAGTAATCTCAGGATTACTACCAGTGCCACTTGCTAGCGAGAGTAGAAATGACAGAATATATTGAATGAATACGTGGCTGAAGAAATGGAGCAGAGGGGAGGGATTCAGATTCCTGGGACACTGGGGAAGGTGGGACCAGTACAAACAGGATGGGATGCATCTGGGCAGGACCGGAACCAATGTCCTGGGCTGGGGTGGGGGACGGTGGTTGCTAGTGCTGTCGGGGAACGGTTTAAACTAGAATGGCAGGGGGATGGGAACCTGAGCAGGGAGACAGAGGAGGGGGAAACAAGGGTAGAAACAAAAGACAGAAAAGTAAGAAGCAAAAGTGGAAGGCAGAAAAAACAAGGGCGATAAACAAATGGGGGCATAGTGCAAAATAAAGCTAAGATGACTAACAAGGTTAAAAAGACAAGTCTAAAAGCATTGTATCTTAATGCATGGAGAATTCACAATAAGGTAGATAAATTAACAGCGCAAATGATATGGTTGCAATTATGGCGACATGGCTGCAGTGTGACCAAGGATGGGAACTGAACATCCAGGGGTATTCAATATTTAGGAAGGACAGACAAGTAGGGAAATGAAGTGGGGTAACATTGTTAGTTATAGAGGAAATCAGTGCAATAGTGAGGAAGGATATTGGCTCAGAAAATCATGATGTGGAAGCTGTTTGGGTGGAGATAAGAAACACCAAGGGGCAGAAAACATTGGTGGGGTTTGTCTATAGGCCCCCAAACAGTAATGGAGATTTAAGGGAAGGCATTAAGCAGGAAATTAGAGATGCATGCAGTAAGGGTACAACTGTAATCATGGGTGACCTTAATCTACATATAGATTGGACAAAACAAACTAGCAATAATACTAAGGAGGAGGATTTCCTGGAGTGTGTATGTGATGGTTTTTTAGACCAATATGTTGAGGAACCAACTAGAGAGCAGGCTATCCTAGACTGGGTATTGCGCAATGAGGAAGGATTAATTAGCAATCTTGTTGTGCGAAGTCCCATGGGGAAGTGTGACCATAAGGTGATAGAATTGTTCATTAAGATGGAGAGTGAAGACTTTGAATCCAAAACTAGAGTCCTGAATCTAAATAAAGGGAACTACAAGGGTATGAGGTGCGAGTTGGCAATGATGGATTGGAGAATCTTACTAAAAGGGTTGACGGTGGATAGGCAATGGCTAATATTTAAGCAACATATGCATTAATTACAACAATTATTGATTCCTGTCTGGTGCAAAATAAAACAGGAAAGATGGCTCAATCATGACTTACAAAAGAAATTAGGGATAGTATTATATCCAGAGAGGAGGCATATAAAATTGCCAGAAAAACCAGCAAGCTTGAGGATTGGGAGCATTTAGAATTCAGCAAAAGTGGACAAAAAGATTGACCAAGAAAAGAAAAATGGAGTATGAGAGTAAACTTGCAGGGAACATAAAAACTGACTGTAAAAGTTTTTATAAATATCTGAAGAGAAAAAGATTGGCAAAGAAAAACATAGGTCCCTTACAGTCAGAAATGGGGGAAATCATAATGGGGAACAAAAAACTGACAGAAGAAATGAACACATATTTTGGTCTTGTCTTCACAAAAGAGGACACAAATAATTTCCCAGGAGTGTTAGGGAACCAAGGGTCTAGCGATAGGGAAGAATTTGAAGAAAATCAGTACGTGTAAAAAAATGGTGCTAGAGAAATTAATAGGGTTAAAGGCTGAAAAATTCCCAGATAACCTACATCCCAGAGTACTAAAGGAAATGGCCCTGGAAATATTGGATGCATTGGTGGTCATCTTCCAAAATTCTATAGACTCTGGAGCAGCTCCTACAGATTGGAGGATGGCAAATGTAACCCCACTATTTAAAAAAGGAGGGAGAGAAAAAAAATGGGAATTACAGGCCAGTTAGCTTAACATCAGTAGAGAGATATGCTGGAGTCTAGTATAGAAGATGTGGTAACAGAACACTTGGAAAGCATTAACAGGATTAGACAAAGTCAGCATGGTTTATGAAAGGGAAATCATGCTTAGCTAATCTACTGGAGTTTTCTGAGGATGTAACTAGTAGAATAGATAAGGGAGAACCAATGAGTGTGGTATATTTGAATTTTAAGAAGGCTTTTGATAAAGTCCCATATAAGAGGCCAGTGGGCAAAATTAAAGCACATGGGACTGGGGGGTAATACACTGGCATGGATTGAAATTGGTTGACAGACCAGAAACAGAGAGTGGGAATAAATGGGTGTCTTTCCAGGTGGCAGATGGTGACCAGTGGTGCACCGCAGGAATCAGTGCTTGGGCCCCAGCTATTCACGATATATATAAATGACTTGGATGAGGGAATCAAACATAATATTTCCAAGTTTTCTGGGTGGGATTGTGAGTTGTGAGGAGGATGCAAGGAGGCTTCAGGGTGATTTAGACAAGTTGTGTGTGTGGGAAAACACATGGCAGATGCAATATAGGGTGGATAAATGTGAAGTTATACGCTTCGGTGTGAAAAACAGAAAGGCAGAATATTATTTAAATAGTGATATATTGGGAAACGTGGCTGTACAAAAGGATCTGTGTGTCCTTGGACACCTGTAAACAGGCAGGTGCAGCAAGCAATTAGGAAGGCAAATGGTATGTTGGCCTTCATTGCAAGAGGATTTGAGTTCAGAAGTAGGGGTGTCTTACTGCAGTTATACAGGGCCTTGGTGAGACACACCTGGTGTATTGCATGCAGTTTTTGTCTCCCTACCTAAGAAAATATATACTTGCCATAGAGGGAGTGCAGCGAAGGTTCACTTGGCTGATACCGGGGATGGCAGGACTGTCGTATGAGGAGAGCTTGGTTTGACTGGGCCTGTATTCACTAGAGTTTAAAAGAATGAGAGGGGAATTATTGAAAAGTATAAGATTCTAACAGGGCTAGACAGGCTAGATGCAGGGAGGATGTTTCCCCTGTTTGGGGAGCCTAAAACCATGGGCCACAGTTTCAGGATACAGGGCAGACCATTTAGAACTGAGATGAGGAAAAATCTCTTCACTCAGGGGTGGTCAACCTGTGGAATTCTCTACCATAGTAGGTTGTGAAGGCCGTGTCACTGACTATATTCAAAAAGAAATTGATCATTTTCTGTGTATTACGGGCACCAAGGGGTATGGAGAGAAAGCAGGAATGTGGCATAGAGGATCAGCCATGATCATATTGAATGGCGGAGCAGGTTTGAAGGGTCAAATGGCCTACTCCTGCTCCTATTTCTATTTTTCTATGTAACTGCTAGACAGGTAGCAGTAATAGCTGACAATTGTGAGCTGATCCATAAAACTAAACTTTTTTTCCATCACCCCCATAAGTTTGAAAAGGATAGAAAGTGGGAGAGTGAAAGGAAGGCAAGTAGCCAGGGCAAAGAATGGATAGCTGGGAATACCTTGAGATCAGGAAGGAAGGTACTGAGGGTGGAGGTGAAACTTGAAGGCCTAAGTGTTTCCATTGTAATTAAGTGGGACACATTTGTTCAGAATGTTGGAAGATGCGAGGGATGCTCATGGGACTTATTGGAGTTCATAAGAGTGAGTCTGAAAAGGGAATTCAAAAAGAAAACGCCACAGATCAAATTGTAGCTTTAACTACAAGTAAGGGTCTGGAGGTAAACACAGCTTTGTATGCAAGTAAAATTAATAAGGTAGATGAGAGATATAAAGGGTGTTTGTCCAAAGGAAAGATAACCCCTTGCTCATCAAAAAATGCCGCTAAACCCCTAACTATATTAAGGGACACAGGAGCTACTCAAACTCTTTTGCTGGAGAAGGACCTAGTTTCCCCTCCAGAGAGTTCAATGAAAGCTAAAGTATTGATAAACAGGATAAGTGGAGAGTATATCCCGATTCCATTGTACAAAGTGCAATTGGAATGTGATTTGTTGCCTGGATCGGTGGTTGTAGGAGTGGTTAAGAAATTACCCATGAATGGAGTTGATTTACTCCTGGGGACTGATTTGGAGGAGTGAAGGTATAGCTTCAACAATAGTTATGGAAAGTCCGAGTCAGGCTAAAGAGACAGGGCAGTTACAAGAACAAGTTCCTGGTATTTTTCCATCATGTGTGGTGACCAGAGCAATGGCTAAACAAAGCCCATCACCAGAGGTCAAAATCATACCATGAGCAGATGTTAGAGTAGCCAAAACTTTCTTTAAGGATGAGGATAATTCAAAGGAAGTGTTTGGCATGTCTTCATTAATTGAAGCTCAGAAAGCAGGTCCAAAGCTAAACAAGTTAGCACAGTCAGCTCACATGGAAGCTGAGGCGGATGGAGTTCCAGAGTGCTATTACATTAAAAACGGAGTTCTGATGAGAAACTGGAGACATCCTCACAGATCTGCAGATGAGAAATGGGCGGTTGTTCATCAGATAGTGGTACCGCCCAAATATCGTAAACAGGTATTGCAAGTAGCACATGAAATCCCTATGGCAAGACATGTAGGAATATGGAAAACCCAGGCATCATACCTGGCCACGACTTCATAAGGACATAATGGTAACACTAATGGTTAAATAATCAATTCCAGTTGTGAGAAGGGATGATATACTAAATGGGTCAACAAATGAGGCTTTATGGATTGAGCTTAGAAATAAAAAAGAGGCAGTCACACTACTGGGAGTATACTGCAGACCCCCAAAGAGTGAAAGGGAGATAGAACAAATATGTAGGCAAATTTCTGTGTGTAAGAACAAGAGGGCAATAATAGTAGGATACTTCAACTATCCTAATATCAACTGGAATTCAAACAATATAAGGGGCACTGAGGGAGAAAAATTCATGCAGTATGTCCAGGAAAATTTTTTCAACCAAGTAGTGACAAACCCAAAGAGAGGAGATGCAATTCTAGACCTAGTCTTGGGGAACGAAGAAGGGTAAGTGGGTGAAGTGACAGTTGGCAACCATATCGGAGACAGTGATCACAATTCAGTCAGATTTAGCATTACCATGAAAAAGGACAGAGATAAGGCCGGAGTAAAAGTCTTGAACTGGGGGAAGGCAAATTTTGCAGAAATGAGAAGGGACTTGGCTAAGGTGGACTGGACAGCACTGCTGGAGGATAAAACAGTGGAAAATCAGTGGGAAGCAATAAAAAGTGAGATTCTAATTATACAATGTAGACATGTCCCCTACAAAATAAGAGTGGTACTGCCAAATCTAGATCGCTCTGGTTGTCTAGAGGAATACAGGGGAAGATCAAACAGAAAAAGAAACCGTACGATAGGCACAAAGAACTAAGCACTGCAGATAGCCTAGACAAATATAGGAAGTGCAGGGACGAATTAAAAAGGAAATAAGGAAATCAAAGAGAGGGCATGAAAACAAATTAGCAAGTAAAGTTAAAGATAACCCAAAGATGTTTTACCAATACATTAATGCTAAAAGGTTAGTTAAGGAAAAAGTGGAACCTGTCAGAGATGAAGATGGAAACTTGTGTGTAGATGCAGAGGCTGTGGGAAGGGTTTTGAATGAATATTTTGTCCCTGTGTTTACAAAGGAAAGGGAGGATGTAGATATGGTAGTCCGAGAGGAACACTATGAGATATTGGATGAGACAGTCACAAAGAGAGAGGAAGTACTCGAAGGGTTGAAATCCTTGAAAGTTGATAAGTTGCCAGGGCCAGATGGATTGTTTCCGAGGCTGCTGAAGGAAGTCAGGGAGGAGATAGCAGATGCTCTGAGGATGATTTTCCAATCTTCACCAGATACAGGGGAGGTACTGGAAGACTGAAGAAATGCAAATGTAGTTCCATCGTTTAAAAAGGGATCAAAGGAAATGCCAAACAATTATAGCCAATTAGTCTTACATTGGTGGTGAGCAAATTAGTGGAATCAATCCTGAGAGATAGGATTAACTGTCATGTGGAAAGGCATGGACTAATCAGTGATAGTCAGCATGGATTTGTTAAAGGAAGGTCTTGCCTCACAAATTTGATTGAATTCTTTGAGGAAGTGACAAGAAGGGTTGATGAAGGTAGTGCAGTGGATGTTGTGTACATGGATTTTAGCAAGGCATTTGACAAGGTCCCACATCGCAGATTGGTCAGGAAAGTAAAAGCCCATGGGAATCAGGGTAATGTGGCAAACTGGATAAAAGGTTGGCTTTGTTACAGGAAACAAAGGGTAATGGTTGATGGATGCCCTTGCGAATGGAAAGTTGTCTCAAGTGGTGTTCCACAGGGCTCGGTGTTGGGACCCTTGCTGTTTGCGTTATATATTAACGATTTGGACGTGAACATGGGGGGCACAATTGGGAAATTTGCAGATGACACAAAGATTGGCTGAGTAGTGGATAGTGTAGAGGATAGCCATAATCTCCAAAACGATATAGATGGGTTGGTGGAGTGGGCGGTAAAGTGACAGATGGATTTTAACATAAAGAAGTGTGAGGTCATACATTTAGGGAGGTCAAACAGTTACAGGGATTACAAAATAAATGGGAATATACTAAGAGGGGTAGATGAAATGAGAGATCTTGGCGTTCAAATACACAGGTCCCTGAAGGCAGCAGTTCAAGTAGACAAGGTTGTAAAGAAGGCATATGGAATGCTCTCCTTCACTGGCAGAGGTATAGAATATAAGGATATAATGTTGTAATTGTATAAAACACTGGTGAGGCCACAACTGGAGTATTGTGTGCAGTTCTGGTCACCACATTACAGGAAGGACGTAATAGCTCTGGAGAGAGTGCAGAGGAGGTTTACAAGAATGTTGCCAGGGTTAGAAAAGTGTAGCTACGAGGAGAGATTGGATAGGTTGGGGTTATTTTCCTTGGATCAAAGAAGGCTGAGAGGTGACTTGATTGAGGCGTACAAAATTATGAGGGGAATAGATAGAGTAGACAGGATAAAATTGTTTCCCTTGATGGAGAATTCTAGAACCAGGAGACATAGATTCAAGATATGTGGCAGAAGGTGTAGAGGGGACATGAGGAAGAACTTTTTTACGCAGAGGGTAGTGGGTGTCTGGAATTCGCTGCCCAAGTTGGTGGTAGAGGCAGAAATGTTAAACTCTTTTAAAAAGTACCTGGATCTGCACCTAAAGTGCTGTAAGCTGCAGGGCATTGGGGTGGGTGCAGGAAGGTGGGATTAGAAAGGGCACTTGGGTGTCCTTGGGCTGGCATAGACAAGATTGGCTGAATGGCCTCCTTCTGTGCTATAATTTTTCTATGGTTCTATAATGCAATTTTGTAAAACATGTCATACATGTCAGGTAGTAGGTAAACCTCAACATGTAATCAAACCAGCACCTTTAATACCCATACTAGTTTTTGAAGCACCATTCAGTCGGGTATTAATAGATTGTGTAGGATCATTACCCAAAACAAAAGCAGGACATCAGTATATCCTTACAATCATGGATACAACAACTCAATTTCCAGAAGTGCCTCCTTTAGGGACAATTAGAGCTAAGGTGGTAGTGGAAAAGTTAACTCAATTTTTCACTCTTCATGGCCTACCAATTTAAATATAATCTCACCAAGGTTCTAACTTGGTGTCTAAAATTTTCCAGGATACTATCAGCAATTTGGGTATCAAACAACTAAAGTCTACCGCCTATCACCCACAGACACAGGGAGCTTTAAAGAGATACCATCATACTCTCAAAACCATGATTAAGACCTATTGCCATGAATAACCAAAGGTTTGGGACAAGGAAAAGGTTTTTTACTATTTGCTACCAGAAATTCAAAATCCTCCATCTTGGATTACATGCCCATTTTGCTAGAAAGACTCACAGGAGCATGTAAAGTAGCATAAGAGCACTTAAAAATTTTCCAAGAAAAAAATGAAAGAATGTGCAGACAAACATACTACAACTAAAATGTTCCAAACGGGAGACTAAGTATTGGTATTGTTGCCTTTGCAGGGTTTTGTTTATTCATTCACAGGATGTGGGCTTCGCTGGCTGGGCCAGCACTTGTTGCCCATCCCTAGTTGCCCTTGAGCAGGTGGTGGTGAGCTGCTATCTTGAACTTCTGCAGTCCGGGGTGAACTCCTGAAAGTGAAATTCAGTGGCCCCTATAAGATAGTTAAGAGAGTTAGTAAAATGACCGATCTAATAGATACTCCTGAGCATAGGAAGAATAAACGGTTATGTCACATAAATATGTTGAAGCAATGTCATCGCAGAGAAGATGATAAGACAGAGCAAGTGTACCAGGGGGTAGGAGTAGTGGAATATGACAGAGACAGTAAGGGCAAGGTAGAAGGAGAAGTAGACAGTGCCCAAAGTGAACCTCCTACAATTCAACTAGCCAATATGACAATACTAGGACAGTTAGACACTGTGTTCTCATATTTAGAGGAAGGACCATGGGAGGATTTAATAAGATTTTATAGGAAGTTTGTGCCTAACTTCACTGACTAACACAATAGCTGTACCTCTCACCAATTTGTTAAGAAAATAGGCTGAAGTGATATGGTCAGCAGAAGGCCAAGCAGCCTTTGAAAAGCAGCAGGCAATCTTAATAAATTAACCAGTGTTGGCCACCCCTGACTTTACCAAACCTTTTAAAATGGCAATTGATGCTAGGGAGCACAACACCTTAATTGTAATCTTCGACATATCATGAGAGCTCAACAATCTCATAATGATCAATGAGGAAGCATAAGCCTAATGATGGGGTCATCTTTGGAAGGCACATGGGACCATGTTGCCCCTGTGGAATGCACTTAGCACTTCACAAGCACACATCCTTAAGCAATTGCAGAGTGCTATCAACCATGGCACCAACCATTGCATCTTTCAAGAGGTTGAAACACTATTGCACACATTGCACTTGTGCCAGTGTGACCCAGCTTATCAAGGTGACTCTAAGATGAAAAGCATTTGTCAATGGTTAGAACTTGACCATCTTAAGAAGTAGCTATATTTGTACAGCACCATATCTCCAAACTCCAACTTTCTTGCATGATTAATGAAGTGGTTGCTTCTTCCCACTGAGCCCCAAGGTGTCTTTAGACATCAGGATGCAGTGATCTGTAACATGACAGCATGCACCCAAATCTGGGAGTTAAGTTAGCATTGTCCTCACATACAGAGGTTCAGCGGGACTATCATGTGATAACTGACAAAGCCCCCATCAGAAGACTGCCAAGTTTACGTCCTGTATTGCCTTGGCATTTGGGAGAAACGTGGCCCAGTCAGCTTTGACCTATATAGGCCTCAATGACAACTTATTCCCTTCATCGATTCTGCTGAGCACTCACAGGTGCAGAAGAATTGTTTTCATTCCATGACAGTCCTCAACATTGTCCCTCTCACAAAGGCCAATCATTTCGAGGAATCCCAAGTCAATGAGTGCACAGTTACGCCATGAATTACACATCAATTTGCATTCTGTGACCTCAGAGGAATTTCATGAGGCACTGCCAGGCAACTTTTAGGAGCAAACTATGATCACCATGGGTAAGTGGGCGGGTTTATCAGGATGAGCACACACCTCTGACAGCACACATTTATTTCCATCTAGCAGGCGTTTCAAATGTCACCAAGTGGAGCCAACTTCCATCGCTCAGTCTCATACATGGGGAAAGTGGGGACCAATAAAGGAATAACGTCACCTTTAAACCCGGAGATAAATTAATGGTGCACGGAGATATGAAAGGCAATGGTGCTTGACAATGAATAATCCTTTTACCAATAAAAGAAACGCTATTGCAAAGTGCATTCGGGTGAAAAGACTCCAAATAATTATTACATTGACATACTTTGGTGTGACAGCATCAGGATAATCACTAATCCTGATAAACAATTCTCAGGAAGTTACATAGTGTCTGGCTAAGATGGAAGGGTTACATGTGTCTTGTCCTGCCATCATTTTGACACAGAAAGTGCCTTTGTTGATGTCACTGCTGTGGAACTAAAGTTGAATCACTGTGACGAGATTGAGCGGGTCTGAATGAAATAGGATGGGAGAAAATTTGGGGGAGGGCTTCATTTGGCACCCTTAAATAAACGTGAGACATTGCATCACATCAATTAGCCATTCAATACCTGAGACTTGGAGAGGGATAAATGCAAAGTATATTTACAATAGTGCAGATTATATACAGTGAATGAACACCTATGCCACCATTGTGTTTTCCAAACTCTACTGCTATGTCTAGGTGCAGTCCTGACCTCCACAGCAGAGGTGGAGGCAGCCTGCTGACTGTTTCCTGAGATGACAGCATTAGCAGCATGGATGCATGGATGACCCGGCATACTAAGGGTCTTCTAACCTGGGGCAGGTGCACCCTTCTCAGCCTGACCTGCTCAAGTTGATGGGGTCACAGGCAGAGGGGATTTGGAACAGCAGGACACCCGTTGAGTGTCCTGAGTGGAGACCCCCTAGGTGTCTGGCTAGAGCTCCTCCTCCTTGTGGGTGCCGGAAGGCCCCTCCTTGACTTCTTGAGGAGAAGGGGTGCCTGGAAGGAGGTTGAGGAGCCCATCCCACTCTTGCCTAGCCACTGTGGAATTGAGCCATGGCTATAGTGATGGTGTGCAAATCCGAGCACAAATCTGGCAGAAACTGCTGGACCTGGATCTCCAAGGTGGGTGACACCCCTCCCATCCTCGATGTGCTTGCATGCCAGAGCCACAACATCAGACAGAATTTGGACGGACTGCTCCATCCTTCATTCAAGTCTGGTGACAGCCTCTGACAACTCTGCCTGATATTCCCCTGCTCCTGATGTTCCCCTGCTTGTCTTTGCATCTCCAACGTTTCTTTCAGGGCTGATTGCAGAGGCTCATCATTAGACTCAGGCTCATCAGGGGCCTGGTCTTCAGCAATCCTCCAATTGTCAGAGACCTTGGCTGTCACTGCCTCTGCCTGCTGTGGACATGTGTCTATGAGGTGATCACCAGATAGTGAACCCAAACTGCTCTAGAACTAGGACCCACTGAGGTGCATATATCTGCACTGGTGGGGAGTGTAGGTGAACGCAGTGACGGATCTTCATCAGATGCTTCCATGGGCTAGGACTGAGGCACTGGCTTGACCTCTTCCTCTGCCTTTGCTTGTTGGTGGCTGGAATAGAGAGAAGGGATAATTAGTGATTGACTATGCAGGCACTACACTATAGGTTATTCACAGCCATTCTCTGCATTTTGTCAATGAATATTACATGGAGCCCATAGGCTTGTTGGAGAAGGCTGATCTTGCCTTCTAACTTCACCAGCCAGCTCTGTAGCCTGCTCTTCATGGCATAAGAATGTCCTCAGCTCCTGGGTGCCCTATGGTCTTGATTCTGTCCTGACGATTATGAGCATTCTTGTCCTGCATAAAGACAGATGGATTGATGGTGAGCACTATGGATGAAAAAGCATTTCAGAAGCATGCATGCCTGTTGTGTCTGCTGAGCGCTCCCCATTAAGGGGTTAAGATGCCATTTGTGCATGATCTAATATAATATGGGGGTCTTAAAGTGGCTGGCAGACATTCAGTGCTGATGTCCTATCTGCTAGTCATGTATGGCACCCCTGTGGACTCTAACTCTTAGGCTGCCTGATGCCCTTTTGAGAGTGAGAGTTTGGAATGAGTAGAAGGTTAACTTACACTTGCGGAGTGCATCAGATCATTCACTCACTTCCTGCACTACAGGGCAGTCCTTTTCTGCTGGCCACGGGTGTTGACCTTCTTGACGACCTCCTCCCAGGCCAACATGGTCAGGTGGGAGGACCTCCTGCTCCCATCCCAAGGAAAGAGGACCTCCTGCCTTTCCTGGATGGCCTGGAGGAGAATCCCCAAGGAGGCCTCGCTGAACCATGGAACAGACAGTTTGTATTGTTTGGTCAGCATGCTACACGAATCCTGCAATAAGTTAATGTCTGTGTGGGTGCTGTTTAAATATGGCGTCAAGACCTTCAACCCCATGAGGTAACAACAGGTGGACAAATCACTGCCCGCCCCACCACAAGGTTCGACAAACTCCACACTGATGCATAATTAATGAGCTGAAAAGTGAAAAATCGGGCACAAAAACCTGCTCCCCTGCCTGGTGGAAATCATGCCAACTTTCCTGCCCACCAAAGCTCTTTGACACCAGAACAGAAAATAGTGTTTTTAAAGCAAAGTGGATTCACACAGAGGCTTTGGGCTGGATTTTATGGGGCGCTATGAAACCAACTACACCCCCACCACCTGCCCGCCCCCCCAACCCCTGCGCGTTCCCCCCCCTCCCCTTTGCCCTCCCCCCCTCCCCCAAAACCCCTGGCTGAAAAGTCAGTTGGAACCCCGCTCATGCAAAGGCTTGCTGCCCTGTAGCTATTTTATGCACAGCAGGCCATTTATTGAATCAGGGTGAGATTTCAGTCCCCATCTCAGGAGGAAGTCCCGCCTTAGAGAGCTGCTGGTCAAACGGACTGGCTAGCAGCACCAGTTTTGCAGGATGACCACTGCTGGGAGTACAGGCTGTCCCTGAAGAAGATAAGCTAATGGAGACCTGACAACAAGGTAAGTGCAAGGTACAGATGGAGCCAGGCCCGCTGGCCCCAGTGGGTGGGGGGTGGGTGGGGTGGGGTGGGGGGGGGTGGTGTTGTGGGGGGGGGGGGGTTGTTGTTGGGCGGGGGGCTGGGGGAGGGTGGTTGAGGGGGGTGGGGGAGGTGGGGTCGGTGTTATAGAGGTGGGAGTCTGGGATGGGGAGGCTGGAGGGGAGGGTTAAAATGGGGTCTGACTTGGAGGGGGTGCCTTGGATGGGCAAAGTGGACCCACACAGGAGGCCCCCCAACTGCCCAAGACCAGCCGGTGCAGCTATCTGCTTGGCTTGGGCCTATCCATGCCATGGGTAAAATAGTGGCAGGGGTGGGATGAGGCGCTGAAGTGGCCATTAATTTGTCACTTAAGGGCCTTAATAGGCCCAAGGCCGAGCAGGCCACCTGACTATTTCACTGTCTGAACCCCACTGAAAATGGGAGACAGTGTTCTGAGATGGTCCTTCTATCTTGGACTCCAGGCATGGGACTTGGTTAGTGGACAAACTGTAGACATACTCTGGTATCTGATGAACACGTGTTTATTAGTACTATACTAAACAGATTACAAAGTAGGCATGTTGCTCCTAGGCACGATTCCAACCTCCCTCTCTCTCGAGAGGGAGAGATAGAGAGCCTAATACATGACGGACTGATGTCAGTGGTATATCATTTATGTCATATATTGGTGATTCCCATCTGTTAACCCTTTATACTACAGACAGGTCAAGGGGCAGGCAGGTAGGTGGCAGGCAGGTCACACACTGCATTTTACAAGTCCCACCTGCCTTCAAATGCATGAGCAGGGGGAGCGTAAAATCCAGCCCCCACAGGGTAGATAAACTGTTAATAAGCTAGTCGCTGAAGTTGTTTCCTCAACAAGCCGGGGTTGGGGGGGTGCAAGGGGTGGGGAGGGGGTTGGGGGTGGGGGGGGTGGGGTGGTGTTGGGGGTGTGGAAATCAGCTATTTGATGGCCTGATTCAGCAATCAATGAAAACTCTAAGATTCTAGGAATTCACGCCCATTGTGCTGGTCGCATGGGTTCTGCCAGGGATGTCTGGTATGAACCCTTGTCCCCGATTGTAACAAAAGAACAGCAACGTGCATGGTTAGTCAGATTTTAAAAGCTGTGAGGCTCAGAAAGAGAACACAGAAGAGGAAACAGAAGTTATTCGGATTCAATGATGCGGGGAAGCCCGGCATATTCTTGATCTGTATTATTATGCAAAGACAAATTGTTCTGATTGTCACTTACTTTGCATATTCACTTCTAATTAAATAAAGTAGCTTAAGCATTTGCATCTGGTCTTGTCTTATCAGTTATCAGTCTTATTTTTTCAGTTTGTCTTCTAAAAAGGTTAGAGACCTGCATATGGGACAAGCATAAGACACAGATATCCAATTCAGATCACCAAGATGTACTGTTGTTACACCAAAATAAAAGCAAAATACTGCAGTAGCTGCAAATCTGAAATAAAAATAGAAAGTGTTGGAAATACTCAGCAAATACTCAACATCTGCACAGAGGGAACCAAAATTAATGTTCAAGTCGAATTTGAGTCATATTCAACTCAAAACATTAAACCTGATTCTCTCTCCACAGCTGTTGGCAGGCTTACCAAGTATTTTCAGCACTTTCTTTTTTTACTTTCTGTTGTTACACTTTGGCTTGCGCTATGATGTAGCTAAATATTGGACAGTACAGGAAACCCCTGAAGGTAAGATGCTCAAACTGCTATATGTGAAAAAGTATCTAAGGCATGAACCTAAACTTGTATCATTGTGGGGGTGGGGGGGAATTTTGTCAACAGTGTGCTGCTTCTGACGATGTAACTGGGAGTGTGTGCCATTTCTACTCTCTTGCTTTCTGCCATTTCCCACGTGATTACAATTAAAATTTTAAGTGCCAACAGCGTGCAGGGGGAACATGTGGCTGTTCCCACCATACCCAGGACACCAGGCCCTTCCCATTCCACGGCTCCATGCCCCAATCCCACTCCACAACATCCCTCACCATTGACTCACCTTTTCAGTCCTGAGCCTCCATGCAAAGTGCCATTCTCCAGCTCTCCTCCCTTGTGCCGTTAGCTGAACAAAGAAAACTGCTGACCTTACACACAACTGGACAAAGGTGACTGTTGCACACTACCTTTGAACAGATGGATGCCACAAGATTCTCATGGGCCATTGACTTAAGTATAAAGTCAAAGAGTGGTGGGTGAGGGGACCTGGATTAGCATGAGTTGGCACTAAATTGGCATAGGAGCTATAAAGGGCCATGGGGGTAGATGGGGGCATAGGATGACATAGAGGGTAGGTGAGGCCATGGGGGTGGGAAAAGGGGCTTAGATTGATATGGAAGGTATGAAGGGGCAGGGGTGGGCAGAGGGTCATCAATTGGCATGGAAGGTATGGGGCTATGGGGAGGTGGGTGGGACATGAGGTGGCATAGGTTGGTTTGGATGGAGCATAGGGACTGTATGGGGTTGAGCGGATGTGAGGGGTGAGGGCTGTTTTTCTGTTGTTTTTAAACTCTGCACTTGTACCGGGGTTGGTCAGCCCTACTCCCAGGGAACCGTCACTCTGGAATCCAGCCTTTCAGGACACTCTCTCCTGGATTGTGTTTGAGGAGCTAGGAAATGTCCGGATTCTATGCACCCGACCCAGGAGAGAAAATCCAGGCCATGGTGTCTAAAGCACTGTACTCTATTCTCTTCCCCTTCATTTGTTTTTAAACAATTATTTATACTACCTTTTTCACTTGAGCCATCTCCCCCATTTACTAGTTTTGCCCCTGCTCTACTTAACCTTTCCGCTCAGACTCTGGTCCCAAACTGGTTCAAATGGAGACCATCCAAACAGTACAGTTCCTTTCAGTCCCAGTAGAGTACCAGTATACCAGAAAATGGAACCCCTCTTTGCAACATCACTCCTTCAGCCAAGCATTCACCTCTCTAAACTGTTTATCTCTGCACCAATTTGCAAGTGATTCAGGTAATAATCCAGAGATTGTAAACCTTAAAGTCAATGTTCCCTGTAATTTGCATGATTACCTAGCAACACAAAAGTGCCTGTACAGACCGTGGAACATTTCAGCCCATTTAAGTTACCACACACTAAATAAAGCACTTGCGTATTTCAAAAGAAAATTGGGGTAATGTTTCTTGAGGTCCTTTTCATTGACTTAGCTCCGAATTCCTGGTTCACTCCAAACAGGACCTATGGCCTACTCTTCCCAATGCGACATGAATCACAACTACTGGATCGTCCCCTTCCCCTCTAAGGAATTCACCAAGGCTCCTTAGACAGCACCTTCCAAACCCACATCCACTACCGTTACCATCTAGAAGGACAAGGGCAACAGATAGATGGGAACACCACCACCTGGAAGTTCCCCTCCAAGTCACTCACCATCCTGACCTGGAAATATATCGCCGTTCCTTCACTGTCGCTGGGTCAAGATCCTGGAGCTCCCTTCTTAACAGCACTGTGGGTGTACCTACACCACATGGACTGCAGCAGTTCAAGAAGGCAGCTCACCACCACCTTCTTAAGGGCAACTAGGGATGGGCAATAAATGCTGGTCCAGCCAGCGAAGCCCACGTCCCGTGAATGAATAAAAAAAAATCATTTCATGCCAGTTCACGATGTTCCATGTGGGACTCTCAGTCCTGCTTACAAAGGATGCCATCCATTCCCCCATATTATTGAATCTCCTAAAACTAGCTCGCTGCCTCCTCCTCCTCCTCCACCACCACCCCCCTCCCCCCACTTTGAGCATACAAACAAAGAGTAGGAGTAGGCCCTCAAACCTGCTCCACCATTTAATAAGACCATAGCTGATCTGATAGTAACCTGAAATCTGCATCTCACCTACTGGTAATAACCTATCACCCCCTTGCTTACCAAGAATCTATCCACCTCTGCCTTAAAAGTATTCGAAGATTCTATTTCCACCACCTTTTCAGGAAGAGAGTTCCAAAGGCTCATGACCCTCTGAGTGAAAAAAGTTCATCTCATCTCTGCTTTAAATGAGCGAACACTTATTTTTAAACAGTGAGCCCTAGTTCTAGATTCTCCCACAAGAGGAAACATTCTCTCCATATCCACACTGTTAAGGCCCCTCAGCCGCCTGCTCCAAAATGCCATGGGCGATATATCCTTAAAGGCACAGGGCAAGGCTAGAATACTTAATGAGTACTATGTATTGGGGTTTAGAAAGAGGATGCTATCAAAATATCAGTAGTAGAGGAGATGGTAGAAGAATTGATGGGGTGAAAATTGATAAGCAGGATGTACTGGAAATGCTCTCCATGCTTAGAGTGGTAAGTGGCCTCGTCTCAAAGGCTTTGATTCCACATTGCTAAGGGAAGTGGCAGTGTAGATGGTGGAAAGCTTGTCATAATGTTCCGAGCTTCCCTAGATACAGGTGGGTGCCAGAAGATTGGAGATTGGCAAATGTGATACCTGTTAAAATTATGAGGTTTATAAGATTACAGTATTATATTTTGGGGCTGTGGCTTTAATTTAGGGTAAAATGAAAGGGGCTATGTGACCTGTTCTGATTTCTGCCTGACAACAAGCCTGGGTGGTTTGATTGTTGAACATTAAAGAAGGCCCAGATTGTTTTACTGGAAAGAAGGTGTAAGGTATTTACACTTGAAGATAATGACAGCAGCTTGTGCGCTAATAGTGGATAGACTGTAGTCTCCAAAGTCCCAGCAAAGTGTTGAGAATGTCAGGTAATAAACAGTTGTACATTAAACTGTCCATTTATGTTCAAGATAAAAGAGAGTTGGGGTACAAGGCCCACATGATTCACATTGCCATGGGGAAGGGTGCAGGGGTAGCCATTGTAAAGGTCAGGTTACAGGTTTTTAAAAAAACCACTGAACAACAAAGACAGGTGGGTTCATCTGTCAGGATCTGAGAGAGAGAAAGCAGCAAGAGGCTGAAAGTCTCTCTGGTTTACTGCGCCAGAATGCAGGTGACAGCTCACACTCGGATTGAAAAGACCGAATTCGTGAGAAGTTAAAACAAAATTGGAAGATTCAACTAGCTTGTGCTACATGCAGGATCTCCAGTAATACTCTTAGTATGGAACACAGTCTGGGGTTAGAAGTTTTTAGGGTAAGAAAGGAAAAGAAATAAACCCTCGGGAGCTAAGAATTATTTTGGACTGGTTCTGGGAGAATTGAATATAACTTAAAGGACAGTATAACACATATCTCAGTTGTGTTAAAAATTATGTTCTGTGGCTTAAAGTATAAGTTCCCCATAAAGATAGTGTTTAGTCAATAGTGCTTTTAGTCTTTGATGCAGTAAATGTATTAAAATGTGAAATCTTGTCATGTCATGCTTTTAGCTATTAACTGGCAGTTTCATTTTTTTTTCAGTTATTGGTCTCCAAGGGGATCAGAACAAGCCCTTGTTCAAGAAAGGGTGTAAGGACATTCCTTGCAACTACAGGCCAGTCAGTTAGTCAGTTTAACATGAGTGTTGGATAAGGTTTTAGAAACAATAATCAAAGAATGAATTAACAGGCACTTGGAGAGGTTTGAGTTAATGAAGGATACCTAACAGGGGTTTGTAAAAGGCAAACTATGTTTGACTAATTTAATTGAATTTTTTGGTGAAGTAACAAAAGGTTGATGAGGGGAATGCGGTGGATCTTGTCTATCTGGAATTTTTTAAATTTAGAAGCTCCACATAAAAGGTTGGTTACCAAAATTGAAACTCAAGGAATAGGAGGGCCAGTGTCAGCTTGTGTAAAAAATGTTCTTAAGGAGAAAAAACTGAATTTGATAAATGGTTGTTTTTTACCAGAGTGGAGGATGGTAGACAGTGTATTTCCCAAGAGACAGTGCCAAGATCATAGCTTTTTTGATATATTTAAATGACTTGGCTATTGGAATAGAGTAAAATTTCAAATTTGCTGATGATTTCTTTTATGTCTTGAGTCTATGAGTTCACTAGTCAAGTAAACTTGAATTGCACGCCTTCATGTACACTTGTTAGTTGATGCTAACTATCAATAGTACTGAAGACTTGTGCTCCAGATCTTGCCACGCCCCTAGCCAAGCTGTTCCAGTACAGTTACAACACTGGCATCTACCTGGCTATATGGAAATTTGCCCAGGTATGTCCTGCACACAAAAAGCAGGACAAATCCAACCTGGCCATTTACTGTCCCATCAGTCCACTCTCGATCATCAGTAAAGTCATGGAAAGGGTCATCAACAGTGTTATCTAGCGGCACTTGCTTAGCAATAACCTGCTTGCTGATGCCTAGTTTGGGTTCCACCAGGGCCACTCTGCTCCTGACCTCATTACAGCTTTGGTTCAAACATGGGCAAAAGAGCTGATGTCCTGTGGTGAGGTAAGAGTGACTGCCCTTGACATCAAGGCTGCATTTCACAGAGTGTGGCATCAAGGAGCCCTAGCAATACTGGAGTCAATGGGAATCAGGGGGAAATCTCTCCATTGGTTGAAGTCATACCTAGCACAAAGGAAGATGGCTGTGTTGGTTGGAGGTCAGTCATCTCAGCTCCAGAACATCACTGCAGGGGTTTCTCAGGGTAGTGTCCTCGGCCCAGCCATCTTCAGCTACTTCATCAATGACCTTCCTTCCATCATAAGGTCAGTAGTGGGGATGTTCACCGATGATTGCACAATGTTCAGCACCATTCACAACTCCTCAAATACTGAAACAGTCCATGTCCAAATGCAGCAAGACCTGGACAATAGCCAGCTTGGGCTGACAAGTGACAAGTAACGTTTGCACCATACAAGTATCAGGCAATGACCATGTCCAACAAAAGAGAATCCACCCATCATCCCTTGATGTTCAATGGCATTACCATCACTGAATACCCCACAATCAACATCTCGGGGGTTACCATTGACCAGAAACTGAACTGGATTAGCCATATAAATACTGGCTACAAGAGCAGGTCAGAGGCTAGGAATCATGTAACGAGTAACCCACTTCCTGACTCCCCAAAGCCTGTCCACCATCTACAAGGCACAAGTCAGGAGTGTGATGGAATACTCCCCACTTGCCTGGATGAGTGCAGCTCCCATAACACTCAGGATGCTTGACACCATCCAGGACAGAGCAGCCCGCTTGATTGGCATCACATCCACAAACATTCACTCCTTCAACCAGCTTCAGCAGCGGCAGTGTATACCATCTACAAGATACACTGCAGGAATTCACCAAGGCTCCTTCGACAGCACCTTCCAAACCAACGACCGTTACCATCTAGAAGGACAAGTGCAGCAGATAGATGGGAACACCACCACCTGGAAGTTCCCCTCCAAATCACTCACTATCCTAACTTGGAAATATATCACCGCTCCTTCACTGTCACTGGGTCAAAATCCTGGAACTCCCTTCCTAACAGCATTGTGGGTGTACTTACTCCACATAGACTACAGCTGTTCAAGGAGGCAGCTCACCACCACCCTCTCAAGGGCAACTAGGGATGGGCAATAAATGTTGGCCGAGCCAGCGAAACCCACATCCCATGAATGAATAAAAAAAAACGGACATAAGAACAAGCTGTGATCATTTATTGCAACAGAAGGCAGAGCACTAAATCCTTGTGTGCTCCCACAACCACCTCCAGCTCTAGACTTACAGTTAACCAGTACCCCGCACTGTACATTGATTGGTCAGTATTGTAATATGGATAGTCCATTTGCATTTTCTTAAAGGTACTTGGTACTGCACTTTACCACATCCCTCCCCCTTTACTTAAAAAATACAATTGACAAACTTAACTATTTACAGTAATAACTATTTACAAATCAAGTCTCTCAGAAGGCTGTCTCGGACGTTCAACAACCTTGGCTGGTTTTTCCAAGACTTCCTTTTCAGAGGGCAGTTGTCCATTAGGTTCCTCAGTGGAAATTGGCAGATTTGTCTCCCTAGCCCCCTCAGGTCCCACAGGCCCCACCGCTACTTCCAAATCATGTGACCTGTCCTCCACATGAGGAGCAGACTCAAGTGTGGGTGAAAACTGCATTTCTTCTTGTGGGACTGCCATTCTTTTGCAGAGATGATCCATGTGTCATCTAATTTTTCGGCCGTTTATTGATACATGATAGAAGAGGGGTTCAGTTATTGCGCTCACCTCGACTAACAGCCAATTGGGCCCATCTCCAAAGTTCTTCACAAGGACCGCATCTACCACCTTGAAAGTTCTTTCGAGACCATGACTATCATGCCTGATCTTCTGCGCCTTTTGGCTTTTCTCACCATCCCCTCTAAATTCAGCCGGATAAGGGTCAGGCGGCTGCAGAGACGTCTCTTCATTAGTAGTTCTGCAGGGACAATGCTGGCTGATGTGTGTGGTGTGGTATGCGAACAAGTACCTGGACAATCGCGTGCTCATGGAATTCTCTTCCATCTTTTTCATCCCGGATTTAAAAGGTTTAGACTGCCCGCTCAGTTCGATGCTGGGTGGTAGGGTGAAGTTTTGATATGGGTAATGCCGTTAAGCATCATGAACCTGTGGAACTCCCCACTGGTGAAAGCGTCCTGTTGTCAGACATGAGGACCTCCAGCAACCCGTGCACTGCAAAACTCTGCTGCAAATGGTATATAGTGGCAGCTGACGTGGACTTCATAGACATCCATCCATTTGGAGTGGGAGTCAATCAGTAAAAGGAACATTGTGCCCAAGAAGGATCTTACGTTATTGAAGTGGAGGTGCACCCATGGTCACCCCGGCCATTTCCATGGGTGCAATAGAGCTATGGGGGGGGAGGAAGCTTTTGCACCTGCAGGCATTGAGGACAGGTTTTGACCAGAGTTTTGATATCCAAGTCCATGCCTGGCCACCACAAATAGCTTCATGTGAGCATTTTCATTCTGCTAATGCCCGAGTGAACGCTATGTAGCTCGGCTAATAACGGCCTTCGAATAGTACCAGCTCCAATCCCGCATATCAGTTAGTATTTCAACATATCACTAATGGACATTGCGATTTCACAATGTTCAGTTACTGCCTTTAAAATGGCAACATAGTTGGCTATTGTCTCCCCTGGAAGCCTGTACCTTGAATTGAACTTGAAGCGCTGCATAGTGGTTGAGGCCTTTGGTCTCAGGTCATTTTGTACAATTTTTATTCTCTTGTTGAAAGTCTTCGAGTTGGGAGTATTAAGTGATGTGAGGCTGTGGATCAACCCTTACATTTTGCTTCCACATGCGGACAAAAGAATCACTCTCTTCTTTTCCTCCCTGCAATGTGGTAAAAAAGAATGCTAGGCATTCGACATACTGAGGCCAGTCATCTGAAATGGAGTCAAGAGGATTGACACGCCTGACTTGTGGCATCCTGAACGACTGCAAAGGGACTGCACTTCCGATGACTTCCCAGTTAATGATGAATTCAGTTGTTTGGCTTACCATGGCTCTCTTAACTGCCACTGATCGATTCGTGCTTTACCTGCTGCAGAGTTGCCCTCTCTCTGGGGTCTCTCATAATTTTCTGTCCGTAGCCATTTTTCTTGCATGTACCTCTTTAAATGTATTACTACTTTAAGAGCAGTTGCCATTTTTTTTCAACTCCGTCTCTTCAGCCGTTGGCTCTTCTGTGCTGTGTTTAGCGCTCTTTTTCAGTTTTGGTGGGAACTCCACGATTGCGATTCTGCAAGGTTTTTTTCTCAAATTTAAAACTGCAGCACTGCTTTCTGCTCTGATGCCGTCTATTTTATAACTTAAGTACAGATTCTCTTTCTAATCATCCGTCTTGTGGATTCTCACTCATGGTGCTTTTTTTTTGCTATTTTCATCCTCATTGCCAGTTTTATGTCTTGGATCAATGAGTTCACTAGTCGAGTAAACTCAAATTGCACGCCTTCATATACACTTGCTAGTTGATGCTCACTATCAATAACAGAGGGAGACTGACCTAAGAACAAACTGTGATTGCTTATTGCAACAGAAGACAGAGAACTAAATCCTTGTGTGCTCCCACAACCACCTCCAGCTCTCAAATTTGCTGATGATTTCAAACTTGGAGGTCTGGCAAATAGTGAGGATGATAACAATCGTCTGCAGCAGGACATAGATTGGCTAGCAAAACGGGCAGACAAGTGGCAGATGGAATTTAATACAGATATGTGTGAGATGATGCAATTTGGCAGAAGGGATAGGGAGAGGCAATATAGACTTAATAGCCAGAAATTTCTGTTCCTGCAGGCGGTGAGGAAGAAGGTGGGCGGGCCTGAAAACCTGGTTGGGTTGGCATTGGGGCAGATACCCCACGCCTTCCTGCCTCCACTTGAGTCCCTTAAGTGGCCAATTAACATCCACTTAAAGGCCTCTTCCTGCCTCTGCTGCAGTCTTCCCAGCTCCCGGTGAACCAGCCTGCATATCTGGTAAAACTGTGCGGGCTGTATGTCAGCTGGAGGGGCGGAGGGGGAGGGTTCTCTTGAGCTGCATTAATCTGTGCATGATTGAGGGCATGCCGCACCTCTATCCTTGCTGCCAACCCCCATGGCCCCCCCCATAACCCCTATCCTGTAAGAGCCCCCCCCAAAAGCACTTACTTTTTTCCAGGATTGCTCTGCAATCTTGGGACTCAGGGGTAGGGGGGGGGGGAGGTGTGTATTATTCCAGCAGCAGCTGCAGCCTCCTCCGTGGCGCTGCCGTGTGCAAGAGCTGCTGGCCTCTGATTGGCTGACAGCTCTTGACAGGCAGGACTTGGCCTTCTGGGATCCTCAGTCAGGAGGAAGGCCCATCGCTGTCTTGTTGGGCAGAAGATATGACAGGCCTTCCTCCTCAGAGTCAGCGTGGGTGTCTCATCACTTTTTCAGGTAGTGCACAAGGCACCCACCAAGAACGAAAGATTCCACCCAAGGCCACTGTTCTAAAGAGTGTGCAGAAATAGAGGAACTTGAGGGTTCATGTGCTTAGATCTTTGAAGGTGGCAGAACATGTTGAGAGGCTTATTATTATCAAAGCATTTGGATGAGCTTCATAAATAAATGCATTGAGAAGGAAAGCAGGGAATTTATGCTGAACACACTTAAAGCTCTGGCTAGGCCACAACTAGATTATTCTGTCCATTTCTGGTCATCACAATTTAGGAAGGATGTGAGCACCCTTGAGTCGATGCAGATGAAAATTACTCCAATGGTTCCAGGGATGAGAGATTTTAATTACAAGGTTAGGTTGGAGAAGCTGAGTTTGTCCCCCTTGCAGCAAAGGAGGTTGAGGGGAGATTTAATAGATCTATACCCGGTTTAGGTAAGGTAGACAAAGAAAAGCTGTACCTATTGCCCCATGGTAAAAGGACTAGGGGACACATATTTAAGTTTTTGGGCAAGAGACACAGAGGAGATATGAGGAAAGAGTTTTTTTTTACACAGTAAGTGGTAGTGACCTGGAACTCGCTTCCTACCAAGGTGTTAGATGATTTCAGAAGGAAATTAGATGGGCACTTGAGAGGAATAAACTTACAGGTTTACCGGAATGGAGCAAAAGAATGGCACTAACTGGATTGCTGTACAGAGACCAGCATGGACATAATGGGCTGAATGGCCTCCTGTGCTGTTTTAATATCTCGCTGTCCTTCCATCTTTATGCTTATCCTCACACGTAGCAAGTGTATTTTCCATGTTGAAGAACACTGGTTTCTACAAATCCCTGTTCTCTACCTCATCTAGATTCTCGTTATTCTGCACACTATTCATTATGCCAACTCCAGTCAGGTCCTCCACTGCTCTACAAGGTGTGTCCGAAGTCTGGAGCAAGCTGGCCAGATCCCTCTCTTGCTCTAACTCGCACTGCAGCTCAAGGAGGTATAAGAACAGAGACCTGTGCACAATTCATTGAAGGTAACAGGGCAGGTTGAAAAAGGGGTAAAACAGCATAGAGGTTTCTGGACATTATTAATAAAGGCATTGAGTTAGATGAACCTTTATAAAACATTGGTTTAATCTCAATTCTGGGCTCTACACTTTAGGAAGGATGTGAAGACTTGATAATAGATGCAGAAAAGATTCATGAAAATGGTTCCACATTTGAGTTATGTGGATAGGTTGGAGAAGTTAGGTTGTTCTCCTTAGAGAAGGTTGAAAGGAGATTAGATAGAGGTGTTCAAAATCATGAGGAGTCTAGAGTAGAGAGTGAAGAACTGTTCTCATTGGTGGACGGGTTGAGAGCTGGAGGGCATTGAGTTAAAGTGATTAACAATAGAAGCAATGGTGACATGAGAAAAAATATTTTTATCCAACAAGTGATTATGATCTGAAATGCACTCCCTGAGAGTGTGGTGGAGGCTTTCAACTGATGGGATTGCAGGGTTTTGGGGATAGAGTGGGGAAGTGGGACTCACAAAAGTGCTCTTGGAGAGAGCTCGCACAGACATGATAGGCCGAATGCCCTCCTGTGCTATGACCATTCGATGATTCTATTATTTCTATCTACTTTGTTACTTTGTTGTAATTTTTTTTCTTTTTCTACATAATGACTCACACTAAGCATCAAAAACATTGGCCAAAAATTTTAAATTCTTACTGCCTCAAGCTTACACCAACTTCACAGGCATTGGGAAAAAAAGCACCTCTTTCCTCCTCTGCACCAAATTCCTACTCTTACCAAAATCACAATTTTTACATTGTCTACACTGCACTCCACTCACCACCTCTGTGCATCAGCAGATAGTTTACTTGTAGTTCCAAGAGAAGGGGCTCAGTATTTCTACAAGGGTTATCATGATGCCAACTTTCCAGGTGCATCTCAATGGTATTTACATTACTTCCATTGGCTACGTTAAGTTGAACTGTAGTTATGAAGTAAACAAGAAAGAGCAAAAATTTGCTCTTGTATTATTAAAACAGAGTCTAGGATTCCTCAAGCCTCAATGCTATAAAACTCGATAAATTTAAACAAAAATTCAAGTCAAAAAATATCGCCACTGCAAGAAAACAAAAACCTTTTTCACACATCAGCTCTTTAAATACTTTAAACATTTATTAAATGTTTAAACTTTGATGAGATTACAGCTGACAAATTTTACTATCAACGACAGCAGCAAGACACGCCCTAGGAACGTAACAAGACAATGGCTACATTTTTTCATGCCATTAAAGTCTACACCAAAAAAAAACATGTTAAAAAAGTACAAAATTTTTATTGGACTAAACACACAAGATATAAAAGCCTCAAAAAATATGATAATGAGAAGCTCAGACTTGCATGAGGAGCAATTTACAACCGTAAAACAGAAGAGCGCTTTTTCCTGTATCATTTCTGCTCATTGCAGCCTTGTTGAAAATGTCACTTATGCTACCTGCTGATAAAATGCAGAACCTGTCTGGAGTTGAACTCCTCAGAGTATTCATTGATATTGTTAATATGACTGATGCCATGGTATTGTTTAACTGTTATCACTTCAGCCTGCTTCACCCTTCTCCCAACATTAGATATCCACAGTTAATGAAAACAACCTGCTCTTTCGAATCCCACTCAGCCATAGTATTAAAAATACAGCAATTTGCTAAACTCTTGTTTAAATAAGGACATTCAGGTACAATTGGAAGGGGCCCATCACATAATTAGGGCATTGGTTAATTGAAATAAAATTCACATCAGTTGCAAAGGAGAGCTTTCTGCCATTGTGTGAAGTCCAGGGCAGTCATCTATTAACTAAAGCTGCTAAGGATCTAGCAGAATAATCAAAGAGTGTGGACAAAGACCAGTAGTAACAACAGATAATGGGCAATGGACTTCTACCTGTGCTGTATTGGGAATGATAGGTAGAATAATGAGTCCTATATATAACCAATTCCCTGGTACACTGCTACTTTATTTTTAGAAAAAACTTTGGGGAATACACTCCAGGCTTGGGCACCTGCTTAGTTAAAGTAAAACGTTTTGAATTCTAAAATCAATAACAAACTAAACACAAAGATATAACCTTCGCATACTGTGCACCAAATCCACCCAGTTGATAGAATCCAATTTTATCATCATTCTATATATTTTTTTCTAATTAAAGTTTTGTGCAAGACTGCTGCAATTCCACTCTGATTGCAATGAAAGTTACACTACAGAGCCACAGATGTGTACAGGATAACCAAATAACAAAACAAAGAGTCTGGAAGTTAGTTTTTTTCAAAAGGATTGACTTAACAAAATTCAAGTGATTCCCGGATGTTGAGCAACACTTGGCTTCACAGTGTTTAAAA
Source organism: Carcharodon carcharias (assembly GCF_017639515.1). Lineage (NCBI taxonomy): Eukaryota > Metazoa > Chordata > Chondrichthyes > Lamniformes > Lamnidae > Carcharodon > Carcharodon carcharias. Next base: position 213,322,813 of record NC_054467.1, read on the forward strand.
GAAAAAGGGCCTTATCACTGTTTTCCCAACAAAACTGCTCTGGAAACTTTGGTGTGCTAATTCTGTTGTTTGGAGGAGCTTGCACTATGCAGTAGATGAGAAACCTCCAAATATTTGTTTTAAAAGATTGAATTTAACAAAATTCATGTGCTTCTGGATGCTTTAATCTGTTACATCACAGTCTCTATTATTACTTTAGTTTCCCCCTAATTTCTTTGTTTTTTTTGTTAAACTGAGCAATGCCAATGCTAGAGCAAGAGATGTTTTGCACCCAATTCAGCACCAAACATTGCTAAATTGCAATCAAATGAGTTAGATGCAGAGTGAGGCTTCCTCTATTTTCTACAATTGTGTGCTTTTTTCCCAATTTTGTGAAGCATCTCCTATCCCATCAATGTGCTGTTTCCATTTACACATGGCACATGGCACTAAGTAGCAATCTCAACATTTGATTGAAATTGCCAGCTTAATACCAATTAGTGTCACAGAAGAGGTCACGAGGAACTGCACTGAGATTGTGTTAACCTTATTTCATATAGGATGTTTACAATTAACAAAGAAAACAGGCAATCCATCAGTTCAGGCTCACTTGAACCCAGCTTCACCAGAGGTGCTGCAAACCCACTACCCCCTAGCCCTTCCAGTGCTCTATCAAAGCTGGGAGAAAAACAGTATTTGTGTTAGGCATGGTGCTTGTCAGTGCATTCTCTTCCACTTACAAA